>NW_024425564.1:9563392-9720167 GCF_017311325.1 Ursus maritimus
TGCATCCAGGAAAATGCACACAAGGGTATGCTCGGCCTGGGGGCGCCCACGCGGGGATGCAGGGACGCGGCGGCGGGGGCCTGGGGAGCAGCAGCCCGCGGGAACGCGCGGTAGGGGGAGTGGACGCTGGCGGGAACGCGCGGTGGGGGGAGTGGACGCTGGCGGAGGTGCGCGTGTGCTGCCGGGGAGCGAACTGAAGGTGCTTTTGAGGGCTTTAAACCAGGGCTTGGGAGGAGGGCTGAGGGGCCCCGAGGCCGACCCGGGCGGATAAAGAGGTGATGTCACTGAGGAGGTTCCTGGAAAGCCTCTGGGATGGAGAGAGTCTACGCGGAAAGGAAGAAGAGAGCTGGAAAACTGTATGGTGTCCACAGAGCGAGGTTGGAATGAGTCCGGAGTGGGGGGGGAAGGCCGTGGCAGAGAGGAGAGCAGGACCTGGGACACGGCCAGACACCCAACCTGGGTTTTGTCTGAAGTTTTCCCCTGGATCAGATCTTCGGTCTGGCCCCCAGCCCCGCTCATTTCATCCCTTCCCCAGGCCCCCATGCCAATGCTCAGATCCCGCAGAAGTAGGGCCAGTTTCCTCTACAGGATGTGTCTTAGAAAGCTGGACATACAGGCCCAGAAAGTCTAGAAGCTGGCCAGGTGTTCACTGGCCTGGGTTCCCCTCATGGTCCTCCATCCTGATGTCCCCCCAGATTGCTTTATGGGATTTCAGCCTTGACTCTTCTCTTCCCAGAACCTTTTGGGGTTCCTGCTTGCCTAAAACCTGTTTCTCTACACACCCCTATTCTGGACACCCAGATGTTTCTGTCATAACCCCATGCCAACCTAACCCCATCTTGATCGCTGGGGATTTGGCCTCTGGGGATAGAAGATTGCTAGAAGCGGCTTCAGAGTCACCTCCCTGCCCCGGAGTATCAGCGCAGAAACAGATGAGGACAGCCCCACACCCCACACCCTCTAGCAGCAGCAACACAACCTCCCCAAGACCAGCTGATTCCCTACCCAACAGGCAGAAACGGCTGGGTGGAGCTGGCAGCTGGTGCTTCAGAGGTGATGGAGGGGAGGGCTGAGGACAAAGGAAAGCAGTTGGGCTGGGATATTCCTTAAGATGCCCTTTGGCTGGGCTGGGTAGGGATTAGCTTAGAATGGAGGGTATCTGTATCCCCAGAGGCAGAGAACTCCCCCATGGGGGACAGTGGGATCTCCTTAGTGAAGTCCTTGGCATCAGCAACTACTGTGACTCTCTCAGGCCTGTCAGCGACTGGGCAGATGGTCAGGGGCTTTTTACCACAGGACCACAGGCAGAAGAAAGGCCGGAGGGGACCAGAGAAGGAGGCATTGGAGAAAGTATAGATATGGGACCCAGTGGTCATATTGTAGAAGGAGACGTCTCCTGATTCATAGTTCAGGAAAATCCCAACCTGACGGGGGGGTCCTGCCAATGGGAGAGGGGTCCGCAGTGGGGTAAGGGCCCAGTACCCATTCCCATACAACTCCACAGCCCAGAACCCATTCTCAGGAGTCATGGGGTCAAACCCTTTCTTCACCACATTCTCCCTGCACACCCCAACCGCCCAGTCAGCCCTGTCTCCCACCTCCACCTCCCAGAAATGTTGCCCTGATGTGAAGGTCTCACGACCCAACACGCAAGGCCAGGAGTCAAATCTCTCTGGTTTCTCAGGCAGTTCCTGACGTGAATCTTCCAGTCGGACAGATCTGGAATCCTCATACAAAAAGAGGTGGGGGTGTGCGGTGTCTGGATCCAGAGTCACATCAACTAGAGACAGAGAGAGGTACTCTGAGCATCAGTGAGCGTTAGGGGTCACAAGACCTATTCTTCTCAAAAAAAAAAAAAAAAAAATAGAGCACAGTTCTAGAAGTTGGCAGGTCCCTTCAGAAGGAGAACTGTTTGGCCTCTTCCTGTGACCTGTCAACAGTCACAGGGTGATTTGTGAGCTGACTGTCACCAATGCCTAACAGGTCCCTGTCAGAGGGGCTTCTCTTTTAAACATCTTCCAAAGGCCCTCTATATGCCTCAAGGAAAGTGCCGTTTGCCATCATCTTTCCTCTATCTATCCTCACCACAAAAATGGGTTCGTGTTTTTATTTCCAAGTATGACAGACTCTGAGTCCCTGAGGGGTAGGGCCACTGACCTGCATGCACCGTGGCCTTTCTCCATTCTGCAATGAGAGAGAGAGACAATCAGTGACGGGTTTTCTAATGAGAGAGAACAGTTTGCTGGTGAAATAACAACAAGAAGAGAGAACTTACTGAGCTCTTCCAGGAGTTTCTCTGGAAAACAAACAGAAATACCTTACTCACCTTCTAGAATGGACATGAGGGAGGGGTAAAAGCTGGTGTGAGGAACACACAAAGGAGTAAAGGGCTAATTCATGACTACCTGATTACTGAAACTTTATCAATAAATGAGGAACAAGGATCATGGGGTTTTTTCTAAGAAATGTGCAGGAAGTTCCTACTGGCTTGGGATCAGATCTTTAATCTTTCCTGGGAAACCGAGTTAGAAGTGAGGAGAGAGTCAGGGGGGTAAGTGAGTGAACAGCAGGTCTAATATCTCAATTAGCATTGGTTTTGACTCCTTCTACACCCCAGACCTTCATACTGGGTATCCGTGGCTTCCGGTGCCTTATAATCCCCCTTCTTGGCTCTCAGAATTCTGGAATCAAATATCCTCCCATTGGCAGCCATCCAAAAGCACTTGGACCCAGTCCCACTCGGAAGCACGCCTGACAAGCAGCCTATGACTTACCCTTAGAGCTGAATTCATCCTTTCTCTGTCTGGATCTTTCCTTGTAGAGCCTCCAAGTGCAAACTACAGACCCGACTGTGAGAAATCCTAGCACCATCAAGATGACAGCCACCGCCACCATCCAGGGAGTCAACCTTGGGAAGAAGGGAGCTGAAACACAATGCCCAAGAAGGAGGAGTTGTGGTGCGACTCTGAGCAAGTCCAGCTCTCCTTCTGATGCCAATGGGGGTTGGGAGAGAGGCCGAGCGGCCCTTTCCCACTCCTCCCACAGCGAAAGATAGTGCTTCCAATGCCGCTGCTCTAAGCTTTTCAGATTGATCTTGGGTAGGAGAGGGCAGAGAAAGAGAAGAATGAAGATGAACAGGAGTCATTTCAGGCTTGCTGGTGTCACCTTAGAGATGGGGACTGGCTGGGCTTGTGAAAGAATCAACATACCTTTGGCTAGGGATTTACTACACCCGCCCTTGGAAAGGGAAAAGGAAAAAAAAAAAACATAAAAAGAAATGGCTAGGGGGCTGTGGGGTGACTCAACTGGTTAAGCATCTGCCTTCAGGTCAGGTCATGCTCCCAGGATCCTGGGATTGGGCTCCCTGCTCAGCAAGGGGGAGTCTGCTTCTTCTTCTCCCTCTACCCCTCCCCCTGCTTGTGCACGCTCTCTCTGTCAAATAAATACATGAAATCTTAGGAAAGAAAAGAAAAGAAAAGAAAAGAAAAGAAAAGGCTAGTTCAAAGCCCAAATTCCTATTTTATGGGTGGAAAATGTCAAGGCTGCTACGAGATCAATCTGGATTTCAGCCATGCTCGGATGGTGGTTCTTTGTGTAGGCTGTTCAACAGTCCTGTGGCAGCTGACAGGAGGAAAGGGCAGACTCACAGAAGGGTGTTCATAAGAAAGCAACACTACTGGCCCCCACAACCTCTTGAATTTCTGTTATATTGCAGAAAGCCTTATCGGTTCAGTAATTCCAGTTAATGTGCGGAGATCATGTAATTATATTTAATTTTGTAAGGGATACAACAGTGATCTATTTTGGTGTCAGTTTTTCAATAAACTTTTGATTATGGGCAAGGAGAAATGAAGAGTCATTTCAGTTAGGACCTGGGAAATAAAGAAGGTAATGGATCAATTTCTGTTATTGTGGAAATTCCTACTTAACTATCAATGCAGGATGGCAGCCAAAGGGATGAAGCACGTAAGCCAGGAAGGGAGATGTCACCTCTGTGTGCGACAGAGAAGGGAGATGTCACCTCTGTGTGCGACAGAGAAGGGAGAATGTCACCTCTGTGTGCGACAGAGAAGGGAGATGTCACCTCTGTGTGCGACAGAGAAGGGAGATGTCACCTCTGTGTGCGACAGAGAAGGGAGATGTCACCTCTGTGTGCGACAGAGAAGGGAGATGTCACCTCTGTGTGCGACAGAGAAGGGAGATGTCACCTCTGTGTGCGACAGAGAAGGGAGATGTCACCTCTGTGTGCGACAGAGAAGGGAGATGTCACCTCTGTGTGCGACAGAGAAGGGAGATGTCACCTCTGTGTGCGACAGAGAAGGGAGATGTCACCTCTGTGTGCGACAGAGAAGGGAGATGTCACCTCTGTGTGCGACAGAGAAGGGAGATGTCACCTCTGTGTGCGACAGAGAAGGGAGATGTCACCTCTGTGTGCGACAGAGAAGGGAGATGTCACCTCTGTGTGCGACAGAGAAGGGAGATGTCACCTCTGTGTGCGACAGAGAAGGGAGATGTCACCTCTGTGTGCGACAGAGTGGGACTGGATGACCCAAGAATAAGGCAAGGTTCCTGCCTGAACCAGAGGCAGCCTGGGGGGAATAATGAGAAGATTTGCTTTCCTGAGGACGCTGGAAACCTAGACAGAGAGCTCTAGCGTGGAATGGGGAAGACAGAAGGGCAAGGGTGGAAGTGGGTTTTCTTGTTACTCAAGGAGAGAAGGCCCCCAGAGACAAAGCTTTTGTATCTAAAATGTATCTCCTAAAACAGAAAATCTGGAATTTCTATGAGATCGAGGCAGATTTTATGCATTTAGAATCTTTTCTCTTCTAATGAAGTTGCTGGAGCTCCTTCATGTCAGTGGTCAGGAGCTCAGGTGGGGACAGTAGACAGTGCACCATGAGAGCCTGCCTTGGGCAGGTGTCCCAGGTAATATGGCTCTGAAACTGTGTCCGATAGGAACCCAGCATTGATTTCACTGACCTGGTATGGAAATGTCTACTTCCCTCTGCTGGCCAAGAAGGAGGTTCCGGATACAGCAGGATATATTCTTCATGGAGGGGTCTCTGATGATCACTGAAGCCACCACAGTGAACAGGCCTTCTTCGTCAGGATTCCTAGACTCTGATGTGGATGGAAACGTCTCTCCCTCAGAAGTACTCCACTGTACCTGGGGCTCTGGGTACCATCCCACTGAGGTACACTCCAGCCGGACCTCTCCACTTTCTCCAACTTCCATATGGATGTGAGGATCAGAGCCCAGAGCTATGGAGAGAGAAGCGGGCCTTACTCTTGAGAAAGGAAGCGTGCAGGGACTGGGAGTGAGAGGGACTCGTCTCCTATTTCATGACACAAGGAAGCTGTGGTATCAATAAAAGGAATTTCATAACCTTATCAGAGAGGGATGCCCTATTGGGAGTTAGGGTTTGAAATGCAGGCAGTTTGATGGACAGACATAGGGAGCTTTTCTAATCAGCAGGAACAGCGAGACCAATGGGTTAGAGGCAGGTAAGGGAGCTCCAGAGATGGTAGAGGGCTTTGTGGTGGGAAGTATTATGAAAAGACTTTGAGGAGAAGGAGAACTACGAGTGGGTATTTGAGGATGATCAAGAAGGAGTACTTGAAGAGAAGGGGGACTGGAGTTTCTTTGCATTGAGATTGTAGCTGCAATCTAAGTTTCCTTTACTTCTGATTCTGATTTCAGGGATTTTCTTAAATGGGTTTCAACCTCGTCTTCCTCACACACAGTTATGTCCTAACATGTATCAACATAAAGCTGTTTTTCCTTTCTGTCTTCAGCCTGATTATTTTCTTACAATTCTACAGAGTACAGACAAACACCAAGCTGCAGAGAAGAGTCCTCAAACACGTGTCCACACTGTTAGTTTAAATCCATGTTCCACGGTGTGTATCTACGTCACAACATGGATTCTTTTCAGGAAAAGGACCGCCGCTTTCAGCAGATTCTCAGAGATGTCTATCACTCATAAAAGGTAACAATGACAGTTTTATGCTATCAAATCTCTAGGATTTTTTTTTTTAAAGATTTTTATTTATTTATTTGACAGAGATAGAGACAGCCAGAGAGAGAGGGAACACAGGCAGGGGGAGTGGGAGAGGAAGAAGCAGGCTCATAGTGGAGAAGCCTGATGTGGGGCTCGATCCCATAATGCCGGGATCACGCCCTGAGCCAAAGGCAGACGCTTAACCGCTATGCCACCCAGGCGCCCCAAATCTCTAGGATTTTATAGTCAACTTTTAAGATACTTCCCCAAAAAGGAAATGTGAGTTATACATAATGCTACTGCATGGGACACCCTGTTCTGAGGCAGGGACCCAAATTATACCCAAGTATTTTTGAAACCTTACCTTTATTTGAATATATACATAAAAGGCAATCCATTGGTATGCTGCAAATTCCAGGGCAGTCTGAGGCACCGTACTAATATCTCACAAGTACACAACCCTTCTGCAAGCATCGCCGAGGCACTTTCTTAGGTATTGTCTAATGTTATTTCATTCTTGCAAAATCTCGTTTGACAGATGCCCGCCGAGGTTTACAGTAGGAAATAAGGCTCAGGAAGAGATGTGTTTGCTCCCATTCACTAGCAAGTGGGAAAGTCAGAGGTCACCGCATACTTTCCTCCTGAACGCTTACCATTTCCATTATGGTTTCCACCTTGGATTTGGACTTGAAGCCAAAAAGGAAACAAAACCCAAAACCTTTTCTAAGTGGATCAAGGATGTTAAGGAGCAGGCACGCTCTAGGATCTTGGGAAATCCGTCCTCAGGCACTAACCCATAAAGCAGCCTCAAAGGGTGCGCCCCACAGCCTCTCCGTGGTGGTGAAAAATAGACACGACTTCAATGTTCAGTTCTGAGACCGGATCAAGTGTATTACGGTGTGCTCGCGGAGAAGAATGTTCTATAGCCATTACACCCTCCGCTTATTCAACTAATAACATGGGAAATGCTCTGTCCCCACTCTCAAACACCCTCGGAGTCACCTCCCACTCTAGGCCTGCCAACCTTTTCCATCCTAAACGGGATTTGGGCAAAGCCCCTGGTGGTTTCCAAAGTCTCAGGGCCATAGGAAAACGGACATCACCTGGACGTGACCAGAGAAAGCCAAACCCCGCGCGCTCACCGGCCACCTTCAGGTGCACGCTGGCCTCCTCGTAGCTTCCGTCCTGCCGGAAAAAGCATCGGTACTCGCCGTCGTCCGAGGCCCTGACCCGGTGGATCCTCACGGCGACGCGCCCGGCCGCGATGTCGCGGTCCACGAGCGTGGCTCTGCCGCGGTACTCGGGCACCTGCTCCCCGGCCTGCTCGCGCCCGTCCCGGCGCACGAGCACCGCCGCCGCCACCTTCCTGCGGAACCACCGCAGCTCCATGCGCTCGGCGCTCACGTTCGGGGACAGGTGGCAGGGCAGCTCAACGTCGTCACCCACCGCGGCCAGGATGGGCTCCGCCGGCCCGATCACGTCGAAGTGCGCTGCGAAAACCAGGCGGGCAGACAGGGGGTGTGTGTGTGGGGGGGGACGGACGGAGGGGGGCGGGAAGCCCCGACGCCGACCAAGGTCGGTCTCTGCGACCGTGGCTCCTCCTCCACCTGGACCCCCGCGAAGGGCGCCAGCGACAGCCACGCGGGGTGCCTCACCTTTACTGAGAGGTTTCAGCCCCGGGGTGGGGTGAGGGGACCAGAGAGGGAGACCCAAGCGGGATCTACCCGAATCCTGCTTGCACAGCTGGAAGAAAGTGAGGATGAGCAGACCCCTGGGGAGGCAGGAGTTTGGGGAAACCGCCATCTCTGGCCTTCCGGGGCAGCAGGCTGCTGGGGGTCCACGGTCGTCAGAACTTCCACCTAGGAGATGAATGCACAGGACATCACGAAGTTTCTTTAGACACCCTTCAGCTGCGTCCTCCCTACAGCTCTTTCCAACTTGCAACGCTCTAGACCTTCGCACCTGAAGCCTCCCCCTCGCCTCCTGCCACTGCACGCTCTCGGTCCGTGCGGCCGTCGGCACTCGCGCAGCCATTGCCCTGTTTGGTCAAGCATGTATACAGCCGCGAAATAGGCCCTAGAACCCCGACAGAATCTTAGAAGGGAATTGTGAGGCATAGTACCCATTAATGGGTTGCGTGTCAATGAACAAGTCTTGGAACCACTGCTCCAAAAAGCCTCTTTTTTCCTCAAATATAGTAATTTGTATTCACTTTCTGCGATGACAATAAAGACGCAATGAAAGCAGAGACAGAAACCAGGGGACTGAACTGGAGAAGAAAAGAGGAAAGTCGAGAGGAGAAGGCACAAGAAAGGAGCTGGAGAGAGCAAAGGGTCAGGGGTAGAGGGCCCAGGACTGGGGAGGAAGGAGACAGGAGAGCAGATGCCCTCCTGGCTGCTGGTTCTCTCAGGGGAACCAGAGCCGTCACAAGTACTGACCTCTGATCTTGGAGGAAGAGGCACCAATGAGCCCGGCTACCAAGTGACAGAGCTGCTCACGGCCCCAGCAGCAACAGTTAAAGGCCAGCGGAAGAAGGAAGGGGGAAGTGCTCTCAGCAAAGCCTGCCCCCAGGCCCCAGAGGCATTTACTTTGGGGGCAAAGAAGTTTTCCAGAGAGATGAAGGCTCTGTGCGTTTGTGGTCTTCAGTGCCAAGACCAGAATATACACTGATGAGCTTACTAAATAAAAGGCAATTGGGTGGAAAAGGAAGAGGGTCAAGACACCACTAAACTGAGACGAAAGGCCTTAAGCCCGGTAATTCACCTCTTCAAGCCTCACTTCTTTTACCTCTAAATTGGGAATATTGTTAATAATACCCTTTTTGGAGAGGCACTGGATGAAATGAGATTAAGCAAGTAAAGTGCTTAGCATACCGCAGGGATTTAGAAGAGGGTAAATTGTTATCCTATTGCTTCTATGGGTTGAAAATTTAAAGGTAGGCTGGGAATGCACCTGTGGTTCAGTTTTCAAGGTCTCTCCAAGTTACCTCCCTGCAAGCAGTTCGGCCCGCATTTCCTTATTTGGGGCTAAACTTCTTATTGTTATGAAAAAATTTAAATATATGGAAAAACATGTTTATTTTTAAAAGATTTTATTTCTTTTTATTATTATTATTTTTGAGAGACAGAACTAGAACGTGAGCTGGGGGGTGGGCAGAGGGAGAGGAAGAGAGAGAACGTTAAGCAGGAGCCTCACTACCAGTGCTGACTCGCCAGCCTGCCAGATGACTTTTCCCAAATGCAAATCTGATCGGGTCACTCTTTGCTTAATGTCCCCTTAGTGACCCCAGCACCAAGTTCAGACACTTCCTCTGGTCAAGAAAACGCTGTAGGATCTAGTGGTCTCCCTGCTTCCTTCCTCTCAGCCTCTCCTGCCTCCCCTCCGAACTCCGTGCTACGTGGCAGCCACAGTTTTGACCGGGTAACCTCCAAGTCATTTCTACATAAACTAACAGCCTCGGACCCCCAAAGGCAACAGATTTGACATGCCCTGTCCCTCCAGGCTCGCGTTGTGAGATGCCTGTATGATGTGGGACTGCTCCGGGGAAGGTCCCGCCACTCCCAGGCCCACTGGAGACTGGAAACACCTTCTCCCCCTGAGACATGAAAATCATTTGAGCTGAGGAATGCGATGTGCTGTGTATGGAGCAAACCTAAAGGCAAAATGTCAGGACTTGCCTCCTCTGCCCTTTTCCACCACTGCTCAAATTTCCCAGTGCTGTAGACTCATCAAATCCAGTGATTACCCTCAGCCCTCCCTGACCTTCATCAACCCTTCCCTGAGGCGACCACTTGCTCCTTCTCTCTTTTGTTTTTAAGTTTATTGACTTATTTACCTATTTATCTAAGTCATCTTTGCACCCTATGTGGGGCTTGAGCCCAAAACCAACCCCAGGATCCAGTCATGGGCTCTTCCGACAGAGCCAGTCAGGCCCTCTGCTCCTTCTCTTTTTAAAATTAGTTTTTATTCTGCTAAAGTACTCCATACAGAATTTTAAAAAATCCAAACAGTTAAAGAGCTTTTAAGAAAAGCATCAGTCCCACTTCCACCTCTCCTCATTCCCCAGAAACAGCCTTCTCACCTGCTTGCTTGTTTTATCTGGCATTTATCTAGGTGTTTCTCAAGACTATACCATACTTTTTTTTTTTTTGGAAGACTTATTTATTCACTTGAGAGAAAGAGAGAGAGCATGCACGTGCAGGTTGGGGAGAGAGGGAGAGAATCTTTAAGCAGACCCTCCCCACCCATGAGATCATGACCTGAGCCAAAATCAAGAGTGGTCCCTCAACCGACCAAGCCGCCCAGGCACCCCAAGTCTATGACCTATTTCTGTTGCCCTTTCTTGACATACCCATTTTTAGATATTACTTTTCAAAGCCCTATCAATGAAGTCAATGATAATTTAATTCTCGTGACAGTTAATTTCATGTGCCAACTTGACTGGGCTAAACAATGTCCAGATAGCTGGTAAAACATTGTCTCTGGGTGTATCTGTCAGGATGTCTCTGGAAGAGATTAGCATTTGAATATGTAGGTCTGTTAAAGCAGATTCCCCTCAACAATGTGGACGGGCATCATCCAATCCATGGAGGGCCTGACTAGAACAAAAAGAGGGTGGAAGGACAGTCTGCTCTCTGCTTGAGTCAGGTGGGGGGCCCCTCTATCTTCTCCTTCCCTCAGACGCTGGCTCCCCTGGTTCTCAGGCCTTAGAATTTGGACTGGATCTACCCCCCCCCCCACTATTCCTGGGCCTCCAGCTTGCAGGGAGCAGATCAGGGGGTCTCTGCCTCCATAATCACATGAATCAGCCCTCCTAACACATCATTTTCTGTGTATCTGTATATAGCTGTTGGTTCTATTTCTCTGGAGGACCCTGACTCATACAATAGAAATATGCCCCTTCCGTTCAATGTTTCCGATGCTGTTGGTTATGAAGCTGTGACTTTATGGATCCGAGTATCGCATCTGATTTCATTTCTTTTCCTGTATAACTTCTTGTGCTTTTTGGGGATGGAGGAGGGAAGGTGTTCAGTGGTTCATCTTGGTTCCTTTGCTTACATTTCTGTGTTCTCAGCACACATTTTCCCCACCCCTCCATCAGCCTCTGAGGACAGTTCCCACCGTGACACATACCAGATGATTTATGAGCACGAGGTCATCCCCGCCCCGCCCCGCCCCTCCCGGAGTGCCGCTGCTTGAACTCACCTGAGCCTGCGCTTCTCTGGAGGGTTTTCTAAGTAACGGATCCTGATCCGGTAGGTCTGGAGCGGGGTCAGCGTTCTCCCAACCGGCTGCAGGTCCGCAGGGGCTTTGCCTCGATCCTTCTTCGGAAGCTGCAGGTGAGGATGCGGCCACGGGCTTTCCGTGAACTGTGGAGATGGCCCTGAGGGCTCTGGCTCAGGGTCTCGGGCGTGTTTCTTTTGCTAAACAGGCTGGGACAAAAGGATGAGGGTGAATGGGCACCAGGTAGAGTACAGGCTTGCAAGGGAGTTTTGTGGTCAGCTGCTCTTTCTGGGGCACACGCTGCTGGCATGCTGACCATAATCAGAAGTGACCTAACGATATGTCCACGTCGTAACAGGGACACCACTCCCCTATCGACCAAGCCTGCGTTCAGTTTAGGTGCATTGCCGCGCCGGGGTTTGCACGCGTGTGGGGTGGCTAGACAGGAAATGAGGAGGCCTGGAGAAGATACGCATGGATTCTGTGTAGTAGAGGGGCTCGCGGAGGTGGAGGGAGATGAAGTGGGCCTGGGGAGCAAGAAGATGCTGAGGTCTGGTCGAGTGGGGACATCTCTGAGTCATATTCCTGGAAATGCTTTTGAAATGGAAAGTTCCGGGAACACAGAGGAGGGGCAGGCAGGGAACTTAGGGAGCCAAATAAGTGAGGTTGGACTGAACAGGGGGAAATAGTAGGATCCCGGGAAAGAGGTCAGGGTCACAAGGATCACTCTTGAGTTCTTTCCAAAATCTATGCCCTGCAGTCTCTTTTCCTGCTACCTGTTAGGCAAACCCTCCAAAGCAGGGCTACATGCATTCACCCTCTGCAGAGAGGCTATAAAAACATGAAAATACAGACTTTAGCCCCTCTTTGGCTGAGGATCTCCCAGGGTGAATATCACAGAAAGTGTATGCCGGGGATTACTGAGAGAGACAGACAGACACACAGAGAGAAAGGGAGACTGAGAAGAGGTAAGAGGAGGGGGAAGGAGGGGAGGGGAAAGGAGAGACAGAGTTAGTGAATGTGAGAGATTCCAAAGGCTTCTCTTTTTTCTCCAAAGAAATGAGGCACCATGCTAAGAATTGTCAGTTACCCTCATGAGAAGACCTTTTCCAGCCTGCAACCGGTCCCCCAACTTTTCCTAATTATCAGCTACGGATGAGTGGGCCTTCAAGTTACTCAGGGAAGAGAAATGAGTTCACTAATCCTACGGTCTCCTTCCAAGAGGCCTATATGTCTCCTAAGGAGCAACTTGAGGCCATTTACACTCTCTCTCTTCTCTCTGCCCTCATCGCTAAAATGCTGTCAGTCAGTATTTTTCATTTTCTTGTATCCTGAGGCTTTGAATCCATAGTAAGTAGGAGCTCAGAGTCCCAGAGGAATGAAGAGCCACTGACGTGCATACAACTGTGGTTTTTCCATTCTGCAGTAACAGAGACATTTTATAAGAGATGCAAAGCTTTGTTTATAGAAAACTGTGGGAGAACCCCAGAATTCTCCAAGCTCTTTTAGGAGTTTCTTTGGAAAATAAACAGAACTAAAGCAATTAACATTTGAGTTAAGACGAGAAGGAGGATGGAATGTGCTTATGAATCACACAATGGAGTGACTGTTCCCTTCTGTGAGTACCTGATTACCGAAAACCTATCAATAAATCACAGGAACAGGAACGCGTTTTCTTTCAGTTTAAGTTCTTAGAAATCTGCAGGAAGTTCCTTTTGGCTTTAGATGCTGAGGACGTTGCTGTATCTGGGGAACTTACCTGAAAGTCTGGAGCCAAGTTCGGGGTGGATGGGAATGAGGGCTGGGAGGCTGATAGCGTTCTGACTTGCTTGTGGCCATGCTGGACCCCACCAGCTAAAGCCCACCTGTGGCCGAACCAAGTTGAATTTGATGGTACTTGTGACAGCAGCATGGAGCCCACACACTGTGGGGAGGCTGGGAGGTGGGCTGTCTCAGTGAGAGGGTGTGGGAGGAATTTATAGGATTTCAGTTTGTGTTGGGGGTTTGGGAGAGGGTCTAAGAAGGAAAGGTTGCTTTGGATGAATGCTGTTGGAAATCAGGCCACTGTTGTATGATCAGGCATTCCAATTTTTATAAGGAAGTAGAACAGAGCGGGTTAAAATTGTAGTTGCCAAAGCAGCAATCAGCCGAGACAAGGATATGTGGTCATTTTTGTGGTTTGCACGTGGCCTTGCATTTTTGTCTGTGCTCTGACCTTTGTCTCCATCACAATCATGGAAGGGTCTTGTCTGATGTTGACAGCAGCTGTCCTACCTGCTTCTTGCTTTCTCAATCAGAGACCACATTCTCCTTCAGATCTAAAGGTATTTGGAGTTTTATAATCTTGAGAATCTCTTCCAGTTTGTGAAAAAAGGTTATTTACGTATGCAGTCTCTATACCCAACATGGGGCCAGAACTCAACCACAAGATCGAGAGTCATATGTTCCTCCGACTGAGCCAGCCAGGTGCCGAGTCCCTTCCAATTTTCAACAACCCAGAATCCTATTTCTAGATTCTGGATTGGGATGACTTTTGACTGGAAGTCATCTTAAAAGGTATGGAACCCAAGCACGTCTAAGGTTTAAATGGTTACAAGGCACACACCCTTGACAAGCAGCCTGCCGTGATGTAACAGGAATCAAACTCGTCCTTCCTCCATGTGTAGCCCCCTCACCCCATTTCATTCCAAAATAAATATACTGTCCACATGAGAAGCCTCAGGCATGTGATGACCACTGAGCAGAGAATCAGTCTTAGATGTAAGGGAAAAAAAAAAAGTCCCAGAAATTTTGACGATGAAAGGTAGACTAGGCCACCTCAACTATGCCACTTTGTCACAGAAATTATTTTGAGCTGAATGTAATTTAGAAGCAGCCAACGCAGTTAGAGGCAATGACTTCAGTAGAATTTTAGTTCTGAACACTGCAGGGAAAATGCACTTTCTTTGGAATTATCCATTATGTGCATTTAAACTCTGCCAGAAAAAAATAACTATGTTGTTTTGAATCTACTTTTTGTATTTAGTAGTTATTTGTATAAATTAAAAGTTTTCAAGTTAGAAAAGAAAAAGGGGCATCTGGGTGGCTCAGTCGGTTAAGCATCTGCCTTCTGCTCAGGTCATGATCTCAGGGTCCTGGGACTGAGTCTGGCATTGGGCTCCCTGCTCAGAGGGGAGTATGCTTCTCCCTCTGCCCCTCCTTCCCTCTCTCTTTCTCTCTCAAAAATAGATAAAATCTCAAGGGTGGGGGGAGCAGGAGCCAACACAGGATAGGCTTTTTACCTTTTTTTGCCTAAAGGCTGGATGTAAATTCTCCTCTTCCTGGAGACTGACATTTACCAGCCCAGAGAGGAGCCAGTGGAATCTGCAAACGAGCCTTCCTCCATTACTTCCCTCCCTTCTGTTCACCTTCCCTTGACTCCTAAATTTGTTTTCCCTTGTCCAGTCACTTCTCTGCAAATTTACTGTCCTTTATTGAAGATGGTAAATAAGCTGGATTCTAAGCTGCCACAGAGTTACTTTTCCTGTAGGTTTCTCTCTTGGGATGTGCACTGCATGCGGTAACCGTTTTTCTCTCGTTCATCTTTTCCTTAAGAGTCCTAGCTGAAAACCTAAGATGGGGAGGGGGAGAGTTTTGCCTCCCCTCAATGATCTAGGGAGAAAGAGCAGGGTACCCCACGATGTGCCCCTCTGGCATACTGATTATCTTAATTAAATTACAAAACAGCGACTTCAAGGACCGTCACACCCTCCTTCACCCCACTGAAAGAAGGAAGCAAATCTCCCATATGAAAAATACCCTCCCAGTACTAAGAAGTAAAAAGGCATCCAAATCACCAGAGAACAGGGTCTGGAGAAAGCCAAGAAAGAGGACTGGGTGGGACTGTTCCCAACCCCAGGGCTCTTTGGCTCTCAGCAAAGACAGACATTGACGCAAGCCCAAGACAAGATTCAGGCAGTGTTTATTGGGGGCTTACGCTCCAGTACCGGGGAGGCAGCACTGGGGACAAAGGCCCAGCAAGTTGGTGAAAGGGTTGAGGCGGGAGAGCAGGGACCTCCGGGGTGGGGGGGGGTGGAGCTAGGGGAAGCTGCGAGAAGGCACCGTGGACAACTTACACCCACAGCGAGCACGTGTCTCATTAGCATGTCAAGTCCCCACGCCCGGGCCTGACTGTTAGCACCATCCTGAGGAAAGACCAGACAAAGGGTCAGCACTGGGGTCCACCGCGGCACAGGCTGGTTTAGTCCGGTTTCTTCTGTAGAGTTCTAGAAAACATCCCGCTTCTGTATCTCTGAGATCTAGTGCTCAAAGCCGTGGTGTGGAGCCTTTTCTTCTACGGTGACATGCAGGGAGCCATGGGCTTCGTGGTTAGGATGGGGCAGGGTCCCAGACGCAGCCTCTGCTCTATCTCCATCCCCCACCGAGAGATTTTACCCTCCTTATTCCTAAGGAGGAGGGGCCGAAGGTCTCATCTTCTGGAACTGCTTCTTACTGAGCGGGTCGTTGTCTCTGTCCTACCCTGGAGGAGTAAAGATCTCTCCCGGACTGCTTTAACGCTCTATAGGGACATTATTCCTCTTGGGACCGGATAGGTGGGACCCTTGTGCCACCATCAGTTTGACAGGAAACTGCTGTGGTCTAGAAGACACAAACTTAACCAAAAGATTAAAGAGACAGGGTCTGAATATTAACAAAAGAATGATGGCCACCAGAGGGCCCAGGACAGGAAGGAATCATGCAATGCTGGGCATAGAGAATCTATTCGAGTCCCACTGAGTTTGGGCATCGTGATTATTGAACACACGCAACCACCTGGCTTGTCTGTCAATCTCCTGAATATTTAGTTCGACTTCCCCAGAGTCGTTGATGTAGGTACAGCAAGTGTCGTTGACTGGGGCACAGACACCCCCTTGTTTGGCCAGAAGATAATCCAGAGCTAACCGACTGTCAAGTACGACATTAGCCAAGGAATCCAGGGACTCCTGAAGGCCCTCGAAGCTGTCACCGGTGTTTGTGGCCAGGTTTTCTATGACCTGGGTAAGGTGTTTTAAGGTTGTTTCACGATAAGCAAACCCTCGCCAGGGGGCAGCCAGTCCTCCGCCTTCCCCCGTTGCTGCCAAGATGAGACTGAGCGCTCTCTTACGTCTGCTTTGAGAGGTGACATTATATACAGTGGCGCCTAATCCTTTAGGGCCCAATCGTCCCAAAGTGCATTCTCCCCGGAAGTGAACATTATCTACACATGAATAGGCCACTGCCCGAAGAGGCCAAGAGAAGGAGGAATTAGGGCTCCCTTCATAGGGGAGTTTATTTTGTGGTGGACCGCAGAGAAACAGATACCCAGGTGGGGTGCAAGCTTGGCGGGGTGAAGAGGAATTAAACCAGCTTCGTAAAAGGAGACCCCAGCTAGGTGTACTTTTGCATCCGGGGGACAGGGGCGCTCCGTCCAGTGGCCCCCCACCAAGCTCTGAATCCTCTTCTATTCCCTCCTGGCTATCGAAGGCAGATGGGGTCTGATAGGCGAGCCTCCAGGAAGGGGATGCTGTTCCTTTCCAGTATGTACAGGAGAAGTTAGGTTGGTCACCTGGGGAGAGTAGAGACGAGTCCACACACCAGTGGGTCTGGTTGGGGGTACATGAAGAGCTTGAAGAGGAAAATGACATAGGGTAAATGGAGGGCGAGCTTCCCACATTGGTAAGGCAGGTATCTGTCCGGCAGGGGCAACAGGGCTGTCCTTGTTCTTTACAGAGAAGAGGCCGCTTAACCTGGAGACCGGTTTGGTTCCAAGAGTCTGTAAGCCTGACACATCTCATATCATCACGACCATCGAGTTCTACTATTAGAAGAGGTGTGCTCCTAACAGGACCGGAAGTCAAGGTGAGAGTAATATCCTCATTTATAGGTACAAACTGGAACTTAGAAGCCCCATCTTGTGGGTGAGGATGACAGATCCAACAATTAGAGAGATTATTTCCCGAGGCCACAATGCTAGAAAAGTTGACAACTGAGTTTTCTTTCCAGGTTTCCCCCACTTTGTTATTTTCTTCCCAACTCATCCCCAGGAGAAGGGCCAAGAGAAGAGTCCACTTCATCAGTCCCATCATTGGTTTTGATCTTCTAGACCCCGCAGTAGCAGAACGGGTCTTTCCCAGGGAGTGGAGGTGACCCGAAACAGTACTCACAGAGAAGAAAAAGTAAAACAAAGGCAACAAAAAGCAAAGTCAGCAAACCAAACCACCAAGGTATAATCACTTATCTGACTCTGTGGGTCGCTTCTTGAACAAGCATTTGAAGTCTTCGCAGGCTCAACATGAGTAAGATGGTTCGGGGCCTTCCAGGCATTTCTGAGGATGTCCAGGAGAAATAGGTTTTAGCCTAGAAAGATGTATCTGGCTCGGGATTCCTTGCAGCTTAACTGCTGTTGGGGTGACTAAAATCACTCAATAGGGGCCTTTCCACTTGGGTAGCAACTGATCTTCCAGGGAGCCCTCCTTCCAAGGAGGTTTTAAGGAGGGCCTGAGCCCCTGGATGAATTTGCAGAGGTGGTGGGGGGGGTGGTCTCCTCTAAATTACCACTAGGGGGTGCTGGTAGCATGTGATTAGCATAATCCACAATAGCTTTTTCTACTTGGCCCAAATAAAATGCTGCAAGCTCTGGTTTATTTTCCCATCTAGTAAAATATCTGGGGTGAGGAGGGGTTTCCCATGTCATTTCAAATGGGCTGAGTCTTAGGCTAGGCTCTGGGGCAGTGGCAATCCTGAGTAGTGCGATAGGGAGCAACTGGACCCAAGGCTCATGAGTTTCTTGACAGAGTTTTGCTGAAGTCTTTTTTAGGTCATGATTCATCTGTTCAACCTTCCCTGAGGAATGGGGGAACCGGGGAGCATGCAATTAATAATTTATTCCCAGGGCCACTGAAAGGCCCTGGGTAATTTTTTTTTTTTTTTAAGATTTTATTTATTCATTTGACAGGATAGAGACAGCCAGCGAGAGAGGGAACACAAGCAGGGGGAGTGGGAGAGGAAGAAGCAGGCTCATAGCGGAGGAGCCGGGATCACGCCCTGAGCCCAAGGCAGACGCTTAACCGCTGTGCCACCCAGGCGCCCCAGGCTCTGGGTAATTTTAACTGTAAAAGAAGGAGTCTCCCACTTTGGAGAGACTTAAGAGAGGCCGAATCGGGTAACTCTCTTTTAGGAGGGATTTATATTTCTCGGTTGCCTTCCCAGACCAGGTGGGGAAGGTTTCCACCCGTTCAGTAAAAGTTATCAACAAACACAAGGTGGTATTTGTAGCCTGCTCGTGGTGCAACAGGGTAAAGACTACTTGGCCCATCTTCCCCAGGATGTGTCTCCTGGTGTTGGACTGGTGTAAGAAGTGGGGACTGACTGGACGGGTCTGTGGTTTGTTTTTGGGTGCATAAGTGACAGGCGAGGGTAACTTGTTTTATTGTCTAAGTTCCTATCCTGAAAAGACCTTTTGCACCAAGTCCCATAGGACGTCTCTTCCATAATGCATGGCATCATGGAAATGTTGAATGAGCTTTTACTGCTGGGCTTCCGGAATGAGAATTTTGTCCTCTCTCATAAGCCACCCGGTGCTTTGTTCTGTATATCCCTGTTTCTTTGCGTCCTCCTGTTCTAGCAGGAGGTTCTGAGGGTGGCTGGGGAACTCGTGGCGGTAATGTGAGCGGGCTCCTGAGCTCAGGTTGCCTGTTTAAACAGATGACTGGGGGGCCTGATTGGCTCAGTCCCTTAGACGTGTGCCTTTGCTCAGGTCACGATGCCCAGCGGCGTCAGGGTTCCCTGCTCAGTCGGGAGTCTGCTTCTCCCTCTCCCTCTGCCTGCAGCTCCCCCTGCTTGTGTGCTCTCTCTCTCTCTGTCAAACAAACAAACAAACAAATAAATAAATAAAACAAACAAACAGCTGATTGGTCAGCCTTATTACTTTCTTTGCTTACAGAGGTCCCATCTTTCCGGGGGACTTTCACAATGGATGACAGCCACCTGATTGGGAAGTTGCACTGTCTCTAGGAGGGTGAAAATTGGGTCCTTCTGTTTTATTGGTGAATTTGTAGCTGTTAAGGTTCTCCTTTCTTTCCAGACCGCAGCATGGGCCTATAGTATAGGGAACCCACATTTTGAATCAGTATAGAGACTTCATCTTTTTCCTTCTCCCAACTGTAAGGCCCTAAGTAGAGCTATCAGTTCAGCTTTTTGGGTGGGTGGAGCATTGAGGCAGAAGAGCTCAAGCCTCTAAGACTCTACCCAGGCTCATTATCGGGTAGCCTGCCTTCCAGATGCCTCCCTCCGTAAAACTGTTCCCATCCATAATGGACCCCCTATCTGGATGGTCAAGGCATTTGTCTTGAAGCTCAGGTCTGCTAGAATAGGTCTGTTCCATTGTCTCCATACACGGCCGCTGGGGACCCTCATCTTTTACAGATGGGAGCAAGGTAGCAGGGTTTCGTCGGGCATACTTTTAAAATAACATCTGGGAATCTAGCAAGAGGGCCTGATAGTTAGCCTTCCTCCAGTCAGCCAAAGGTGAGCTTTACTTTCTAATACCGTCTGAACCTGTGGGGAGTTCGATGTTGAGTCAAGGTCAGCTTAGAGGCCTCACTCACTGAAGGAGCTGGGTTATACCTGTGTGACTGGGTCCAATTATTTTGAGAAATAGGCTACCAGTCTCTGATCAAGACCCAGCTTTTGAGTTAGGACCCCCAAAGCAGTGTGTACTAAGTTGTCCCTAGAGGACCGGGGGTTTTTCATTCAAAGGCAAGTAAATATTGACTCTCCTCATAAAGGAATATGCAGAAAAAGCCCATGGTGGCAAGAGAGGGATTCTAAAAGAATCCCTTCATTTGGGGTCTTGATATTTCTCCTCACTTCTGAGATCTTTTGCAGAACAACTCCAATTGCAAATAGTATTAAAGTTTAATGATCCATTTTGGGGCCACTATTCCTCATCCCCTAAGTTATATTGGGGCCAGTGTTGCAAAATTAATTAATTAGTTAATTAATTAATTTCTTTTTCTTCAAACCATCCAATTTAAATTGATCCCTTCCTAGAAGGGAGTCTTTTGTCACATTTAAGGTGTTGCCCAGCTTGGGAAGTTCGACAAAGCTGGTGACTTATAAAAAAACGTGAAAGCCAACTAGCAGGTGTAATCCCTGGGACTTGGATCTGTATGAATAATGGACTTCTCCTCATCCCACGAAAGATGAGGGAAGCTTGATTTCTTTAAAAAAAAGGCGGCTCCCCCATACAGAAAACGATTAGTCTTTGAGGTCCTGAATCCGGACCAAGGTCTGGCTTTCTTCAACCTTACACCAGAACCAAGTCTGGCTCACCAGGAATTGTCCTTCCCTCTGAATAGAATAACAAGTTACCAGATGTTTCACTAGACAAACAAAAAGGGAAAAGACAGGATGGTCAGGGGCAAGACAAGACTGCTGGTAGGAAGCTAATGCCCCGCTTTCACAAAGACAACAATGAGATTTCTCAGGGCGACAGCCCTGATCGGAGAGACAACAGAAAAAAGAACACAGATCTGAAACCCAAAGAAAATAACAGAGTCTGGAAGTAATTCCAGGTTTGAAAGAAACCCAGGAAACATAGACCAGCCAGAAGGAAAGCCGGGGGAGGGGCCAAGAGCCCCAGGACAGGGGACACTCAGGACGGGCTCAACCCACCAGAGGGTCCTCCAGTGACCCTGCAGGGACCAACAAGGGGGGGTGAGAGTCAGGGGACAGGCGACACTCGGCCCCGCATCGCGGGACCAGAAAACCTTCCTCTGCCGGAGACATTCAGACCGAAGTGACAGAGAGGCCAAAACAGGCGAAGCAGTCCGCGGGGCCTGACTGGAGGGGCAGAGTCGCTGAGGCAGGAGGCAGAACTTACCGCCGCCGAGTCGCCGGACTAAAGCTCCAGGCCGCTCGTCAGCCCCAAGGGTCGGAGGGGCTCCGTCCGCCGTGCGCCGGCTCCGGGTCCTCGGGGACGCACGGGGGCTCCCTCCTGGGCTCCCTGCGTGGCGGCCGGAGTCCGTTCCCGACCCCCGGGCTCTTTGGCTCCAGCGCACACAGAATTGACAGGAGGCCAAGAAAGATGCAGGCAGCGTTTATCGGGGGTTGACTCTGGGGGCAGAGGTCCCGCCCGGCTCCCGACACAGACCGCACTGCGCGGAGCGGCGGCGGCGGGAAAGCAGCGGCGCCTCCGGGGCGGGGAAGCTGCGCGCAGGCGCAGCGGGCGCACAGGCGCCTACCTGCGCCGCGTGTCTCATCAGCGCGTCAAGTCCCCACCCCCGGCCGCGACTGTTTTCCTCCGGCCACCCCCGAGGAAAGAGCAGGCGAAGGGTCTGCGCTGGGGTCCGCCGTGGCACAGGCTGGTTTAGTCCGGTTTCTCCCGCCCCGTTCTTTCTGGCAAACACCCTGCTTCCGCATTCCTGTGAGATCTAGTGCTCAAAAACAAAACAAAACAAAACAAAAACAAAAAACGATTGCTCCGCCTTTTCTTCTAAGGTGACACGCCGGAGCCCTGGGCTCTGTGGTTGGGGCGGGGGTGGGGTCTAAACACAGACCCTATTCTATCTTGGGACCACTTTTGATGGCAAAGTTAGGAAGGGTCTCCTGGGGAAGTGACGGTTTTGGGGAGACTTGAGGACTAGGAAAGAATCAGCGCGTTTGGGGGACCACCTGCCCAAGGCCCCCGCGTGACTCACCTCCTCCTAACCCCACTCATCCCCCTTCTCATTTCCCAACTTACTTTAGTTTGGAGGAATTTAAATGCCTATCCCAAGTGTTTGATTTTATTCTTAATTTTGCAAGCGATTTCCCACAGTATACCCCCCAGCCCACCCCAGCCCCTACCCCCACCAACACTTACTCGCCTCTCGCTCAGAAAGAATCAAAACCTTCCTGAGAAGGTCAGGGTTGAGTTCTGCGCAAGTGAAAGCGTTTATAAGATATAGAAACCTGCTCAAAGCTTTATGGTACAGAATGCGGAAACCCAGTAAGGCTATAACTTGTGTAGAGCATAGCCAGTTATTAGTGACATAGGGAAGCTGAAGGGACTGCATTTTAGGAAGGCCCCAGGTACCCAGGTATCTCACCTTGCATCTGAGTAAGCCAAAGCAGCTCTGTTCCCAGGCCAAGGGGGACGCAAGAAAGTGCGTCATTCTGAGTTTCCTCCTAGGCCCCCGTACACCTGATAACATCTGAGAAGAACCGACCTGAGCATGTTTCAGGACATTAGCTTCCAACAAACCTTGGTTTTCACTGGTGTCAACACCCCCACCTTTGGTGATTTGTGGAATAACACCTGAGCTTTTGGATGGGACCCTACCCTGGATTCCTTTAGGAACACTCACCCTGGACCCCTTTCCAATATAAACCCCTAACCGAAGTGAAGAGGGCACTCCGTTCTCTGAGTCTCCCAGACACTCCGTCTGCTATATTCTATCACTTACACTATTGAGTAAACACGGCTCTCGCTTTTTCCTGGCTCGCATTTGATTTCTATCCTGCTCCAAGCCCAGGACCCTCTTGGCAGGTCTTCGGACCCGCTGGGTCTTCAGAACTGGCCTGCCTAGCCATGCATGAGCAGCCCTGGTTCTCCGACTGGACTTGCACACCTGTGCTTTTGGTTAAACCTATTCAAATAATATTGTAACAAGAGAACCAAAGATAAAAACCACACATACGTGTTAATAACCCAGTCTTCCATCTTACCAAGCCAGCTGTTTCAGTGCCCCACACTTTCCAGAACGTGTCCATGCATTACTGCCATAGTTAATTTTTTTAATTAACATATACTGTATTATTTGTTTCAGGGGTACAAGCCTGTGTTTCATCGGCCTTACACAACACCTAGTGCTCACCACAACACATACCCTCCCCAACGCTGGAAGTTTTTAAATACTTGTTCAGCCCACTTTTTCCAATTGGATTACTACCATTTAAGCCATCACTTTAGATACCTGAGTCTGTTCCAGGATCCTCTCTCCTGGTTCTCAACGTATGATTTGCAGATTTCGGGGGTGGGGGGGTCCCTGATACACTTTTCAAGGAGTCTGCAAGGTTAATACTATTCACATAATAATAATGATGACATTATTTGTTTTTGCTCTCATTCTCTCACTAGTGTACAGTGAAGTTTCTGGAGATGACATGGCCTGTGATACCCCAACACTGAGTATAGACGCACATGTCAGGGTCCAGCCCATCTTCTAGTAAAAGCCAGAAATTAGATTTGCAGAAACCTTAAAGAATGCCACACTTCTCAATAAAATTTATTTTGCCTTGGAAACAAGTTATTTTTTATAAAACATGTTTTTATATTAACTTATAATGTGTTTATTATTGCTATTTTAATATACATTATAAATACATTTTTAAAATGTCTCAGTTTCCATCTTCGATGCCATAAATAGTGACAGATATAACTCAAATGAGCAAAAGCTCTTTGGGGTCCTCAATAATTTTTATTTAATTTATTTATTTTTAAAGATTTTATTTAGTGAGAGAGAGAGACACAGAGAGAGGAGCAGGAGGAGAGGCAGAGGCAGAGGGAGAGAGAGAATCCGTGCTGAGCGTGGAGCCCGATGCAAGGCTCGATCTCACAACCCTGAGATCTCGACCTGAGCCAAAACCAAGAGTCAGATGCTCAACCCACTGCCCCCTCAAAAATTTTTAATATCTAAAGGCAGCCTGAGGTCAAGAAGTTGGAAAGTGCTGCTTTCCCCATTGGACCTGGTCCTGGGGGTCCACTTGGGTCAGTACACACCTGCTCAGCTGGGACCTTAAACCTCAGGCCACACTCAGTAACTGGGCGCTGACTTCCAGTTTATCGAGGGGACAGCGGAGCCAGGCCGAGATGTGTCTTCATCCTTCTTCAGCTCAGTTCTAGGCCGGGAGAGCTTTGCTGTGCAGTCTGGAAAGCTCAGGGGAAGGTGGAAATGGCCCACGAGCTCCTGAGCTCCTGAGCCCCTGGGCTGTGATGGGGAGGCCCACAGCACCTGCACCCTTGGTCCCTCCCACCTCCCTGACCTCCAGCTGTGCTTGCCTCCCCTCACAGCCTGCTGTGTCCAGGTGCCCTCACCCTGAGTCCACAGCGTCTGATGTCCACCCGAGCATCAGGCTGAATGTGTCACTCCGATGTTAAAGCCTGTCACTTTCTCACACTTTCTTCTTGTTGGGAGCCATGTGGCAGCCCCTCTCTGAGACCGGACCCTGCCCCATGGTTCCCAGCAGATGAGTTACTAAAGCAACAGCCTGTTGAGGGATGGATGGGGCTGGGCCTGAAGAAGGTGTCAGAGGGGCCTCTGGAGGCTGTTCTTTCATGTGGCCGGAGGGAAGGAGAGCCTGTTTCCTTCCAGGGTGCTGTGCTGTGGAAGCAGAGATGGCCGAGGCTTCTCTACTTGGCTCTGAGGCCAGGGCTCTGTGCCTAGTGGCTGTGACGGGTCCCTGTCCTGTGAAGGATCAGGCCGCCCTCAGGCACCGGGACCCCCCGGGCCCCTGTGAAGGCTGGGCAGATGACGAGAGGGCTGTCATCAGACCCCAGCCTGAAGAAGGGTCTCAGGGGCCCACAAAAGGGTGAACGGGGACATGTGTAGATGTGTGATCTGTCCCTCATGTTATAGAAGGAGATATCTCCAGCTTCATAGTCCAGAAAGACGCCCACCCGGCGAAGACGCTCTTTCAGAGGGAGAATCTTCTCGGGGGAGGACAGGACCCGGTACTGGTTTCCAAACATCTCCAAGGTCCAGAAGCCATTCTGGGGGACCAGTAGGGCCTCCCCTTTCCTCTCAACGCTGTCTCTGCAAACCCCTACAGCCCACACCATCACGTTTTCAACCTCCACCTCCCAGTAATGCCTCCCTGAGGAGAAGCTCTCCAGGCCCAGGACACAGGGCCGGCAGTCGAATCTCTCCGGGTTGTCGGGGACACTCTGCCTGGAGGGGCCTCGTCTCACACTTCTCTGGTCCTCTGTCAGGAAGAGCTCAGGATGAGCGGTGTCTGGGTCCAGGACCACGTCAGCTGCAGAAGAAGTCTCCGGTTTAGGTCTGGGGTCTCAGGAGATGGTGCGATTCCTGGACCTCAGGGAGGCCCCAGAAAGGTGGTGGGAGATCCTGTGTGGCGGCCTTTTCCACGAAGGCCCCTTGGTCCCAGTTCCCAGGCAGCTAGCTCACAGAACCCCTGAGGCTGCACTTCTGCCTCTTACTGGACAGGAGACTGGGGATCATCAGGGCTCTAAAAATGTGGGAAGTTTAGCAAAGGAACCGAAATTCATGGCTCCCACTTTCTCTCAACTTTCTCCAATCTGCCCCCTTTTCTACTGAAGACATATGGTCTCTGGGACTCTCTTTAGTTAAGAATGTTCCAATTGGACTTAAATGAGCCAATAGGCCCATCCCGCCCCCTCTTGCAGTGAGGCAACTAATGCCAGCTTCCCCTGCAGATTCCTGGGTAGTAAAAGCTCCTTTCATTTGTTCTCTGGATTCCACCAGTTTCACCAGGTGACAACTGGTTTAAATGACTCCCAAGGGCACCCCCTTCCCAGGGGAAACCGGGAGGGTCACGTCTCCACAACCTGTTTCTGCGTTAACAACATGGCTCTGACCTCTCTGGATGCAGGAAAGGCTTCCGACCCCTGACATTCTGCAGTCTCCCACCCACAGTGACTACTCGGCTGATCTACATTCCGCTTGTATGAACGTGATTTTCTCCTGTCCCCACGTTGCTGGGATGTCTGACTCTGACCCTTTTGAAATTCACCTAAAGAGGAAAGGTTCAAGTATCACAGTGTCTGGTAAAGCCTGGATTCCTCGGTGCTTTTGAGCAGAAGGGGAGAAATCGTAAGAGGCGAAGTGCTCATTGGGATGAGGCATTTGGATCCTATGCTCTCCCCCTTGGCCAAGCCCCCTCCCCTCACAGGCCATTCCCAGAGCATCAGTGTCCCTGCGGAGCAGAAAGGCGTTTCCGGCCACCTAAGCGTCCACCCTTGAATTGGGTCTGGGGAAGCCTATTGCTTTTCCATCACGTGCTTCTCCAGTTATGCAGAGGCTGTACCAGCTTCCAAATTAATCCAGGATCCAAAGAGCAGCAACTCCTAAAATGTAACCTTTGGGGTGGTCCACTGTGTATGGTAAAGCTCTGGTAATGATAGATGAAATTATTCTAAACAAGAGGACCTCCCCAGGAGCCGTGGGGATTCCCTGATAGCAGAGCGGGGACCCAGCACTGGGGGGGGTGCGGCCAGCCAATGCCCCCCAGCCCCTCTGCCTCCCAGCACTCCCTGCCCGGCTCCTCTAATACGCCCTGCTGGCTGGCCAGGGGGAGAAGCCTGAGCTCGGGGGCGTGTCCAGGGTGCTCACCGGCATGTAGGAGGGTTCTTCTCCATCCTGCAACGGGACAGACAGACAGACAGACGAGCTTCAGGAGCTGCTGGCTAACCGAGCAGAGCGCAAACCTGCATGGCTACTTCAGGAAATGGCACACTTACGCAATTCTTCTTGAGGTTGCTCTGAAAAAGAAACAGAAACCAGTTCATGTCCTCGATAGAAGAAACCAGAGGATTTGAGTTTGTGTTAAACGAGGGAGGGTGGGCCCTTCATGAACACCACCGCCCCCCCTCTCCCCGCCTATGGAACTGTCAGGATTCCAGAAACAATCGAGCCCTCAGAATGGGAGCCAGCAAGTGGGAGGGTCAGGCCCCGGACAGCACCGGTCCAAGCCCCTTGCTGTGGCCTCTGTTCATTTCCTCCCCGTCCCCAGGCTTCTAGCTGCCACAGCTGCGGCCCTGTGGGACAGTGACCTGTCCTCCTACTCTTTTACCTTTTATTTGACGTTCTTTCTCTTTTTCCACACGGTCTGTCTCTAATTCCTTACATGCAATTTCTTTCTCTTCATTTTCAACCTCTTTCCCCCCGTGGAGTTTCCTGATGAGACAGATGCTCGCGGTGGAGAAGAGGAGCAGACAAGGCAGGATGACAGCAAGGCCCACCGTCCAGGGAAACTCACTGGGAGCAGAGGATTCTGAAGGGAGCCCGAAGAGTCCCATTCAGTGAGAGAAAGGAGACCCTGGGTGAGAGAGCCCCTCAGGATGCCCTTGGCAAGGGCTCCCGGGTCCCTGCTCTGTTGGCTTCTCTCGGAAACCCCGGACAGAGACCCTGGCCCTGCACTGGCTCCCCCTACAGCAACCGCCAGGGCTGGGGGTCAGAAGCCAAAGAGCAGGGACCCCTGGAGTCAACATGGGAAGGACCAGGGTGAACAAAGCTAACTGGCCACCACGGAATCACCACAGCCACCACCCGGCACAAGCCACCATCCCTTCTTGCCTGAAAGGTTGCAGTTCCCCATTCCCTTCTTCTGTCCACATCCCCTGCAGTCTGTCCCCAGCACAGCAGTCTCAGTGAGATCGCGTTGCTTCGCTGCTCAAAACCCTGCAGTGTTTCCTGTGTCACTCAGACTCGCGTAACACTCCCTGCCTGCCCACCAGCCACACCTGCCCCTCGGGGTTCCTTGAAGCTGCCACACATGCTCCTGCCTCAGGCCCTTTGCACGTGCTATTCCTAGTACCTGGGTTGCTTGGTTCTCAAATATCTGCACGGCTCATTCCTCACTTCCCCAACTGCCATCTTTTCAAGTGAAGCCTTTCCTGACCATCCTATGTATAATTACAACTCCCCCATTCCCTGGCACTCCCCGTCCCCTCCCCCAGTTCAGTTTTTCTATAGTACTTCCTTCCATCTGATATAATCTGCCACTCTAGAATGTTAGTCCCATGACCATAGGGATGTTTATGTATTCTGTTCACTGATTTATCTTTGGTGTCTAGAACAGTGCCTTGAATATACGTGATACTTGTTAACTATTTGTTGAATGAATTCGTGCATGTCTGTAGATAGAGAATCCCACCCCCTCCCTTGAGAAATGCCATGGGCAGGAAGGGAGAAATTCAGCAGGCAGCCCCTCTGTGTGTAGATAGCCACTTGCCCATACCACTCTCCACTTATGATTGCTCTAAATGTTTTAAAAAATGACTGCAGGGGTGGGGGCGCCTGGCTCAGTCCCTTAAGCTCTGCCTTTGGCTCAGATGGTGATCCCGGGGTTCTGGGATCGAGCCCCATGTCGGGTTCCCTGCTCAGCGGGGAGCCTGCTTCTCCCTCTTCCCCTGCCATTCCTCCCACTTGTGCTCTCTGGCTTTATCTCTCAGTCAAATAAATAAATAAAATCTTTTTTAAAAAAATGGCTGCAGGGGCCCCTGGCTGGCTCAGTCAGAAGTGTGTGTGGCTCTTCATCTTGGAGTGTTATGAGTTCAAGCCCCACGTTGGGTATAGAGATTACTCAAATAAATAGATAAACTTTAAAAAAATTGCTGCAGGATAAGGACCATGACAGAGAAACAACTCTCAGAGAAGACTTTGATTTTCCTCTTGAGACAGAGGAGAGGCCTCGGCTCCGCCGCCGCCTTCGGCTCCTGGGGGCTCAGGGCCCTTCCACCCCACGCCTCCATCTCCCCATCCCTTGTCCAGGCTCCACTCTTTGTCTGAGGATCCTGCCTCGGCGTGATGAGCCTCCCAAGGGCCGGGAACTCACCTGGGATGAAAATCACCGTTTCCTTCTCCTGGCCAAGCAGGGTGCTGTTGACGGAGCAGGATACGTTCCTCACAGAGCGGTCCCTGATGATCATGGCCGAGGCGACCGTGAAGAGGCCGCCCGCGTCCACCGCGTAAGCCTCCTCCAGGGCTGGCAGGATCGCACCGTAGGGGTCCCTCCACACCGCGTGGGGCTCCGGGAACCACCCTGCAGACGTGCACTCCAGCCGGATGCCTCCGTCCTCCTGGCCCTTCATTTCAATGAGAGGTTTAGAGCCCAGGCCTGTGGACAGAGACCAGCGAGCAGCTAAAAAGGCAGTGGCATGTTAGCCTGTGTCTTCGATCAGCTCTCCACGGGGAGAGCCAAGGGACGGAGGAAGGCAGCAAGGGGCCAGAGAAGCTGGTTGTGAGTATTCCACACATTCCCCCAGTAAGTACCCCTTCTGTGAAGGGCCTGAGGGAGGAAGGAAGAAGACCCTGGAGTTGGACAAGTGCGGAGACCAATATGCCAATAAATCGTGAGATCTCTGCGGAGAGGACGACACCGCAATTAGCTTTGTGCTCCTCCAGTGACCCCATCACAGTGCGAACATCCGTCTGTCTCCCACCAAGTGATTGTTGATTGATTCATTCAGTGAGAGGGTTTGGTTGTCTACTGCTGGGTGAGTGCATCTGCTCTGACCTGAAACACGCAGGTTGCGGATTTCCCTTTCCATCCTGGGAGGACTTCTCAGCAGCCTTGGTCTCCTGGAGCTCAGGAGCAATAAGATAAGGACAGAAGTCCGCCAGGCCAGCAGAACCTTGGGAAACTTTTTGACCTCAAGACATTGTCCCTTCTCTCCCAGCTTAGGGCTTCACGTGACCACAGGTCATCAGAAGTGGTTGGTTTTTAGGAGAATGGACAGAACTAGAATGCAGAACCAACCCGTACCCCAGTTCAGAGACGTGTACCTCCCGAGGGCTCAGCCAGGGGATGTCCTTATATCTCTCCAAGACATCTACCAATTACAAAGATCTGGGTGCTCCTGGGATCCACAGGATAACAATATCACCTCCTCAATGTCAGCAGACCATCACAAAAAGTCCTGACTCCAAGCTCTTCCCAACTCATTTGTCTCTCTCTCTCTCTTTATTTTATTTTATTTATTTATTTGATAGAGAGAAAGGGAGAGAAGAGGAAGAGAAAGAAACAGGCCACCCAGGCTTCCTGTCACCTTCCCTGTTTAAAATCTGCTGGGCTGCAATGGGCCTGAGGTTAGGAGAGAAACTTCCCCTAAGGGTCACCCTGAAAAAGCAGCCAAGCAAAATGAAACGAGGCACCTGCCACCATCAGGCGCAGGATGGCCTCGTGGTAGGATCTGCCTTCTTGGAAGTAACAGTGGTAGGTGCCGTGGTCGTGGGCTGTGATGTTGTGGATGACGAGAGCCACGCTCCCCGTGCTGATGTGCTCGCTCACAAAGGTGGTTCTTCCCCGGTACTCCTCCATCTGCTCCTCCGGGCTCTCCCGTCCGCCCTTATACACGAGCACTGCTGGGGAGAACTGAGCGCGGAACCAGCGCACCTCCATGCGCTCGGCGTCCTTCTCAGGCGACAGGTGGCAGCGGAACATGGTGTCTTCTCCCACCATGCCCAGGACCGGGTCAGCTGGCCCCACGACAGTAAACTGGCCTGTTCAACAAAGGAGCAGAATCAGACGGCAGAGCCATCAGAGACCTAAGACAGGAAAGGAAGTGGATATTCCGCGGGACAGACGTAATCTTTCCCAGGCCACAGGGGCTTCCTGAGCTGAGGATTCCGGGGGCTGAGGTTGGTGCCGTATCCAGTGAGGCTGCTGATACTTATTAAGAAGCACGTACTGAGCGCCTCCTGCAGCCCCCACGCTTACAGAGATTTCCCTCCATCCCTCAATCCAGCGCAGGGCCGGAATGTGCTAGCATACTCGAGCTGTCCGTTATGGTGGCCACCAGCCACCAGCTAGTCCCCACTGGAATGTGCTGTGAATGTAAAATACACACAACTTGGAAATGTTAGAATAAAAATGTTAACTATCTCACTGTTCATATTTTACATTAATTGAAAGTTTAAGTAACAATATTCTGGTTATTTGGGGTTAAGCAAATGCATTGTTAAAATTTATTTCACCTGTGTCTTTTTACTATTTTAAAGGTAGCTACTGGAAAACGTAAAATTGTATGTGCAGCCCGCCTTTGTGGCTCTCACTGGGTTTCTATCAGACGGCGCTGGTCTAAATTCAGGGAGCGCGTGCAGAATGCAAGCCGCCGGACCCCAACCGCAGTACTTTTTCACTCGTCCTCTCTGCAGACCGAAGTGTTGATCGTTCCCCTCTGCAGGGCTGGCGGGAGCTCCAGGCAGGCGCCCCTACCTGAGAGCAGTGCGGAGCAGCTGAGGAGCGCGAAGAACAGAAGGGAGCGCGGCGCGGAGAAGCACAGAGCAGCCGCAGACTCCATCCGCGCCAAGGACCGGGCTCCGGGGGAGTCAGCGGCCCGAGGCCTGGGGGTACAGACGAGGAGAAATCAGCCAAGGAGACTTGGCACCAGCTCTGAGCGAGGTCACACTTTCCTGTGACCCGCACTGGGATCCTCAGCGCCCCAGCTTCTGTGTGGGGCAGCGCCCTTCCTCTCCCGATAGACCGACTCCTTAAACATTCCACGGGTAAGCCACAATGCGATGATCCGAGGGGCAGTTTTCCGCCCTTCCCGGCTCACTTCTCTGGGCCAGAGTTGAGTTTCTTCAGGTGTCACTTGATATTTTTCCATTCCCTTGCTCGCCCCCCCCCCGCCATCCTCCCCTGGAATCCCGCAGAGAGCAGGGAGGTAAAGGCAGACGAGGAGAGCCGCCCCTCTCCCGGGGACCCCGCCTTCCTATGTCTCACTTCCCACCTACCGCCCCACCCCTGTCCCTGAGGGCTAGCGCGACCCTCCCTTTCCTACCTTCCCCAACTGACTTCGGCGCTTTATCTTCTCTGACGCTCAAATGAGGATTTTCCTGTTGCCGTTCTTCTCTCTAATCTCATAGTCACAATCGGAGAACAAAACGTCCTGAAAGCGGAGAAAAAAAAAAAAACTTTTCTACGCCTCCCATTAGTCGCGGCATGCGCGGCGGTGGGACCTGGGACCGGGTCCACTGGGACCACAGAGTCCCTAGATGTCAATGCATGGTCTCGAGCCAGGATTGGCCGGCTGTGGGTCAACCAGCCAATGGTATCCCTGAGCCTAGTTCCTCACCAGTCACTAGGCAGAATACACACAAAGTTTAGAAGCGCACAGCTGCGTGTAGCTTTTTGAGATTATCTGGACTTTTAAAATGTCCTTTTTCTAATTTTCAGAAGCAGGCTTACCCCAGGAGCGGCCTCTTGTGTAGACGGGTGAGTGTGTAGTGGTCGGAGTTGGGGGTGGGGAGGTGACGAGGGAAACATAAGCAGCCTTCCTTCCAAAGCCAGAAGGATCTGTTCCAGTTGCCGGGCTTGTGGGGGCGCTAGTGGGGGCGCCGGAGAGAGAGGGAGGGAACCCAGGGCGGGGTGGGGGCCGGTAAAGAGGACGCAAGACAGCAGCCGAGGTAGTCTTTGCGGACGCCGTGTCATTCATGCAAAAACGACTGGGTGAGAGGTCCTAGGAGAGGGAGTGCGGGGTCCCAGTGGGGCTGGAAGATAGCGCCCCACACAGGCTTTCTAGTTGGGCTTCGTGGTCGGCCCGCAGACGCTCTGGTTGAGCCCAACACCCCCGACACCCATACAGTGCTCCCCTCCCAGACCCCAATCCGGCCACTGTACATTTTCTTGCAGAATAATCTTACAACGCACATTTCTTAATATTCCCCGAAGTGCCTACATGCTTCCTCGGGAGGCTTCCAAATCCCTTCTGACTCACTTCAAAACTGCACTGGTCTTGTATCCCAATGCTCGAAGTCGTGAGGCAGGTGCTCTCTCACCCGCGTGGCTCTCCATGTCGGCCTCTGGAGGCCCGGCCTCGCCTGCATGCCCCCCTCGTCCCAGAACAACGCCACACGCTCCCAGCTGGCAGTGTTCTCAGACTCTTCTGGCGGCGGAGGCTCTGCCCCTCACTCCCTTCTGTCCTGCCTTACTGTCGCGACGGTGGTTGAGGGACTGGAGTTTGTACGCGTGCCCTCTGTGGTTCCTCTCTCCCTTACACACCCGGCCCTTGCTCTACACTCAGCTGATGTTGGGCGCCTGCGCGAGGAAGCTCAGTGGGAGGCCACCCCCCAACGCTGTCCATCCATGCAACTGCTTCCGTCCACTCTCCCTGCAGATCACCTACCTTTGCTTCTCTGGACCACACTGTGGATGAAAACTGCCCTCCCGAACCTCCCAGGCACACCTGCTACAGGTGTGACAGTCAAAACCTGCAAGGCACGCCCACCGGCCTGGCTCGGGGGTCCAGACCAGATTCAGTCCCTGTGTGTTGTGCATTGGGGGTGGGGCGGGCAGCGGGGCCACAGTACGTGGACATGTTTTGGAAGACGGAAGTCACTGCTGCTCCATGGGTGGGGGGCTGACAGATCTTACCAGGCATTCCCTACATCCTCCGAGGGGGAGCCTTGTAAGGAATGCTGTTGATGTGCAATCCCATGTACCCTTGGTCCACGTCAGGCAGACAGTGTCCTGCAAGGTAACAGGCTCCCAGGTGCCCACTTTTCTCCATCTGAGAGCTTGCTCTAGCACGGATGATACGTGCTTCTTTGCATATACGCAGCCCAACCTGAAAGAGCAGGGGAGTTGACACCCCTACAGGCAACCTTCACCCAAAGGGGGCTGGGGGCTGGGCATAAGTGGCCCAGGTTCCCCACCCCTGTCAGGAGGGTTCTGAGAGTACGGGGTGGGATTGGGCCCAGTTGCCCAGACAGTAACCAACCAGCTGACAAACGCTTTCTGCCACTTTTCACTTAGTTGACTTTTTCCCCCTTTATTTCTGAATTTGGGTTTCCTGGGGTCACTTCCCAAGTAGACTACCTGCACCCAAGTCCTTGACTCAAAAGTCAGCTTTTGGGGAACCTGAACGAAGAGATGGAATTAGAAATTTTACCAAGCGTCGTATCCGACAGTGATCTTTCCTGGAGGAGTGCACTCTGACATATAGACCTGTTTCTCTACTGAGAAACTTTCATGTGTTATTGCCTTTCCTGTGAACTAATAATTCATGTCCTTTGCTCATTTTTTCCCTGGGCTGTTTTCTATTTTACGGAGATTAGCTTTTTCTCTAAGATAAGAGTTGTCTACATTTTTTTCCCCATTTAATCATTTCGTCTTTGCTTAAAGGTCTAATATTGACCAGTTCTCATCGCGGTCACAGATTGTGGCCCAAACAGCTTTGTGGGGGAAAGAAGCTTCTCTGGAGCGAGGAGGCTCGGGATTGCTGCTCTGTGCCCCACATTCACTGCGAAGACCAGCCCTGAGTCAGCAGCGGAGAACGTACACCCTCCTTTCAGTAGCCTGGCTCAGCACAGGGGTCCCCGAGGCTGCCCAGGGCCCCACCTGTTATGTGGATACTGGCTGTCTTTTCCTGGCCCAGGAGGGAATTCTGATGACACAGGATACGCCTGCCCCAGAGCCCTTCTCAGGCTCACAGCTGCTGTGGCTGCACACAGACCTGCTCCATTGGCAACCAAAGGAGCTGCCTTGGCTGGGGGGCTCTCTCCCTCGGCGCGGCTCTACCGGGTTTGGGGCTGGGGACTCACGCTGGTGGACATGCACTCCAGAAGGATCCTGCCATCTTCGTAACACTTCGTTTCAGTATGAACTTCGAGCAGAGCCCAGCTCTGCAGAAGCATCAAGGAGCCTGCCTTCTGGGGAGCCTCCTGTATCGGGGAGACTCAGTAGGCGACAGACAGCACACTCGCCTTGGATAATCCAGGAAGGGTTTCCCTAAGGAGCTGTTTACAAAAATGTGGGCTAGAACTATACCCAGGGTCCAGGAATGGTGGAGCTAACCCCAAGGGCAGGAGGAATAGAGGCTATTTTGAAAATCTAGAAGAATAGAGCCATGTAGAGAGGGCTGTCTTAATAGGAGCTGTGACCTTCGAAGGGGAAAATGTAGCCAGCTACAGGAGCCCTGCAGGGAGAGAGCCCGGGAGAATAAGTACCCAGAGTTCTCTCTCCTCTCTCCCTCCTTCCGTGTCTGCTATGGCTCCCCATGGACCAACCCCAGCCAGAAGCCACAGGTCAAGGGGGTGCCCTGAGAAGGAGAAATGCAACCCTCAACACCTGGACACGGGCCTGGTCTCAGCGCTCTGTTGAACACAAGCAATTTCACGGGACAGCAACATCAGACAAGAGCATTTTGTCACTATGAAGGATCGAGACACAGGATCACTCAACAACTGTGTATGAACGTGGAGGAAAACCTGAACGCCGTCCACACTGCGGCGGGGACCAAACACCACCCTAGGAGAGAGGCTTCGACAGACTGCTGAACCTTCACCAGTTACAGCCTTAGCCTCCCTACATACCGTCTTCCCCCTACACCAGACCCACTAAGACACCTACCTACAGAATGACACCCCCCCACCTCCCCGGCAGCATCCAGTCCAAAGCCCCGCTTCCATAAGCCCTCCCCCAGATTCCCCAACGCAAGCCCAAACTCTATGCCGTGTCCTCTCCGACACACTCTTCCGGAGACACCCCGCAGCTCCCACGGCTGCAGCAGGTCGCAAACACCACTTGCCCAGCGGCAGGTGTGTGCCTGGGGGCTTTTGGCTGGAGAGCCTCAGCCACCTGCGGGTCAGCCTCCCGGGCAGCTGGAGGGCGCAGAAGCCATCGGGCAGCTGGAGGGCTCAGAAGCCACCGGGACACAGCTGATCCCGAACCGCTGGGCGCTGGTCACTGCGGAGACGTTGTCTTCTCCTTCCTCTCCCTGTCCTTCGACTTCCCAGCTTAGACCCCGCGGAGCAGCACAAGGAAGTTCTTCACCTGATGCCACAGGGTCAGCAGGAATTCTTCCGGAGGAAAACCTGTGTCTTCCTCACAGGCATCGCAGGAACAGTTGGAAGGCAGTGGAGGCAGTTCCTAGGGACCAGCCGGGAGTGTTCTCAGGTGGATTTGGAGTCTGAACTCTGCATTTGCTCCCAGGTTCCACGGAGACAGGAGCAGAAGCCCCCGGAGGCCACTGGGCCGGGGGGGGGGGTGTAGAGGGGGGCATGGATGTATCTCTGAGCGGCCAGACCAACTCGGACTGTTGCTTACTTTGTTACAATCTATCTTTCCATTCAGCCCCCTATTCATTCTCTCTTATGTATTTCAATCCTTACTTATTTTTTTTTTGTTTGTTTCATGCCTTTTAAAGTAAAGTGGCAGACATCAGTGTGCTTTCCTCTGGACACTTCAGCTCACCTGTCAAGTAGAAGAACATGATTACAAAATGCACCAGGCCCCAATACAGTATTGGGAATATGTGGAGGAGTAACTTTCAGTTGTCTACTCTAAAATGATCAGTGGGTTATCTTTATCTGGGTATCCGTATCTCCTAAATGCCTGGCCATTCCTGACATCAGCGGCAGTGTGGCCCTAGGTACCTGGCCACACCCAATAAGAATCAAGACTGCCTCCAATGGGGCTTCTGGAAGCAGGAGGGCTCTGGAACTTTCCCTCTCTTCTGTCCATTCCCGGGCACCTGCTGGGAGAAGTGCTCTGCAAGAAGGACTAGACGTTCTTGAGGACCCGAGGGCCCCACAGATCCCTCGAAGAATGACAGTCATAAAATCATAAAACTGTGAAGGACTGAGGACAGGCATGGGGTGGAGTTCAGAGACACAATAAAATAGAAGTGGGCACGGCAGTACAGAGGAGCGAGGAGCGCGAGTTAGCTCGGAATGTAAAAACCGGCCCTGCCGTCGGCAGGCTGGGGAGATAGACGCGTCTGCTAAAGCCAACGGCATAGTTAACGGGAGATACGATTTCTCCGATGTTACGCTGCAGCCACAAAGACGCAAACAAACCCCTTCTCTGAGTGCTTCCTGCCTTCTTATTCACTGGGAAACTTGTTCTTTAAAATTCACAGGCTACCAAAAGCTTCTTTCTCGAACTCATATCGATGAGAAGGAAACATTCCATTCTTGCCTGGAGGATCCACGTTAGTTTGACGCAAAGAAGCAGCCTGATTTCCAAACTAGATGCTAAACTTCAGGCAAGGGCCCCGGAGGGCACGTTTCCCCACCCCCTAACCCCTTCCAGACACTGCCTAACAGATACACAAAGCCCCAGACTTATTGATAAGGTCACGTGCTCTTGGCCGGGCACCTCGATTACAAGGTTGAGGTCACCAAATTCCTCTGATGTCATTAGCGTCAGGGCTATTCAAGGACAGGCTCCTAAGCTGGGGGAAGCGAGGAAACGTGCAAACACTGCCTCCCCGAAGAACGGTTGCTATTTCTACATATTCTAGAACACGGAAGGTGTACATATTGCTTTGGGTATTGCTAGGTGCTGTAACAACAATATTCCAAAATGTCAGGGGCTTAATTCAACAGTAATTAATGTCTTAGATAATTGTCAGTTGCTTCTGGTGACAGGTAGGTTTTGTAGGTGTGACCCTTTCATGTGTGAGTCCCCATCCCTGACAGCAGAGCCCTCCGCATATGGCCAGAAAGGAGAAAGAGAAATTGGCCATCCCCTAAGGCAGGTGACACACCTCACTTCCACCCATATTCTGTTGCCGAGAATCAGTCCGTGGACCCCCCCCAGCTGCAAGGGATGCTGGGAAATGTCTTCCCCCACTGGACAGCTAATTACCAGAGATAACTCCATACTCTGGAAGGAAAACATGAATGTTGGTGGGTAAGCTCCTCAGGCTTAGTGGGGAAAGCTGTTGTGATTCAGTGCGCGCCTGAGAAGCAAGCCCCACTTCAGAGGACAAACAAACCTGCTTTGTTTTTGCGTTTGTTTGTGGTGGGGCTGTTGTCAGCCCAGAGAGAGGTACGTCCAGAAATGCTGGTCTCAGCTCCGGGGTGGTGCTTTCTAACTGACAGGGGTCCGAGGGCTTGCATGGGCGCATCCATGCACGGAATGAAGCACATACCTTAGCCCCTATTTCTGTTTGTTTTAGAAAAAGGCTGTACCTGAGGCCAATTTGTGGAATTCGAGAAGTTTGACTTCAGGATATCCAGTCTCCTCTGGGTACTCAGTTTCCGACGCCCAGGGCCCGCTGAGTTTTAACCCTACCCCTTATCAGATGTGCTCTGTAAGGTGAGGCCTCTTGGATTTCGCACTGGCCTATGGGAGGGGAACTGGAGTTGGTGCCCAGACCACTGGCTGAATAAAAAGAGAAAGAGATGACAGGGGGAGAGCACGATTATCTAACTTAAAAACTCATCCGCTCTACTTTTTTTATATTGCATTTGAAATCTGTGAATTCTAATTGTTGACAAAAAGGCTATGTCCCTCATTAAATAGACTTCAGGAAATAGTGAGCCGGTTGGAAACAGATTTTCAGGTGCAAGGGAGTCCTCTCATCCCTGGGATTGTCCTTTATCCAGATCCTGCCCTGGAAGTAAGCCTGTTTTCCCTGGAATGGGGGACGGGGAGCAAGGGCCCTCTGTCCTCTGGTTCCTCCCCCAACTTCATGCTCAGCAATGATTAAGCTGCTCAGATTCACAAAACAGGAACCTCAGACATAGCAAAATAGTCCCCCAACTAATCAGTGGTAAGGATTTCCTATTCTTCTATTTAAAAAAATAATAATGGTAATAACATCTACTCGATACTGGGTGTACGTGTGTTCGACAGGTTTCTATTGTAACCATGCCTCAAAACAAACCGAACGTGTCAGGGGGTTATATCAAGCACATTTAGAGCCCTAGCCCACTTCACTGATACACCGCTGGCCAAGCCCAAAGCTAAGGAGGTATGGCACGGCAAAGACATGTGGCTGACAACGCGAGAACTGGGGGCAGTGGGCCTATCCACCACAGGAGAGAGCTCTGACCCCAGAAGTAGCATGTGCAAAACCCTGAACACACATACACAATCTCAACACCGAAGGAAACCCTAGTGGCCCGCCATCCACATATATGCTCAAGCCCAAACCGGAAAGTCACCCCTGCTTCTACCCTCCCCTTACCACCAGCATCTAACCCACCAGCAAGTCCTATCAGCTCTACTTCCAAATAAACCCTGATTGACATTCTGGGACTCCACGGTTACCACCACGGTCCAAGGCGGCACCATCATCTCTGGCATTGCTGCCTGCCACTGTTTCCTGAATAGTCTCCCTCCTCTGCACTTGGCCCTGCCCCATGTACCTTGCATCATGGGGAGGAAAGGTCACCATGGCAGGCTCCCCCCTGTACCCGCCAGTGGTCCTTGTGTCAGAGTAGACAGTTAGTGAGTTCTAAGGGGATGCCCGGAGGCCAGCAAGGAGGTGGCCACGGCCAGCTGTGGGAAAGGTCAGAGGCCTGTCCTGGCAGCATCCACGAGAAGCCAGATCCCACCAGACAGGCCCACGATGGCAATGCCACAACGGGAAACCCCTGAGCAAGTGAGGAAGAAAAAGCAGGAAGCCCTGCTTCTGCCCCCCCCCCCAAATAGAAACCCAATACCAGGTCATGCAGCTCTCTTTCTCTCTCTCTTTCTCTCTCTCTCAAGCTCCCCCTCTTATCTCAGGGGAGTATAGTTTTCATTAAAAAAAAACTTTTCCACTGTGTCGCTTGTCTGCTGTGCTGCGCGTCTGTCCTTGAATTCCTTCTCATAACAAGACCAACAACCTTTGGTGACTCCTTCAGGTCTGGCTGGGTCAAGGCCCCAGGGCCCAGGGTCTCCCCAGTTCAGCTGACAACACTTGCAGCTTAAATAAGATCCAAATTCCTCACCATTCTGCAGGGCGTGCTTCCCTGACTGAGAGGCGGTCCCCATGCCTTGGGTGGGGATCTTATTAAAATGGAGACTGACTCCCTAAATCTGGGGTGGGGCTCTGAGACTCAGCATTGTGAGTGAGCTCGGGGAGCACCCTCTGTGACCTGCGCCCTCCCCCGCTTCCTCTTTAGCCACCTCCTTCGAAGGCCTTCTGTCTCTTCCTTTCCCACTGAAAGCTCTCCTGCTCCCAGGACTTGCCGCATGCCTGCGTGCTCTCCTCTCAGAAGAAGGCTCCCTCCTTCGCATCATTCCTGTCTCAGCTCAGCCGTCGCCCCTCCAACTGGCTATTCCAGCACCCCATCTTGCTTGACAGTGTCTCAACCTCAGCACTACTGACACTTTGAACGGGACGGCGGGGAGCTGTCCTGTACGTAGTCGGATGTTCAGTAGCATCCCTGGACTCTACCCTCTCGGTGCCAGGGGCAGTACCCGCCCCCCCCCCCAGTTCGTAATAAACAGTAATGTCTCCATCCATTGCCAAATGTTCCTTGAGGGGCTGCAAATCATCCTCAATCCCCAGCTGAGAACCACTGCTCTATCCCACTGATGAGGGAGCAGAAGGCAAGCAGAGGACACAGCGGAAACTGACACCCTGCACCCTCCCCTCCCCCGCCATGGGATGTAGGTAACATTCCTCAGTGCTCCTGGCTGCCCTAAATGACAAAGAAATAGTTAACCTATAGAGACCACAATCCTGCAAGACTTGAGTCTCCCTCAGTTTGCAAATCTCTTAGCAGTTTACAAGAACGAAGCATTTCTATCAATAATCCAGCTTCCAGAAGGAAATGTAGATACAATTAAATGTCTTTATAATCTGCAGCCTCCAGGAAATTTCCAACTATCTTCATGCTAATGCCTTACTAGAGGGAAAAACAACCTTAACTTGACAATGGCAAGGCCTCGGGTGTCCTGTGAGTCTCCTTTAACATATGAAAGTACTTTCTCGACCTCCCTGTTTCCTCACCTCCCCCAGCCCCATGGTATATAATCAGCCACCCCTCACAACCCGGGGCAGCAGCTCTTTCTGCCCATGGGTCCTGTCCCCGTGCTTTACTAAACCACCATTTTGCACCAAAGACGTCTCAAGAATTCTTTCTTGGTCGTCGGCTCCGGACTCCACCCCACTGAACCTCACCTGTATCCCCAACCTCATCATTACCAGCGTTTTATTTCCTTCGGGCATCTTGTTTATTTGTTCCTTGTCACTGCAGAGCCTGAACTCTGTACATGTCTCTTCCGCTGGTGCTTCAAACAGTGTCTAATACATTGTAGGTGTTTGGTAAATATTTGTGGAATGGATCAATGAATGTATTTTTCTTCCCGGATGCATTCCTTCATTCCTTTTTCTTTCTTTTCCCAAATGAATTCTTAAAGTTTTGTGCCATTTTACAATTCAACAGTGTAGTAGAAAGATGTTCATGCCATTTTTTCAGCATATTTTTCAATTTTTTATTAAGGAAAATTCCAAACATACACAGAAGTAGAGAAAATAATATAAAGACTCCCTCGGGCGTCCATCTCCAGCTTCAGCAACTCTCATGTTTTGCCAGATGGAAAATGTTACATCTTTCTGCTCCCACTTTTCTCCCCACACACCACACAGCTTTATCCACAGGGTTAAGTCTCCAATAGTTAAGGCCTTTTTTTTTTTTTATATAACCACAATGCCTTTATCATGCCTAATAAAAATTAAGACTAAAGTCATATGTAAATTTCCCCAAACATCTCAAAAATTTACTTTGAAGATTGGTTTCTTCAAAACAGGGTCCAAACAATATCAGATCATTGCCATTAAATGTGCCTCACATTCAATGGTGTGTGGGAGTGGGGATGAGAACTAGCTTTACTAAGTGCTAATTACTGGCTGATTCTTTTATAGGGACTCTGCTAATGCTTTATGGATGCGTTATTACATGTAATCCTTAGAACATCACTTTTAAACAGTAAATGGTGAGCTCGTTCTACTCAGAAGAGACATCGGAGGCTCAGAGATGCTAGTAAGCTCTCCCAGGTCACTGACAAAGGAATAGGCTGCTCAGACTGAAAGCCAAACGTCTCATTCCAGAGTTTCTGCTTATAACTGGTGACGTGGGAATGTAGGGATTCAGAGCAAATGGTCAAGAAAGAATTCTTGAGACGCCTTCGGTGCAAAAAGGCGGTTTTATTAAAGCATGGGGACAGGACCCGTGGGCGGAAAGAGCTGCATTGGGTTGTGTGTGACAGGTGACTGATAATATACTTCCAAATTGGGAGGGGGTTAGGGATAGCTTAAGTCACTAAGGAATTTTGGAAGGAGAGTTTCTAGGATCTCTAGGGGGCTGGCTATTGTTAGGAAAAGGTCGTTTATTACTGTTTAGTAAAAACTCAGTCATGACCCTTCAGGTGTAGATCCGTGGGCCATATGCTGGGAGGATGATTGCTAACATCTATCTTGGGGGGTAGAGATGCAGGAAGTTTCCAAAGGAATTTTTATATGTTAAAGAACTCTTACAGGATCCTGGAGGTTGGGATAATATTAAGCTAAGATTGCCTTTTGCCCTTGGCAAAGTATTAACATCGAGGCAGTTAAGTTTCTAGACGAAGGTCACTCTGCCTAAGGACTTGTCAGTGGGCTGTAAGTCGTCAGGAAATTTGATTTTTTCTTTTGTCTTTGTTTCCCACACCAACTGGTATGCTGTTCTGAGTCTTCGCGATAATAGAGAAAACAGTGGGTAGTAATATAGGTTGTAGGTATTATAACATAAAGGAAAACATTTCGAAGGAAACATTTTGACTTTCTAAAAGTAATGCAGAAAAGCATTATGCCACCTGCTGTTTGTGGACCATGACGTAACACAGTAGCTGTATTTCCACTCTACGATAAACTCTATGATTCGTCTCCAAAAATGACCAACAGAAGAATTCAAAAAGGATTTGCCTAGTGAATGTATATCATTCAATATAGGTCAGATTAATTTACAGGTAAATTTCAGTTGAATCATAAGTTTGATATTTGAAAAGAATTATAAAACATGGCTGTGTTAGTTGTCCACACAGTGCAGAAACCCTTTCAATGACATCCTTCACTGGCCGCCATCAGATCTCTGCTTAAACATTCCCCAAATGGGCAGCTCACTACCTTACAAAATGAACAAGGCTAGTCGTGAGAAAGCTTTTCTCCTACAGTGCAAACTCTACCTCCTTGGACCTTTCTTTCACCTTCCGGCTTTAACTGCTCTGTGGAGCTAAACAGAACAGCTCCAAAGGCGATGATTACAGGTAACAAAGGCTCTCACTTTCTCTTGTTGCTGTTCACATTTGTGGAGCACTTGCTAAGGCCTGTGCGAACTCATCTGTTCCTCACCAGAACCTTACGAGGCGGGGGCTCTAGTCCCCGCTTTACAGATGAGGAGACGGCTCAAAACCCTCCCTGATCACTCTCTCCTCCCCTGCCCTTCTTTATCTTTCTTCCGTGCTTAATTTTTCTCCATAGCATGTCGGTCACCATCGGACATGCTGTGACCTACGTGACCTGTTTTTTCTGTCTCCCTCTCTCGGGCACGCCAACTCCGAGGGGGTGGACGTCTGTTAAGTTGTGAGTACTGACTGCTCCATCCTTTTGTCTGAGCTCTGACGGGAGGACTGCACTCTTGGCATATTATCCAGAATAACCACAGGCATGGACTTAAAGTGTGAAACAGAGGAAAGCTCCAGCAGCCTCGACATCCCCACCCTAACTTTTCCTCTTCATTTTGTCACGTATAAAGTCTGTTTTCTGTTTTAATCCACAGTATTTCGGGTTGAAAGTACAAGTGGGTAGGAATCATGATCCAACTGGGTGTTAGGAGACAATGAAACAGTATCTACGACACATTGTAAGAAGCGTCCACAAGAAAACTACAGGGCTTTCGACCTGACCTCCCTGCAGTTTCCATCTCCCCCAGAAATGCAGTCTTTTAACAGGTCAGGAACTTTCCGGTCGGCACCTCACCGCCCAGAGAGTCGGCCACCTGCGCCCTCTCCAAGCCCCTCCCCCCACTCCTAGGGGGAGGGTGACTTCGCCCGAAACAGTCCTTCCTTTTCTTTTGCTAATAACCTCCTTGCCCCACCCTCCTTCCTATAAAGGCCGCGCGTTTCTGTACACCCCTCAGAGCTCCGCCTCTACCTGCTCGAGGGGAGGTTTCCCCCCTCCTTGCTCCCTTAATGAGGCAATTAGAGCTTCACGTTTACCTGGTCGAAGTTTTGATCTTTAAGAGGTGTGAAGTATCCTCACTTAACTGCCATGCAGACAATTACGTTCCCCCCCCCCCAACTTGCTTTCCCTCCTCCCCTGCTCCCTTCGCCTCTCTTTGCTTCTTCGGCGGAACTCCAGCTGCCTCTCTCCCCCTCCCTCTCCGTCTCCCGCCCCTCCCTCTCCCTCTCCTGCCCCTTCTCCCTCCCCTCCTCTCACCCCCTCTCCTCCTGTTCGCGTCCCACCGGGTCATCTTTAGGCTTCTCCGCCCCCTAGTGGCCGCCGCGCGTGTCTGCACGCGCCCCGCGCCGGGGAGCGAGGCACCTGTCGCCTGAGATCGGAGGAGTGTCTTGTCAATGGACAAGCCGAGGGCTGCGCACAGTGGGGATCCTAAGAACTGAAAGACGTGGGTTTTGCCGGCAAGAACGTTGTAATAGAATTAGAAGATCCCCTGAATCGGTTTGAATGCTGTGGGCCACAAACTCAGGAAGTAATGTGGGGCTCCCTGTTTCCTTGGAATCGTATCTCACTTGAGGGGTGAAGAGAAGAGTTCTGACTTGTGCAGGCTAGGCGAAGAGTCGCTGGCTCTCGATTGCCATCTGCCCCTCTGCCTCCGCGTCCTTGGGCCGTGGTTTCTCAGCGTGCAACCACGCAAATCCTCTCTTCTCTCCCATCCTGGCCACATCTGGAGGAAGCCTGCCAAGCTTCCTTTCCCTCCTGTGGTTCTGACTCCCGTGGTTCCTAGGTCTTTGTTCTGACATAATCTCACACTGGTTTGTTTGTTTTACTGAGGCCTGCAGTAAGAAACACATTTTACACTGAGTAAGTAACTCAGGACACACATTCTAATTTCTATATACTGTATACTCTTGATGTGATGTGGGGACAGGAGGTGTGGGCAGGAAGAGCTGCACTCGTGTTTGTGAGGAGTGACTGATTAAATACCTTCTAGTTTTGGGGGGGTTTGCTAAGGATAGTGTAAGTGTCTAAGGAATTTGGAAGTAGAGCTTTCAGGACCTTGAGGGGCTAGCTCCTGCTAAGTTAGTTATTTACTACTGATGTGAGAAACAAAGGCAGAAGGAAATGTAGATAAAATTAAATCTCCTTATAACTTGCAGCCCATGGACAAATACTGGAGATAGGCAGATTCCAACATTCCTCCAGGATCCCGAGTTTTCTCTAACCTGTGAAAGTCCTTTTGGAGGGGAAAAAAAGAAAGTCCTTTTGGAACTTCCCTTTTCTTTACTTCTCCCAACCCCAACATATATAATCACTTGCTCCTCTCACTCCTGGGACAGCAGCTCTTTCTGCCCACAGGTCCAGTCCCTGTGGTTTAATAAAACTACCATTTGCACCAAAGACATCTCAAGAATTCTTTCTTGGTCACAGCTGTGGTCCCCACCAAACCTACCAACGTTCAAAAAAATGACATCACTACTACTGCCTAGGAGAACATCGGTCTTGAGACCCTTCTGATGTCTGTCAGTGGGCCATACGCTCAAGAGGCCATCGCAGGGGCGCCTGGGTGGCACAGCAGTTAAGCGCCTGCCTTCGGCTCAGGGCGTGATCCCGGCGTTATGGGATCGAGCCCCACATCAGGCTCCTCTGCTATGAGCCTGCTTCTTCCTCTCCCACTCCCCCTGCTTGTGTTCCCTCTCTCACTGGCTGTCTCTATCTCTGCCGAATAAATAAATAAAATCTTAAAAAAAAAACCAAAGAGGCCATCGCAAATTTATCTTGGGGAGTGTTTACAGCCATCAGGGAAAGTGACACTAATGAGAGCAGAGAAGAGCTTTCATGGGGGGTTCTCCTGGGTCAAGCCTCAAAGTTGCTACCTGGCTGGTTACAATTCTTCCACAGTCCCTGTTTAGATCCCAGCCACATGGCCACCCCTAGTTTGCAAAGGAGCCTAGGATATGTCGTTTAGATAGAGTTTCTGTGTTGCCCCAAATTTCCACGTTGCAACCTGAGGCCGGTGTGATTGTGTCTGGAGGCAGGGGCTTTGGGAGATGCTTAGGTTGCGGCTTCATGAATGGAATTCGTGTCTTTATAAAAGGGACCCCAGAGAGCTCCCTGGCCCCTCTGCCCCAGGCGAGGACACAGCCATACCAAACCTGCCAGAGCCTTGATCTTGGACTCCCAGCCTCGTTTCAGCCCCCCAGTCTGTGGTCTCTTTGCTCTTGCTGCCCGGGGGGCTGAGACAGTTGTGTTTCCAAGAGGAAAAGGAAACAGACTGATAAATCGACCACAGCAGCCTCTACCATGATAACTAACCACGCGTTCTGCATCCCAGGGGATCCACCACCAAAGGTGTGATGGGTATCAAGTCTGAGAGTCTGATTTCTTGAGAGGCTGCCACTGCGGTGGGTAAACTCCCTGGTGTCTGTTCTTAGCAGGGAGCAGTAGACCTGATGTGGTGGGGAGGGGGTGCGGGAACCCCTGGGAACATACTGTGTGGAGGGCAAGCTGACCTCCCACACAGAGCCCTAAAGTGGCTGTGTCTTGGCTTTTAATTTAGTTACTTTTAATAGGTAATGAGTACGTGTCTGAATAAAATACGTAGCATGCTAGATGTAGCCAGGCACCACAGAGAACACTAAAGCAAGGAAGGAGATGTGGAGAGAGGGAGGTACACAGCTTCGGTGAGTGCACGGGGATGCTCCTCGGGTCTTCCGTGTAGCTCATGAGAGGCTCCTGAGTTAATCTCAGGGGTGGGGTTAACAGCCATCGGTCAGACCTCGCCTTATAAAATCAAAAGTGCGACCTCATGTTGAGCGTATTGTATTTTTAAGGAGACACGCTGAGGAAGGAAGAGTGAAGAGGACATCGCCTCCCTCCTCAAAGAAACGTTCAGGATTTTTCCCTTGTGGAGGCCAGTGTGGCGGAGACAGAGCACAGAGGGGAAGGGGGTGGGGGAGGCACCCACCTTACCCACAACAGGCCCACCAGTGGTCATTTTTCTGCACCTGAAGGGGGGACAGTGAAAAGTCATCACATTGCACCTCTGTGGCTGTCTTTTCTAACTTCCAATTCCTCCTTATGACTGCCCCTCTGCCTTTCTCTTTAAATTAGTTTTTTAGTTATTTTTTTTTTTATTGTGGTGAACTATGCACAACCCAGTTTGCCATTTTAGCAATTATGGAGTGTAAATTCAGGGGCAGGGAGTGCAATGATATTGTTGTGAAAGCATCGCCACCATCCATCTCCAGAACTTTTTCATCATCTTAAACTGAAACTCTGACACCATTAAACAAGAACTCCCCAGCCCCCCCTCAGGCCCTGTGACCACTGTTCTTCCTTCTGTCCCTGAATTTGACTGTTCCAGGCAGCGCCATGTAAGTGGGATTCTCCAATATGATACAATATTACAAGTACAGCGTCTGTCCGAGTACCTGCTTTCAACCCTTTTGACTATACACCTACAAGTGAAATGCTGGGTCATATGGTAATTCTATGTTTAATTTTTCGAGGAGTCGCCATACTGTTTTCCACAGTGGTTGCATATTTTGCATTTCCGCCATGATGCAGAAGAGTCCCAATTTGTCCATATCTTGCCAACACCCGTTATTTGTCTTTCTTTTTTGGTAATAACCACCATAATGGGTGTGAATCTTTCAACTAGGTTTTGAACACACATAATTACACTTGACCCCTCTTTCCTACCCCAAACACAAATTTATGTTGGTGTGGCAGAGGCAGCCCGAACCTTGGCCTACCCAGCAGGTGCGGGAGGCTTGAGGGTGGCTCCCAGCAGGAGTCAGGAACGAACCCAACCAAGCAGGGGGGCCACTCAGAAGAGGTGGTAGCAGACGGGGGTCTGTGTGCAGGGGAGCAGTCCGGTCCGGAGATTTCAGCAATGTGTCTTGTCAAAGAAGGTGTGAAGATCTCAGTAATGAGATGTGTGATGGGAACAAAGACATCTGGAGACCCAGCCCAGCTACTGATATGGTGGGAATCTGTCAGCAGGCGGGGGATGGTGGGCAGGAGACAGTCTGTGGGAGGAGCCTGGCCAAAACCAAAGGGCTTATTCCTGGAGTCCCTTCCTTAGCTCTCTCTCTAGGGCTCGATCCAAGTGTCTGGACTAGGTACTAGATAGAAACAGAAAACATGGACACAAAGACAAAGCCGGCTATCAGAATTGAGGCTTGAGATCCAAATAAACAGTAAGCATGATTTGGTGCTAAGACCCCGGCTTGGAGGGGTCCTGAAAACTCACTTGCCCGAGCCTCAGATTATAATAGGGTGATTAGCAAAACCAAGTCTGGAAAGCCTGGGATCATGGGTCTCTGGGTCTGGGAAAGAAAAGCCTACCCAGGCAGCAAGGAGTGAGAGAAGCAACTTCGTGCTCTGGGAACTTGTTAGAATGAATAACTATTTAATTTTGAAATATGATCCCAAACTGCTCCAATATTAGCAACAGTCGGTCAAACAACCAGACAGAAGTCAGCTGTGCTATGCACAACTATGAAGCAGCAACTGAAACAGATGAATAAAAACACTTCTGTGAGTCACAGTGTTTCACTGAGTTTTAAATTTCAGTTGTTGGCTTGAGTCCATGTTAGTTTGCATGTTCATATGCAGCCCTCTTTGTCAATGCCTGCCTGATTTTAGCTGTGACCTGGCATGAGAGCTATTTTTATTATTATTTTAAGTTTACTTATTAAAAATAATAATAGTTCTAACATTTGAGATAAGCCAGTTTATTTAATTCTGTTCGATGACAGCAAGCTCTAAATCTATGGAGGAAACTAGCAATTGACAAATGTAAGTGTTACCAGTCTCTGCCAAGCCAGGCTGGTGATGTGTGCAAAATGCTTTTAAGAGTTTCAGCAAACCTTAAGGTCACCTGGCTGGCTCCCTCGGTGGAGTGTGTGGCTCTTGATCTTGGGGTTGTGAGTTTGAGCCCCATGTTGGGTATAGAGATTACGTAAAAGAATTTCAGCAAGCCTTATAGTGCTAGTAATTACACTAACATTTATTTAAAGTTTGCTTGTTTAATAACCCCTGCAGCTGCCATGGGGCTTGAACTCACAACTCACAGATCAGGAAGGGCATGCTCTCCCCCTTGAGCCAGCCAGACACCCCACTTCCTAATGTTATTAAGAGCTTATTGTGAGCCTGGTAGGCATCATTCTAAACATACATAAATATATATATATAAACTCACTTAGAATACATGACATTTACCAACGCAGTCCTAGGAGGCAGGCACTACTATTATTATCCCTATTTTACAGGTAGGTGAGGAAAGTATAAATTACAAATCTCAGCCAGCAAGGATCACACTGAATTCTCTGGCGCCCGCACACCTGTACACCCATTCCTTTTGGTAAGCGGTCTCAGATTCTCCCAAACTTTGGTGGTTTACTCTCTCAAAGCCCAGGTTATCTCACCTCCCAGTGCGGCCGTCTCCAACACATCCCTCCCCCAGGTGCCTCACCTCGCCCCACTGCCCCACAGAGCGAGTACCAGCCAATACCCGCGTATAACCTGCCAAGGGTACTCGCAACCTGCAAGGTCAAACACACGCTTCTTCAAGCCGGTATCTACATTCCTTTGCAATTCCCACCCCGAGCCCTGGGCTCTGGACCGATTTTTCAAGATTAAGAAAGGGAAACCCTAATTTCTGGAGATAGGTCTGTTTCACAACAGTGGATCACTTTTCAGAATATCTTTTTTTGGGAGTTCAAAGAGACCTCTCACCATTCGAGGAGATGGTCTGCATGATGTCAGGTCTCCGGAAAAATTCCCCTGAGATTCAAAAGCCGGATCTCCAGGTCTCAAGACAGGCGCTTTGGCCAGTGGAACCACGGGGCCAGAATTACCAACTTGCTCACACAGAAGATTCCTTGCTCTTTTCGGGGGCAGTTTGAGACCCAGTGATCAGATCCTGGAGGCCTCCCGCAGTAGGAAAGCAGCCACGTTTCCCCGCAAACGGAGAGCAGAGGGTGCGGGGAAACGCGGATCGGTCCCGGTGGGTGCGGCGCGGGTGACAGCGCGCAGCCCCCGCGTCCACCTCCTTCCCGGACGCGCCAGCTGGAACCTACGCTCGGGAAACAAATTCGAACCCCGCACTGGTCGCCCTGACTGGGGGGAGAGAGGACACACAATTTTCTTTGCTACCTCCCCTATCTCCACGGCACTCCAGAGCGACTGCCCTTCAACAGCCATATTTCTCAAAAGACAAAATGTCCATTTTTCTAAAAAGACAAAAAACAAAACAAAACAAAACAAACCACAACCAGAACTCCCCCAAACATCTATTTTTAATGTATATGGAGAAAACCAGGAATGAAATAGGGTAGGAAGGACTGTAAATAGAAGCCGTTGGGAGGCAGAATCGGGGAGTGATCGGAGGGACAGCGTTTCGATCCAGAAGAAGGCAGCCGGGCACTATATTGTATTCACCTGTGTGGACTTCACCGCGTGCAGAGAATTAATCTCATGGATCCGGTTGACAGGTAAAGAAATGGGGGGCGCCCTCGCGGACCTCGTGGCGCAACGGTAGCGCGTCTGACTCCAGATCAGAAGGTTGCGTGTTCAAATCACGTCGGGGTCAGTAGTTTTAGCGTCTGTGGAAAGTCCTGGTCTGGGAAGTGAGACGTAGGAGGAAGAGAGACGTGCCTTCCCCGCTTTCTCCCACCCTGGCTGTCCTCATTAAAATAGCTTTAAAAAGTAAATAATAGTCAGCATACACAGGAAGATACGATGTCGGTATTGTATCTTTGGACTTTTTTTTGGGGGGGGGCATAGAGGCGTTTTTGCTTTTTTATTGCAAATGTTCTGAATTTCGCTTTTCACCAGCTCGTGCGTTAATATGCCCAAGGCTCCCGGCCTCTCCGCGCTCGCTTCTGTGCTGGCAGACCCATCTCTTCACCCACGGGTCTTTCCAACCTTCCGAACCTTAGCAGATCTTCTCGGACAGCTCGTCTGCTTCTAGCGGGCGACCTTAGCTCACCTGCTGCGCCCACGGGTCAGCTTTTCCACGCCAAAGCGAGCCCACGGCGAGCCCACCTTGGCTGGGATTCCTTCCCGCTGATTCCTTCGCACGTCCAATCACGGAAGAGGTCACTTCCTTTCCCGGCGCAGAAAACCCAAACACAGTTTTGTTTGTCCAATTGAGACTATAGGGAATGAGAGAAAGCTAGCCTTCTGGGCTAGAAGTTCCTCGAACCCCCTAAAACGGTGTCAAGATTACGTGCAGGAGCGTGCGTCTTACTCTCACCTGGGGCTGCAGCCTCCGTCCCCCATCAACAGACTATGAGCGATCGCATAGAGCGCGGAAGGGAACGCACGTTTACTGCAGCAGCCTCCAGCATTCTGTATAACTTAGAATAAGTTGGAGACGTGGCATTTGGGGATCAGCAGACATCGTGCTGTAAGGTACACATTCTCACGGCGCACGGTCACGGATGTCACGGCTAAGCACGCCTCCGAGCACCGGAGAGGCGCGTCCGCGGTCGGCTCTTTCCATTTCTTCTTCTCCCTTCTCTTAGGAGTTCGTTCAGGCTCAGGGCTCCCGCATTACAAAAGACAGACTGCTACTCTGAAGGGGAAAATGACCCATTTTTCTATTCTTGCAGATTGAGGGGGGAAAGGCGGGGGGTGGGGGGGGAAGAGACAAATCAGGGAGGAGCCGAATATTAACTATGAGACCCGCGCTTGTCGCAGCAGAGTGGCGCAGCGGAAGCGTGCTGGGCCCATAACCCAGAGGTCGATGGATCGAAACCATCCTCTGCTAGGCCTGGTCCTTTTTCTCCCCAAACGATCTACTCCCTTTAGCACAGGGAGCAGGAAAGAAGGGATTAATTCTTGATGGGAATCTGTGAGAGGTTTGATTCTTTAAATTACGTCTATGTCAACAGGATAGAAATAAAAACCTAACAAAATTTGCAATATGCCACCTATAGATCTTTGGTGGTGTCTGAGAAGCTGTTTGGCCCATTTTTTAAACATATGAAAAGGTGCTCCCCATCACAGGTCATGAGAGAAATGAAAATTAAAGCAACAACGGGATACCACAACACACTTCTTAGAATGTCCAAAATCCAGAACACTGGTATCAAAGGCTGGCAAGGACATGGGGCAACAGGAACTGTCATTCATTGCTGGTGGGAAAGCAAAATGGTGCAGTCTCGGGGGAAGACAACTGGCCAGTTCCTTACAAAATTAAACATACTCTTACCATACAACCCAGCAATTGCACGACTCGTTATTTGCCCGAAGGAGTTGAAGTATATGGCCATGCAAAAACCTGAACACAGATATTTACAGCAGCTTATTTGTAATTGCCAAAACTTGGAAGCCACCAAGATGCCCTTCATCAGATAATGAGATATTATTCAGCATTAAAAAGAAATGAGCTACCAAGCTATTAGATGACATGGAGAAACCTTAAATGCTATAATGATGGATACATGTCATTATACATCTATCCAGACCCACAGAACTATAACACCAAGGGTGAACTGCAACCTACACTATAAACTTTGGGTGATTACAATGTGTCAAAGTAGGTTCAGCAATTGTAACAAATGTGCCACTCTGGTGTGGGATGTTGATAATGAGGGAGGCTGTGCATGTGGAACCTTCCTCTTCATCTTGCTGTGAACCTAAAACTGCTCTGAAAAATTAAATCTTGAAAAAAAAGAGGGAGGAAAAGAGTTGGTACTTAGAAATACTCGTTGCAAAACTCCCAATCTCTACTTTCAAAGAATAATGCATTTAAAAGGTCTTCCTTTTTGTAAGTTTTTATCATCTAATGTGAGGACTAGTCAACTTTGAAAACAATCAATTTAATGATATGATTTAAAGAAAATTTACATATGTAAGAAAAGAGTAGTGAACTAGAGCTGGAGACTGTATTATTAACATTTTTGCCACTTTGTGTAAAATGATATTACAAAAGAAATTTTAAAATAAAAAATGTATATATATAATTGCAGTGGCCTAAGAAAGGTGAGAATTGTGGACCTCAAAGAGGATAACCAAAATAACGAGCCAGCCAGGAGTCGAACCTGGAATCTTCTGATCCGTAGTCAGACGCGTTATCCATTGCGCCACTGGCCCATACCTACATGTATCATTTACACTTACAAAAAAGGAAGTACTGGATTTGCTATGTTGCTCTAAATATGAATGTGTGAAATCTTTTCTTTCAACTTCCTTTTTCCCTATTACCAGGATTTCCAAACCCAAAACCTCAGAATTCAAACACAAGAGTTCTATTGGTTCCCTCGCTTTAGTTCACTCATATGGTATGATTCCTTCGTGGTCAATAAGAACTCCAATTTGATGTAACCTGAAAAAGTCTGAGGGAATTTTTAATACGTTTAAAAGTAGGCTGTAATTGAAGGTGAATTACACTGAACGGAGAAGGTGCAAATACGTAAAAAGATCACCTATCGTAGTCGGCAGGATTCGAACCTGCGCGGGGGGACCCCAATGGATTTCTAGTCCATCGCCTTAACCACTCGGCCACGACTACAGCTATTGCAAGGGGTTTTCGATCGTCTCCATGTTACTATATATCATGTATCCTAGGCTACTTCAGGATTTAGTAATACAAGATAGCAAAGCAAAGGATCTCCATTAATGAAATCGAAGAGGAACCAACCAACTTCCATTCCAGCACGTGGTAAATTGAGAATACTCTTTGGGTCTTTTCTAGAAAGCAAATCAGTCATATGTTGCTATAATCCTCTTTAAATAATCCCCTTTAAATAATTCTTTAACAATCCTCATATTCTTGCCAAAGTAGGAAATTTATCCTCCATAAATAATCTGACAATGATGTCCTCACGGATATCCTATGTCTTCAGACACCCAATCCAGTGCCTGGAATAAGGGCTTGATTAATGCCAGCTGCTATTGTAAGCATCATGTTTAAATTCGAGAAAGGGGACTCATTAAAAATGTTTCACAGGGAAACCTATCTCCTGTTTCTTGGTAAAGCTCAAAATATTTTAAAGCACCTGGTAGAAGACTTTCGAATGAAACAGGGCAGTAGAAAACATTTCTGAAAGTCAAGTCCACTTCGTTGCATGACACCTTCTCTCATGAGGGGAAGCGACTGCATCTGATCCTCTGTGGGAGATAGCTTTCAGATCTTCACACAGATCACTTTCAGAGCTAAAGCAGATCCCCAGGATCTCCACATTCCTGAAAGTGTACAACCATTACCACCATCTTCTCCGTGTGTGTGTGTGTGTGTGTGTGTGTGTGTATTAGTGTGCAAGTAGCTGATTCTGTCCTTCAGCAACGGCTCCATTCCGTGAACAGAAGGATGAGACATTATTGATAAACCACTGCTCAGGTGCTGCTGGATTGAAAATTTACCTGCAGCCCAGACCTCTCTTCTGGGCTTCGTAATTTATAGCTGTCCTGGTCATTTCTTTTGCAGGTGCATGGACTCCTCAAAAACAAGACATCCCCACATGAATGCTCCGCCCTTTCCCCACAAACTTGAACCTCCTTCAGCAACCCAAATTTCATCGGGAGCCAAAACCAATGACTGAGAACTCCCCTTAACTTTCTTCCTTTCTCTGACTCTCACCCCATCGCCCTTAGGTTACCAGGCCTTCAATCCAACCTCCTAATTATTTCTCAAATCTGGCTCTTCCTCCCAAGCTACAGAACCATTTTCTTAGATCAGCTTCTTACAGGTTGGCATTGGAGTCATTGCAACAACTTCTTAGAAGTGTTTTGGCCCCCAGGCTCTTGTCCTTGAACTGATTCATTCATTTCATCATTCTTTCAAAAGTTTTATTCTGAGGGGTGCCTTTTTTTTTTAATTGAAACTTATACTATAAAAATTCTCGAACATATAAAAAGTTGGAAGAGTAAGGGATTATCTGTGTACCCACCATCCAGATTCAGCAACTGTTAACGTTTTGCCATATTGTCTCATCTACCTTCTTCTTCTGGAACATAGAAGATTCCTTCGCAGACATCATGATGCATCCCACGTACACACATACACGTGTATCAACTACTCACATGTCTTATATAACCGTTACACCATTATCATCATGGAAAAATCCAGTGACTCTTTATAAAAACATCTACTATGCTGGCCTTATTTAAATTTCTCTAAGTATATCTTTTGGAGCTGGTGTTTCTGACCAGGATCCTATCAAAGTTCATGCATGCCTTGCATTGCATTTGTAATGTTTCCTTAGTCCCTTTTAGTTCAGAACAGCCTGCCAGCTTCTCCTTGCTGTTACTGCTTTGACATTGACTTTCCAAAAATTCCAAACCAATTGTCTTGTAGAATGTCCCACATTCTGGATCCCTCTCATTGTTTCCTTAAGGCATCTTTTAATGTATTCCTTCACCCTCTTTAAACGAGAAGTTAGTCACAATTATCAATTAGATCCACTTTGATTAGATGAGATTCGGGTTAAAAATTGGCCCTGACACCGTGTCCTTACTTGCGACAGCGCTTACTCCACGGGAGGGAGGCATTTGTCAGGATATCCCCCGACAGGGAAGATACAGTGGTCGCCTCAGGGCTTGCTTTTCCCTTTGCAATCAGCCAGTAATCTGGGGTGGGCCTTTAACACCTTGCACAGTTTCCCAAAACCCCTAAGGGTCCTCAGGGTTTTGAGATCGTGAATGCTCTTTGCTGAGTGTATGATTTCTCTGGGGATCGCAGATGGCGGGTCTTCCAATTCCACCACTCCCCTGCACTTGTTAGAGGGTGTTGTGAAGCTGACCTTTCTCCTGCTTTTCCCCGCCCGCGGTCTTTCCCGGGGTTCCCACAGCAGCTTCACCGTCCAGGGTCGCAGCCGTCGGGGAATGCAGCGCGCAGGGGGGCAGGGGCGCCGGCGCTCGGTCGCGGGTGTTCGCAGCGAGGGGCGCGAGTAGCCTGGGAGGCGTCGGGCAGCTCGCGGGGGCTTAGCCGCGGGCGTCAGGACTCGGCCGGCTCGCCGGCTGGACCCCGGGTCCGAGTCCGCGCCCCAAAGATCCTGACTTTGTAGGCGAGGGACGCGCTGAGAGGGGAGGGGGACTGGCCGGGAAAGTCTGCATTTCCGAGAAGCCACCAGGTGCTGCGGCTGGTCCGCGGCGCAGAAGGGGCTGCGCTGCGGTCGTGGGACAGACGCTCGGGGGGGAGGGGAACAAGGAACAAGAAGGAAGGAAGGGGTGTGGAGGAGACAGACCTGGGGGAAGGAACTACTAGGTTAACATGAAAAGAAGATTCTGCTTGCAGACTTTAACTGAGAAAACAGCAGTAGTAAAAGTGGACCAGCAGGAACTGACCCGGGTGTCTTCACCGGAAGATAAAGAAACTCCACAACAACCACGAAGGGATTCGAACCCTCAATCTTCTGATCCGAAGTCAGACGCCTTATCCATTAGGCCACGTGGTCTTTCTGCAAGATAAGGGGGTGTGTGTCCAAAATTTGTTGAACGAAAACGATCTTGGCGTTGTAACTGCAACCTAGGGAAATTACTATTGTAAACCAAGGGGTTTCCAAAAATCTTCCAGTCTAGACTCCTAACCACAGAGAACATACTGAGGGTTCCCAGAGGGAGGTGGGTGGGGGATGGGGGAAATAGGTGATGGGGTGCAGGAGGGCACCTGTTGTGATGAGCAGGGGTGTTACCCATAAAGAACGAATGACTGAATTCTGCACCTGAAACTGATGTTCGACTGTATGGTAACTAACTGGAATTTAAAGAAGATCTTGAAGAAAAGAAATCCTACAGTCTAGTTGGAGAAACAAGTTGAACCTAACAGTCAAAAACACGGTAAAGTTACAACCAAGATAACCACCAGGGAGAGACAATAACCAATAAGACAGGGCTTTATCTTCAGACAGGATCTGGCAGGAAAGGCCACAGCGAGGGGACGCTTGAGCAAGGGCTGGGGTGGGGGGAGGCAAAGAGACACTGGATTGCTACCTGTACCTGGAACTGCCTTGGCAGGTAGCGATTGTGGATAAACTTGAGAATTCACTTCTGCGCACTCCAGAAACCCCACTCAAAACAACTCCAACGTAGAAGTTCAAATAGGACAAAAGCAGTTGGGGAGAGGCGATCACAGCAACAACACAGTTTGTGATCTGGAAGGCTGATGGAGGCGTGCTAGTTAGCTTGTCAGATTCGAGAAAGCTGAATCCTGAGCATGTCGTGTGGGAAAAGCAAAGAGGCGATCGGATTTACCCATAAACCCTCCATCCTCATGCCCCAGGGCCAAGCTCAGGGATTGTCAGCAGGGGCTTCATCTGGAAACTGCCTTTTAGGGGCAGAATTGTGTGTTCCCCGCTTCACATGAAGCCCTAAGCCCCAGTACCCCGGAATGTCACTGTATTTGGAGGTAGGGCTTCTGAAGACATAGATAAAGTAGAGTGAGGTCCAATGGGTGGGCCTTAACCCAACATGACTGGTGTCCTTATAAAAAGGGATTGGGACACACACACACACACACACACACACACACACACAGGAAGACACACCACGTGGGCCCTGGGAGAAGAGAGCCATCTACAAACCTTGCTGACAGGGTTGATCTCCCGCTTCTAGCCTCCAGAATCCCGTCTGTGGCCCTGACTTGTGGCAGCCCCAGCTCTTCTATTGCCCCTCCTTCATCCTGGAAGAAGACTGGACATTTATTTTCTTGAGAGACGAAAGTATGTGATCTCCAGGCTGGAGCAGTGATGCTCAAATTTCCCCTGAATCACAATCGCCTGGAGAACTTGTTAAAACACAGGCCTCTGGGGCCCACTCCCGGAGTTTCTCACTCGGGGGTTCTGGGGTGTGGATGGGATGTGCATTTCTAACAAGTTCCCAGCTGGTGCTCATGCTCTGGTTCCAGGGAGCACTTTCTGAGACTCATGGGGCTCAGGGAAGATTGTGCACGGGGCTAGCAGAAAATGGTAAGAGCTCGGTAAATATTACCCACCTGCTCTGAGCTGTCGCTCGGGGACTTGTATACAGACCAGAAGGCCCACGCACTCTGACTGACAGGGGCAAGTGAGAATTTTAGGAAGAGATGTTAGTAATTTATTTAATTTATTTTTATTTTATTTTTTTAAATTTAAATTCAATTAATTAACATATAGTGTATTATTCATTTCAGAGGTAGAGTTTAGTGATTCATCAGTTGCAAAGAGAGTTCATTTAAACTAGGCTGGGACTAGTTTGAGTCTTAAATTAGTTTGAGACTAAGCTTTTCAGCCGGTTGAAGTTGGGACTGGCGGCTGCTGAGAAAGGAGGGAGGTGGGACCGGGCCAGGGCGGGCACTGCAGGGCCGGGCAGGGCCAGGCAGGGCTGGGGGCCCATTTCCCAAGAGGGAGAAGTCTAGTGAATTCTAGGAAAAGTAGTAGTGCAAAATGTGTAACCATTATGGCTTCTGCTTCACTGTGGATCTAAACCCAATACGTACAGGATTTGTCTCCAAACAGGAGAACTTTCACAAGTGGAAAGACTGAGCATGAGAAAGCAGTGAATTTTCCTCATAAAAAGCACTTGGATTTTTGCATCAATGTTTAATCTGGTCGATTCCTTTCTCTTCTTAACAAAGCATTAGCGAGTTATGGATAGAGGGGAGAAAAATGATCAAAGCCACCAATAAAAAGAAATAAATCTTTAGAACCTGAAGGAGAGGAGAAAGGATTAATTAGGATTTAAATCCTAAATTAGAAGAAAAGACACTCTTCCCTGTGGCCTCGTGGTGCAACGGTAGCGCATCTGACTCCAGATCAGAAGGTTGCGTGTTCAAATCACGTCGGGGTCAGTTGTGGGTACTTTTTTAGGGTGAAAAAGAATTGAAAAGCAAGACCATTTCCCTCCGAGGTATGTATATCGTAGCTGGCTTTGAGAGGCTTCCAAGGAGTTGTGATTGTGAGAAAACAAAATTTCCTGAGTTTTAAAGGTCTTACTGGCTTTAGTGAACGATTCATGAATTGGGCAGTATTCCATCTAGCAGACAGAAAGGAGCTCCAGGGAGTTGTACAAAATGAGACTGTTACAGGCAGAAGGCACTGGGAACAAGGAAGTGATACCAGCCCAATGCAGATTGGTTCAGGCAGTCACTTTCCTTTAGGGATGACAGGCAACTATCAGGCTGATTACCTAACTAGTGCTGATCAGGTGATTTCTTCCCTGACTGGTTGGAGATTCCATGTCTGGGAGATGCTGAAACTGTGACTGTTAAGTCCAAGTCTCCCTTCCGGGATTGGGCTTAGCGTCAGTGACTCCATTTCGGGCCTGTGGTTCTGTTTTTAACTTGACAGAAAGAACAGAATATCGCTCTTATCCGAGTTTTGTGGGAGGTGTTGTGATTCCTCTTTTGCCCTTAGCTTGCCATTGGAATTCTAAACGAGGGAAGCTAGTCCCCAAAGGGACAGTGCACACTTGGTAACCTTCTTTAAAGAAAGATTTAATTTATACACTCTCTTCTTGGGCATCAGGGAATGCATAGTGTTGTGGTTTTCCTCTTTCTTCTCTGGTTGCTTTCCTGACTGTTCCTTTGTGTGTCTGCCACTAACAATGTGTGCATTCTTCTCAGCTCCACCGGCCCCACCCTGTCCCCACTGAGCCAGGAATCTAGAGCCAAACTGGACACATCCTCTTCTCTTCCCGATCTGAGCAGTGAGTTCTGCCGAGTTTTATTTCCTAAAACGTCATAGCCTGTCTGCCCTCCTCTCTACAAGGACCTCTTTTCTTCCATCAATATCTCTTGCCCGGGATGCTGACATGAGCCTCCTAACTCCTCTTCCCAGACCCCCTCTTGTTCAGTTACATTGGAATCCTTCTTATGCACATTTTTAAACACAAATCTTGTCCTGATTATCCTCCTGCTTGAAACAGCCACCTGCCTGTCACACAGGCCTTCTTTCAGTTCCTCAAATACACGTTGCTCCTTCCCAGGACGGGGCCTTTGTGCCTGACCTCTCCTCTGAAAGGAATGTTCTCCCTTGCTTTGCTGCATGATTCTGCTGCCCCGTGAGCTGGGGAGACCCCAGGCCCTGAGGCCTCGCTCCAGCCAGATCCACAGGCCTTGGTCTTGTCAGGAGAATGGATTCAAGGACAGACAAGTGGCACAGTGGATGAGTAACAGGAATGGGAAAGTTTATTCAAGCCAAAGCCCACTGTGCAGATATGCGAGCGTGAGTGGCAGCGGGAGGGAAGGAGAAGAAAGGGGTGAGAGAAAGAGAGAGAGAGAGCGAGCTCCCGGGAGCCAGCGATTACCCTGGAGCTGCCAGCTCGGGGAGGGCTGGGTTCCTATCCTTTACTGGCAGCTGTGGACTAGGGGGCGGAGTATTTGTTATGTGGGGTCGGAAGCAGGGTTTCCCGCTTTTCCTCCTCACTCGCTCAGGGGTTTCCTGTCGTGGCGCCGCCATCTTGGGCCTGTCTGGTGGGATCCGGCTGCTCGTGGATGCGGCCAGGACAGGCCACTGACCTTCCCCACAGCCGGCCGTGGCCTCCCCCTTGCTGGCCCCTGGGCATCCTGTTAGAGCCTCACGCCTCCTCTAAAAGTCCCACTAACATGAACACCAACTACGTGTGTTACGCAGGAGAAATAAGGTAAAATTTCTGACTTTCAGTGGTTCATTAAAAAGTTGCATGAAGTAAAAATCAGTAGCTAATATTTAACTGGTGGTTTTATACAATTTTCAAGTGGCTTTAATAGACATCAGTTTAATTTACCTTTAAAGCCCCTAGAGGAATGTAGGGCAACTACTCCAGGCTCCATTTATAGAGGAGAAAACAAGAACTAAGGCATCATGTAACTTGATCAAGTTGATTTATATGTCTCAGACTGTCCAGTTCTGTTTTCTTCTCTTGCTAGGATTTGGAGAAACCTATTCTGTGGCCCACGTTCTTCCTTTAAGATCAACACTGAGAGCCATTTACTTTGCTAATGTAGCTTCCAGCCATTCCTCCCCTTCAAAGCATCCCAGTCACAGCTGCCAGATAGATCCAGTAAGTTCTCCATGCTGAGGATGACGGGAAAAGATAGAGACGAGAGCAACATAGAGGCATGTGAAAAACCTCCTGGCTTTCATGTGCTTCATATAATTCAGACTCTCAGAGTCCATTACCTCCCTGAAACCCAAACCCGAGACTCACTTCAGCAAAGATAATTTTCATCGATTGTCAATGTTTTCTCTGTGTTGGCTTTTTCTCCAAACTACTGAAATGTCCTAAAAAACAGGGGCCATAACTCCTATTTATTTCCGCTCCCCCTTTGGCTTTTGGTTCCAAAGCCCCACGCGGACTGCAGCCGCTGGTGGTCATCCTCCCAAGCAGCAAGTGATGGGGATGAATGTAAGGAGTAGGATTTGGGAGAATTCCAACTTTCAGCATTTTCTTTACTATTCTCACTTCTGAAAATGATGCCTTCATTGTCCAAACTTGAGTCCCCACAGCGGGATGGCAGTAGGTGTTTTTTCCAAAATGAGATAACTTATTTCAAACTTGGATTGTGGGCTGTGACCTAGTAATTAACCGAATTGGCTTGTATCTTAAAAACGAGAGATTTTCAGAATTTGTTTTCATTAATGATTTAAAAGGGGGTGAGGGGGATGGAGAAAGACATTTTTATATGTTGGGTATTTATACTTGTTTTTCACCTCTAAAAGCCTCCAAGGGCCACATACCAGTTTCACCTTTCTTCTATGTTAAAGAGTTTTCTGAGTGTTTAGGTATAGCCTTTTCTTTCATTGGGTTTAAGGAAATCCTAGAGAAAAAACATACAATCTCACTATTTTACTAATAAGGCAAAGAATGAACTATAGTTATGAGGATAAATAAAGAACATTTGTTTCATCTAGCATTGGTGGTTCAGTGGTAGAATTCTCGCCTGCCACGCGGGAGGCCCGGGTTCGATTCCCGGCCAATGCAGTGTCCTCTTTTTATCCACAGCAGGGGCAAAAACATTTTCACGTAAAATTACAAACTAAAAATACTTTGAAGTAACTGTGTTTCTCGTATACGAGTATGGCTGAGAAAGATCAAAGTTAACCCTCCTCTCGCAATTTCACCTTTCTAAATTATGCTAATTGGCATGCATTTGGTTTTCCAATGACCTGAAACCTCATCCTGTCGGAGCGGGAGTACACCACGACCTCAACTGATTGGTCTTTCGGAGGCGAATTGTAAGTTGCTAGTATTTGAGGGCGGAGTGTAGCCAAGTGCTGAGATCAAGGTATCCTTATCCTGTCTTGGCAGTGAGCACTGAAAAATAACCAGAAAATTCAGAAGAAGGAGCCAAAATTTATTATTTTGAAATTTAAATTTTGAAAAACGAGCTCTTTAGATCATGAGCAGAGTGGCGCAGCGGAAGCGTGCTGGGCCCATAACCCAGAGGTCGATGGATCGAAACCATCCTCTGCTATCTGTCTCTTTGGCGTCTCTTTTGGTTCAAACGCAAATTTTAGAAAAAGGGAGTGAATAAAGTCGATCACTATCAAGAAAAGGTTTGTGGACCAGTTCTGGATGAGTAAGAATCCCCACGATAATTTGTCTTTACAATCCCGCTTCCTGTCTTTAACAGAAGCAAATCTATTCATTGCGGCTGGTTAGTCTGCTGTAATTCAGTCTCCGACTTGGGGACCACTGCACCTGTTAAGGACTGAATGCGACCCTCGCTAGGGCTTTGGTATCTCGCACGTCAAGCAAGAGCTGCAATTCGTAATAACTTCTGTTACCAGCATCTCGATATTCAAAATCTTGTTCTATTTAGTGTGATGACAGGTACTCCAGAGCAGTTGTCATGGAAACCAATAGAAAGGTCAGTTTGTAAACTGGAAAGGTATTATTCCTCATGGGAATATATCCAGATAGCCAGGGAGCAGTTGGGTAGTCGTGGCCGAGTGGTTAAGGCGATGGACTTGAAATCCATTGGGGTCTCCCCGCGCAGGTTCGAATCCTGCCGACTACGGAGTAGTGTTTTCTTTCCAGGTGTTACACCTGCTAGACCAACTTTGAAAACAGCAAAACACACAAAATAGCACGAAATACACCGTTTTCCTGGGTATTATTATATTTCTCCATGAAATTATAAGCAGGTAGTCTAGTACTCTAGTGTAATAGTAGGTGAAAAAAAATTTTGAAAATGATTTGGGAAAACACTAGGGATTTCTGAGACCACTATTAAAGATGCTGAAAAAATGCCTAGGCTTTCATTCATTCTTTAATTTGCTATTTCCTTATCCGAAATCCAGCCCGGGTCTGACTTCTGAAACCACACTTGCCTCTTACTTCTTCCGCTTGTCGTTTTTGCAGGAATTAGGGCCCATCCAGGGCATCACTATCCTACTCGTGAGCACGTTTGGTGTTTTGGAATCATTATCTGAAACAGAAATTTCCAATCTTTCCTCCTTCTGGAGCCCTCTTATCATTCCACTCAGGAAGCCAGAATTGCAGAGGGGAAGTACAGGATAGAGAAATTTCAAAACTGTTTTCAGACGTTGGCTGAATTTTATTTTAAAAAACTGTTTTGCTTGATAAAACTAACACCTACACAATACTGTATATGCAACATAAATAAGAGTAAATGTAACAAAAATCTATCTTTTATCACACTTGCAATCGCTCCATTACAGAATGCAGATAAGCAAAAAGAAGGAAGTAGAAATACCTAGAAATGTGAAAGTTCTCAATCCTTGAAATTACTGGTAAATTCCCGAGTTATATTTAACTTTTTTTTCTTCTTGCATTTTCTATATTCATATATGTCCTAAGAGATTTTTCGGTGTTGACAGTTTCCTCTATAAACCCATAGGTAGACAAATGTTCACTGTCCAGGTTAGGAATTTAGTAAGTACAGTTTTGATTTTTCTAGGAACAACGGTACTCAAGACCTCCGTGGGCCCTGGGGAAAATTCCAAGCAAAGAGGAGCCCTGTTGGGCTTTTCCCCTGCGGAGCAAGTTTGTTGCTTCCTTGGATTCGGGGACCGTGAACCTTCTCCACCTGTCTGGTACAGGTACTCACGTGCAGCTCGCTCTATGAGCATCCAAAAGCTTGCCCGGGAAAGAGGATCTCTATGGCCCCATGGTGTAATGGTTAGCACTCTGGACTTTGAATCCAGCGATCCGAGTTCAAATCTCGGTGGGACCTGCTGATCTTTTAACTAATCTGTCTTCTCTTAAATCACCCCCACGTCCTGACTTGGCCAGAGGCACCTGAGCACTTGCGCACCTCAACAGCGCGTCCCAGTCGGCAAGCCAACAATGTTTTCTGCACTTTCTTCTGGAATTCTTCGTCGGTCCTCCTGTGCCCCTCCTCCTTCGCTGGGGAATCAGGTTATTGACCCAACGCCCTAAGTACTGTTTCACACCCCAGAACTCAGTTCTGGGTTCGGGTTCCATCAGTTTGTAACACGAACTTGGCCTTGAGAAGTTGGTAATGCATGTGAGCCCCAGTTGTCATGTTTATTTTGGAACATTTGCTGTCTGGGAAACAGCAGATTTTCTATTAATGTTTAAGAAATTAAACTATGGTCTACACCTTGCTGAGCACAATGACAAACTCTGCATTGAATATTCATAGATATTCCATCAGGACCATACACAAGGTGGCCCCATGGTGTAATGGTTAGCACTCTGGACTTTGAATCCAGCGATCCGAGTTCAAATCTCGGTGGGACCTGCTTTGATTTTTGGTGACCTCACCCCATATTTCAAATCACTATTGCATCCTGGTGTGTGAGCTGGAACTTTCCATTCATGCTTTCTTCACCCGAAGAGCTTCCGGTAACTTCTTTCTCTCGTCTCAAGCTTATGAAGAGTGACCTATTTATATCACCTTTGTGTCCTTGTGGAACACTCACTCTGACTCCCTGGGTTCCCGAGGTTCATCTGTTTAGTCTTAAGGCCCTAATGGTTCACGTGTCAGAAGCCCCTCCCTCCTTTCTTCTCGGAAGCTCCTCAGAATGTAAGGGCCCCCTGCAAGAATATGCATAACAGTGGCAGTAGCAGGCTCCTCAGCGAAGGACTCTGGAGAGCACTGTGGGCTCCAAAGCAGCGATTCGAGTCCACGTCTCTTTGGGGTCTCAGCAACATGTTGGGGGTTTCCCTCTGGGTTCTCCTGACTCATGTGCTCACCTTCGAGGTGTACACGTGCCATTCACTCTCAGATCAACAGCCAAATCGACACAGAGACCCTGGCCAAGAGAGAACTGTCTCTGACTAACCGCCTCTGGATTCCTAGCCCTGCTCCCCCTCACACTCCTTGTCCCTAGTTTGCCTTTCTGCTCAGAGCTTCTCAGATCCTGGTCAGAGGGAATCCTGGCCCTGGTGACCAAGATTTATGTTTTACAGCCCCTAAACGAGGTCCTTCCCTTCATGGAGCCCACGTAAAGTGTTCCATCAGCTTCGAAACACTAACACGTCCTGCCAAAGTTCTGCTGCGCGATGGTACAGCTGTAGAGTACGTCTGAGAGCCTCCATGTCTGCCCCCCGAGGCTCCGGGTGCACCTCCAGCTAAAGTGTCGCCTCCGTTATTCTGAAGCTACACGGATCTGTTAGGAGTACTCAGCGGTCTTTCAGTGGCACCCAACTTCAAGGGCCTCATGACGTGACGGGTAATGCTTGGACTTCAAATCTCAGTGGACCTGTTTCAGTTTTGGTCACCTTGCCCTTGTGTTTTCCCGAACCAGGGGTCCGCTTGCGTATGGACAGACACTCCCTTAGACTTGCAGCTCCTCCCCCACATCAACACCCAGCTCCTTGCTTCCCTCTGGCTACTGACAATTGCGCTCTCCCCCTCATCCTCATGTCCTCCTAGAATCTCTCCTCGTGGTGCCTATTTCTGCTCCGCCTGGTGTCTGAAGTCGGTCAGATCCCCGAGAGTTAATTATGTGCTCCGTGATGAAGAGTTCGTATGTCACAGGCCCCACCTCTGACTTGTCTCCCCATGATGTCCGTGCGCATCCTCTGTAGACCTGAAAATGTCCAGACCGTGGAGTGAGACCCCCGCCATCATAGTCATTTGAGAGTTTCCATCGTTTTCATACAAGAAGCTATCTCCTAATGTGTCTTAGATTGAACTCATGCCCACACCTTGAAGATCGACTGACCAGATGTGAGAGTATGCATGACTTCCCTTGAAGGTTTGTTATACACAGGTCCCGTGGTGTGACGGTTAACCCTGTAGACACTGGACCCTAAATTCCTTCTCTTGACTCTCTTTAGTTCAAGCATATCCTCCAGTGCTCTCAATGACAGCAAGAGAAGAGCCCCCTTAAACTCCTCTGGCCTCTAAACATTGTTCCAGAAAAATCCCTGCGAACTTCCTCATACCTATTAGAACCCAGTCATGGTAATGTTTTAGAACCTCTGTATTAGTTTCCTGCCACTGCTGTAGCAAATTACCGCACATTTAGGCTCAAAACAACACAAATTACTTTTCTTACAGTTCTGGAGATCAGAAGTCTAAAATCAAGGTGTCAGCAGGTTTTCTGGAGACTTCAGGGAAGAATCTTGTTTCCTTGCCATGTTTAGCTTCTAGTGGACTCTCCCCTGCGTCACCTCTTGCTTTCATAGTCATGTTTCCTATTATTGACTCTGTCCTTCCTCTGGGTATCCTTGGAAAATACAGGATAATCTCTTCATCTCAAAATCCTCAATTTAATCACATGTATAAATGCAAGGTAATGTATTCACAGGTTCTGGGGATTGGGATGTGGGCCTTTGTTAGAAGCCACGGTCCAGCCTACCACAGCCTCTATGACTAAATAGCACGTGTCTACTAGTGGTCTTTAGAGTGATTCTATTGATCAGGACTTTTTTCAAAGGTAATATACAGATCTCATTTCCACACATGTCTTTTTTTCAAGAGACTCTTCTGTAGGGGCTCCATGGTGTGATGATTGGCATCTGAACTCAGATCTGGCAATCTTAGGGTACCTTGTGTTTCCACCTTCTCAACGGCCTTCCCTCCCATCCAGGATCTCTGGGCCATCAGGTCTTCCTGAGTTTATTGGTTATCTATCTATTGTATAAATTACCACAAGATTGGCACTTAAAACAAGATGCTCTTCATCTTACAGGTGTGGTGGGTCCCGAGGGTCAGCTGGGACTTCTGCTTCCCAGTCTTTTGTGATCTGCATTCAAGGTGTAGGCTGGACTGGAGTCATCTCAAAGCTCAACTGGGAAAGGATCCATTTCCAGACTCGCATGTGTGTGGCAGGCTTTAGTTCCTCAAAGGTTGTGGAACTGAGGGCCTCAGCTGCTGGCTGGTTGCTGGCTGGAGTCGGTCCTTGGTTCCTTGCCACATGGACCTTAGCAACATGGCAGCTTGTTTTGTCAAAGCATGTGAGCTGAGAAAGCAATAGTGCAAATGTTTTGGTAAATCGGAAATTACAATCTGTTCTAATCTAATCATGCAACTGAGATCCTATCACATTTACCGTGTTCAATAGGTTAGGAGCAAGTCACTAGGTCCAGCCTGCACTCAAGGGAAGGAATTTCACAAAAAGGATGTCTCCCACACCGGGTTTCAAAGACCCTAGCGATCCCGAAGCTGAATGAGCCCTGTCTGGCTTTGGCCTTCTTCTATCACTGATACTTTGCAAGCAGATTGATTGATTGATTGATGTCAGCAATTGCTATATTGAGAGCAATTCCTGGTACCTCCCAACTGGGAAAATTACTTCTAGGTTTTAGCTTTTATAGTTTTCCTTTATCTTTCTTTATAATTAAGCCAGCATCAAAGAGCTAGACTATCACTCTTCTAATAATCACTCCTGACAAGTGAATCAGAATCTCATGGTATAATGCTCGACTTGACTATTTTCCTAAAGTTCCTCATGGATTCGAATGTGCAGCCAGCAGTGAGGCCCCCTGAGCTAATTTTTCCCTGACCGCCCTATTCAACCAGCTCCCCGCCCAAGGCATTTACTACTCTCTGACATACCGTATACTTTGATTTTTTAATTATTTATTGCCTATTTCTGCATAATTCAGTTTCAGCAGGGCAGGGAATCTTTTGTGTGGTCCATGCTCCTGTACTCAGAACAGTGCCTGGCATACGAGATGCTTGATAAATATTCTTGGAAAGACTGAATAAATGAATCAGTGAGCTCTTCAGTTTGGCCTCGGTCATCGTGTTTGACAATTCCCAGCCCTAACCGTACCGAACCCAAACACATTTTTTTTTTCTTTCCAGAAACATTTAGAATCTGTCACTCACTTAAGCTTAACAACAATTACAGCTTCGTGTTTTTTTACTTGTTTTATAGGTATTTGTTATACTGATTTGATAAGTAATATGTTTGCTATTTACTAACTCACTCCTTGACCTCCTTAGAGCACGTGCCCGCGCGCACACCCAGAGTTGTTTCGTTTTGTTTTTGTAATGACATTGGATATAGATGAGAAAGAGAAAAGCAGCCCCTGGCGTCCAGGAACTGACGTGACCGTCCACGAGGCCTGGGCGTTGTCAGGGACTGGCCTGGCAGTCACCGCGAGGCCAAGGGACTTCTCTGTGGAACAGAAACAATCTCACACAACAGGCGCGTCAGACAAGGGCTTTCTCTGATCATGATGGTGTCAGACAGAAACAAACAACACCATTTCATAATCTAGTCTAAGAACAGACAGCAAAAGAAGGGCACTGTGTGTACCACAAAAATACCAAATGTCTTCTGCCGGCTAACACAAGGGACCACTAATTTCCTAAATTTAGCTTCATTCTATTCTTACCTTTTTCTAGATAGAATTTATGAAGATCCCAAATCACAGAATTGTGCCCTCCCTTCCCGACAGCACCCAACCCAGGACAGAGCCCAGCTTCCTTGTCCCCTCCCTCAAATCACCGACAGAAGACAAATGTTACAATAAGCGTCCCCCCATTTATTTATTTATTTATTTATTTATTTATTTATTTATTTATTTTTCAAATTTCAGTATAACATCGTGGAAGTTTAAGATGCGCAACATGCTGATGCCTTTATATACGGCAGTTTGGTTACCACGCGGCATTTCCTAACACCTTCATCGTGTCACATAAGTACCATTTCTTTTTTGTGTGATGAGAATATTTAAGATACGGTGTCTTAGCAACTTTAAAGTATATAATATAGTATTGTTGACTATAATCATGAGCTTCTCCCCCCACACAGCCCCTGGTAATCGCCATTCTATTCTGTATTTCTAAAAGTTCAGCGTTCAGCTTTTTAAGATTCCATGTAGAAGTGCAATCACGCAGTAGTTCTCTTTCTCCGTCTGACTTGTCTCACTTAGCATAATGCCCTCAGGGTCTACCCAGGTTGTCACAAATGGTATTCTCCTCCTTTCTCATGGCCGAGTAAGATTCCATTGTCTGTGTATCTTTGTATATACACAAATGCATATGGTTTCTCCATCCATTCCCCGACCCTTCGGTTGTTTCCGGGTTTTGGCTTGTGTAAATAACGCTGCAGGGAGCAGGGCAGTGCAGGTGTCTCTCCGATTACCTGTTTTCATTTTCTCTGGATAAAACCCCAGAAGTGGGATTGCTGGGTCACATGGTAGTTCCATTCTGAATTTTTTTTTTTGAGGAACTCCGAACTGCTTTCCACAGTGGCTGCACCAATTTACATGCCCACCCATAGTGCACGAGGGGTCCCCTTTCGCCACAGAGTTGCTAACACTTCTTATCTCTTGACTTTTTGGTGGTAGGCATTCTAACAGATGTGCGGTGGTAGCTCATTGTGGTTTTGACTTGCATTTCCCTGGTTATTAGCGATGCCGAGCATACGGGCCATTTAGATGTTTTCTTTGGAGAAACATTGTTCCATGAAAGGGAGGTCTACACACAATGACCTCCAAACGCCGAAGGAGCCAGAAGACTGAAGGAATAGGCCAACAAGTCTAGTTTGAGGAGAAACGGTGTGTCAAGGGGATTTAGGGATAGAAGCGTGTCTTGGGTGACTCCATCTCCCGTAGGACCTGCTTTTCTAGCCTTGGAGGCTGGGAGCACGTGCAGGGGGCCCACCCAGAGGAGATGCTGGAGACTCACAGGTGTATCTCAAGAGCAGACTGAGGACACCGTGCGGGTGTACCTATGAGGGTGTGGCTAGGCGGAAAGAATGTGTGTGTGGGGGGCTTGGAGTGTGTACGGGGGGCTGTGCTCGGGAAGGCTTCAGGCCACAGAGTGGTCATCAACGCAGATTTGTCTAAAATCGCGTTAGTCTGGTTCACACAAATGTCTACACGGTTCTCTGACCATTTTTAAATTGGACTTTTTTGTTGTCATTGAGTTGTATGAGTTCTTTCTCTATAATAATTTTGGATATTAACTCCTTATCCAATACACGGTTTGCAAATATTTTCTCCCTTCCACAGTTTGCTTTTTCATTTTGTTGATTTATTTTGCTGCGCTGAAGCTTTTGAGCTTGATAGACTTTCCACTTGTTAATTTTTTTCTTTTGTTGTTTGTGCTTTTGGTGTCATATCCAAAAAATCATTGCCAAAATAAATGTCAGTGAGCGTTTCCCCCTCATGTTTTCTTCTAGGAGCTTTATGGTTTCTAGGTTTATATTTAGGTCTTTGATTCATTTTGAGTTTATTTTTGTTAGTGGTGTGAGATAGAGGTCCAATTTCAGTTTTCTGCATGTGTTTATCCAATTTTGGATAAATGCAGTATTTGGGTTATATCCGATATGAAGGTTGTGTATGACCGTCATTATGTTGAGGTACATTCTCTCTATACCCAACTTGTGGAGAGTTTTTTTTGTTTTTTGTTTTTTAATCATGAAAGAATGGTGTGTTTTGTCAACAACATGGCATGACATGTGAAACATGAAAGGACGTTTGTGTTTAGTAAGGTCTTACTCCCCCTTTTACTGAGATCCTCCAAGGTCTCTGGAGGTGTGTGCCCTTGACGGTTGCTGCTTACCCAGCCCGCCCAGCTGCGGGCGTGTTCCTGGTGATCTTTGGCTGGAGGGCCCTGAAGTTGGCAATAAAAAAAAAAAATAAACGACAATAGCAAATTATCCTGTTTAAATCAAATTTAGCTGTACAAAACAAACACTACAAATCGAAACAAAACAAAACTCCCTCCGATGGTCCTAGGAGTTCAAAATCTTTGGTGTGACGCTGGGAGCCAGTTCCAGATCATCTGGCCTTCAGCCCCCCGCCCCAGCCCCTCACCCGTCAGCCGCTCGCGCTGCCCCGGAGGTGAGGACTCTGAGAAGCGCTGCGTCCATAGGGCGGACACCTGACGGTCCCGCCGAGGAGTTTCCTGCAGCAACAGATGCAGCACAGCTCGTCTCACGACGGTCTCGGGACACGTGGCCTCAAGGAACGACGAAAACCAGTTCGACGCTTACAACAAAAGCAGTCGTGACCTCCATTCTCCGTCGCGGGCTGCCAGGTGTCCTGCGGAGCGGTATTCGGGCCCACTCCACCCCAACCCCTCCTTCCCGGGACTGTAGTCTCTTCTTCTTTTTTCCTTTCTCAAGGCAGGGGGGTCACTTGCGGAAAGCGAAGAGGGCTTCTTCATTAACAAAAGCATATAATCGAGTAACGGGACTCACCGCGCGCTCCTCAGAGCACCATAGTGTTTATCTGATGGCCCCGGCGCAGGTGACGAGGTGGCCGAGTGGTTAAGGCGATGGACTGCTAATCCATTGTGCTCTGCACGCGTGGGTTCGAATCCCATCCTCGTCGGCGGCTCCCTCACTGCGCCGCTGGAGTGAGGTTTTAGCTCTCTGTGGACGAGAGGATTCGCCGTCTCTGCCGGAAGCGGCCGGGCTGCAGGAAAAACCCCCAAACAGGCGAGGCCTGCGGTTTCCTGGCAGTGACTTACCTCTTTAACCGTTTTACGGAGGTTTCCAGGGCTGGGGAACTCGCCGCCGTCCCCTGGGCGGGCGTGTTGCCCCGACTCCGCTCCCGCGGCGGGGGGCACAGGTCCGCCCCCGTCCCCGAGCCCCCGGGGTCTCCACTGAGGTCTGAAACTCGGGTTCCGGACCCTCCGACTTTCTCACGCCGGTGAGCGGCTCGCGCAAGCGGCCCTCGGCCCCGCCTGTCCGCGCTTGCCACCGAGGTTGCGGGCCCCGCGCGCCCGGGAGTTTCCCCGACGCCGCCCCCCGCCCCGCATGCGTGACCTCGGCTCTCCCGGGTGAGGTCCGGCGGACCGAGGGCGTGCGGCCGCACAGGCGATGCTAGCGCCCCCTTGTGGCAAAAATCCTTTCTCCAGGCCCTGAGCCTAGTTCCGCAAAGGAAGGCATCATTCTACGTGTTTGTATTTTAGTTGAATTACCTTAAATCAAAGATCTTTTGCAAGCGCTCCGGCCTCTATTGGCTTCTCCGTTCTTTGGTCATCTTCTGCCATTTGCATCTTAATTTGAGCACATAATCCCATAAAATCGCTCCTGTCACCTCTTTTCACTTCACTGTAAACTAGAGCAAGGGGTCAGGTACACTGTAGAATCACAGAATTCAGAGGGACAGTAGAGATGATGTCTCTGAAAACGTTCCCCCTCTATCACCTGTCTCTGTTTTACAGATGAGGAAACTAATTGTTTAAAAAATCATAGAACGAGCCTTTCCTTATTAAGGTTCATGGGAGCCGAGTTCTTTCAGATCAAGTGGTTAGGGTGATGAGGCCTTTCCAACATGTTCAAATCCTGCGACTGACTCTGTGACTTTTGATATCTAGAAAATTCTTATAAGGGACACTTGTCATGAGCCAGTGGATCTTCCAAAGCCTATGAGGATTGAGGCCTACAAAGCATGAAATTTGAAGCGATATCTGATTTTGAATTTCATCTAACAATATCTGGCTTATATGGGATATGTAGTTTGCAGATGGTTTACAAGCTCTTAAATGAAAGAAGACCACCAGACCGCTAAAAATTATATCATGTTAAAAAAATCACAATGGAAAACATTGATAAAATTCTTTTTTAAAAAAAGATTTCATTCATTTATTTGAGAGAGAGCACAAGAGGGGGGAGGGTCAGAGGGAGAAGCAGACTCCCTGCCAAGCAGGGAGACCTGATGCAGGACTCGATCCAAAGACTCCAGGATCATGACCTAAGCCGAAGGCAGTCGCCTAACCAACTGAGCCACCCACACGCCCAACATTGGTAGAATTCTTAAATAAAAATAAAATTGTCATATGGCCAAGGCATCCCATATCTCAACAAAAACATAGCATGTTAAGATAGAGCAAACTGGAAAATTTTGTCACTCTTATGACATGCAGAGATCTTCTTCAACTTTTTAACCCATCTCCCCTTAACCTGGCTAAGTGATGGATGAAGGGAAGATATCACATAACAGTTCATTGCCTTTATGTCTGTGATACTTAGTGCTTGAAAATTCAAGATAATTGATCTCTGGCCAAAACTATGAGGAACACACTGCAGTTGAGCAAAGTTGGATTTATTGTCTTGTTGCAATGGTGGGGGGGGGGGCAAAAATATCATGGTGATCTAGTAAGTGACTCAGTAACACTGATTGGTTATCTTAATTTTTGTCTGGAAGGTGAGAGGATCAAAGTAGGACACATTATTACGGACAGGTTTTTTTTTTTTTAATCTCACTTCCTGATGGTCAGAGTGGCCTTATCTGTTGTTGGTATGCTTCGAAATTATTTATGTTCCACAGGAATTGACCAGGGCTTAACTGTGAGGGCCAGGCCAGCTCCTAGCAACGCTAAGGCTGAGCTGTGAATGTCAGACCCGGTCCTGGCTGTCAGGGGCTTCTCTTCTATTTCTCAAAATGCATGTAATTCATACACTCAGGAACTCATTTTTAAGATGAAATGCAATAAGGTTTAAGATAATAGGAAAGGATGAATGATTTCTAAAATTCATAAATCTGCATTGACTCCTCAAATGATTAAAGTATTGGCCTCAGTTTTCCATTCCTTCCTGTACCCAAGCCCTTTGTCTAGTAACTTCTCAGTTCCTCTTCAAGAGATGGAGTGTTGCCCCTGGTCTATGGCCTGGGGCACGAGGATGACTTCGATCAATGGGATGTTAGTAGACATGAGTTAAGCAGGGCCTTTAAATATGTTGCACGGTTGAGCCTGCCTCATACGTCTCTGGCGTCTTCATGAGAGGAACTCTCCTGCAGGGAAGGGACCCCCTTCAAACTAACCAGAGCCCCTGCAGCGAGGAGCCCAGAAGCCAAGTGGCACCATACCCACAGCTTACAATACAGCCCTTACTTCAGCTTGGCTGTCATCAGAAGCTTGAGTATTGCTCTCTGCTTCTAAGCATTTGCGGTTTGTTTTGTTTGTTTGTCATGGAGCAACAGCTGATTGAAACACACCGTCCTTGCTCCTTCCAGGTCATAAACAAAATCCTTACGTTTTTGAACCTATCTGCTCTAATATATAAGTTACTTATATATTATCTAATCCACTTACTCTCCTTTTTGTTTTCTGTGTTGCTCCCTTCCCTTCTCCCTATCCCCCACCCCAAGTCTCTTAAGGACATGGACTTGTGTGTACTTTGTTTACTGTGATCCTAGAAGCTTAGATCCTATATCCTAGAATCCTAGCACTTAACGATAGTGGCTGGGAGGGAAGTTGGTACATGGAATGTGCTCCATAAGCATTTATGACATCTGTGAAGCTGTTCTTCCCCTGCCCAACAGGGCCCAACTCCCAGTGTTTGTAATCCACAAACAGGCATCTTTATTTCTGTTCTCCTGGTCATTTTTTCCCATCCATCTCTAAAAACTGTTATTTTTTTTCTGAATCCCCTTCTCAAAGCAGAAAGGCTTACACATCTATTGGGAGTGCATATATTCTTATTCTCTGGATTTGGGGACAAGCGCCTAAGCTCCAAGGACCATTTAAGGTTCAGGATGTCTGCAGACTGGTGTATCATTTCAATTTTCTTCTGTTTGGCACTTCCTGGTCTGCAAAGGCTGCCTGCTCCTTTCGGTACCCTTTGCTGTGAAGGCAGGAGAAAGAGAAGGAAAAAAGAAGAAAGAGGGAAAGAATTTGTGTCAGGAACATTTTTATCTTCTTGGATCAGATTTTCCACCTCCATTAAAGTCCTGAGGAGGGTGTGGGCAAAGAAAAGTCGGTTTATCCTCTGGTCCTCAGGGTTCAATACCCATCGGGTGGGGAGGAGGAAGCTTTTGTGTCTTCTCAGGAAACCAGAAAAATGCAAGCAACTTAAATATTTATTAACTATAACTTTATTCAGTTCTTTTGAGAGTATATCCTTTTTGTGGTTTGTAAAAGGATACTTAGTGTGCATGGTACATTTTGTGAAGAAGGGAGCAGTGAATGGCTTCACATGACATTAACACGTAGCATTTTTTGGGTGTGTGTCCAAGAAATCTCAAAGCCTGGGAACCAGCGCTCAAGCCCCAACTTCTCTGTACAATGTGGACTCTACAGCTGACTAGGGAAAACCAGAGTCGTACCAGAGATGGGGAACGGAAGAAGTAATTATTACCTTGTTTTAGTATTCGCTGCTTTCACCTAGCAAAAGCATCCTCCACGTGATTTGAAGGAACTGTGTTTCACCATGAATTCAAGAATTGAAAGTTACTTTTTCTTCATCCTAAATTACTAAATTCCATTATTTAGGCGCAAAAATGTGTTTCTGTGTATTTTGTGCAGCTGTCTTCTCTGTCTTCCTGCTTGCCTACACACTCTGTAAAAAACAGCTGAGTTCTTTTCATGACCTTATTTTTTTCTGTTCTGTAATTTAGGTTTGAATCTGGGCTGTTCTCATCCTTTTGATGGCAACAAAAGCAAAAGAAAAAGGGAAGTTAAGAGGGAAACAGAGGGTAAGAGTGAAAACCAGTAACACAGACTCCAGCGGCCAGATCTTCCAAGGACACACAGACTCGGCCTAGAAGAGAAACGTGAAGAAAAGAGGGGGGAAGGAGAAGCAACAGGCTTCCGTTGTGCTGGCCTCTGGGGCCTAGCGTTGGTCTGAGAATCAGCAAGTCTTAGAGAAGAGTGGGTTTACAGATTTGAGTTCCCTTGAAACTGTGAAAGTGAAACTCAGGCGCTCAAAATCCAAATTTGAGGAGAGCTTGAGAGCCCCCCAGATTATTGGATGGCCTTGTTCTAGTTTTGACTCCTAGCCTCTCTTGGGTCCTGACACTGGTTCTCACCAGGCCTTTGAGATGGACCTCTTTAGAGCTGAAACTGGAAGGTATTATGCTGAATGAAATAAGTCAATCAGAGAAAGACAATTATCATATGGTTTCACTCATATGTGGAATATAAGAAATAGTGCAGAGGACTGCAGGGGAAGGGAGGAAAAACAGGTGGGAAAGGATCAGAGAGGGAAAAAAATCCATGACAGAATCTTAACTCTGGGAAGCAAACTGAGGGTTGCAGATGGGGAGGTGGGCGGGGGGATGGGGTAACTGGGTGATGGGCATTAAGGAGGGCACGTGATATGACGAGCACTGGGTGTTACACATGAGTGGTACATTATCCAACACTACATCTGGAACTGCTGGTGTACTCTAAGTTGGCTAATTGAATTTAAATTAAAAAAAATTGAGGAGAAAAAAAGAAACGGATTTGGAAAAGAGATTTCTCCCACTACATGAAACACGGCAATTTTGGGGAGCACGTAAAAACGAGAACTAACCACGAAGGGATTCGAACCCTCAATCTTCTGATCCGAAGTCAGACGCCTTATCCGTTAGGCCACGTGGTCCCCAGGTATGTTTCCTGTGGTGGCACTTAGAAAGTATAATGAGCTTTCTGGCCGGTCCTGAGCTGTCAAATAGCGCCCCAGCCGCCCGTGATTTTTGTCATTGAAAAAATGGAAACGAGATAACCAGGGTTATTTGGGGCCACGGAGTCGGGACTCATGAAGGGTAGGAACTGACAACAATTTCGGTCTTGGGTACTGCACGGCGAGAAAAGTCATCGACATGACCACTCCTGAGTGGAAATCTGTTTACGGCCCCCGAAAGATGCCAAAATGCTGCATATTGTCTGCATTCACTATTCCTAGACTCTGGGTACTTGGAAGGTCCTCCTGGACAGTTACCCTGCAAACAGCACCCAGAAGGCAGTCTTAGCATCCGCACGGTTGCCTTCCTCGCTGTCCTGCGTGGATACCTGTAGGGTCCCCTTCTCATTCTCCTCTGGGACTTTCTCCGTTTGTTGTAATGTGACATCAGAGCACTTTTCACCGCCGTGTGGCTCTTTCTGTTTGGAGAAGAAGAGCAATCTTTGGTTGGCAATTTGGGAGGGCTATAGAGTGGTCCAGGGTCATTAACGTTATCTGAAACGTCTATATATTAAGAAATAAACACTATAGTAGGATTACAAAAAAATTGACTGCTAACAATTCTTACACTTAATAGATGATTCAACACAAAAACACAGTGCAATAAATAATTCTATGGGCAAGATATTTATAGAGTTTATAATGTTCTGTAGAGTGCTAGGCCCAATAAAGTGATAGAGATTTCAACTTATATTTTGGATGACTTCTTTCGAGTTCTTCAGTGAACCCGTGTGACCTCACGCACCTTGTTTGAGGATACTGTCTACAATCTTAAATCCCACACCTTGGGATCTTTGGCCCTCTTGGCTCATTTGTGATGGGTGAAGTTAGTAGCTTCTGGAGCACAGAAATGGGGTCTTTACATAGTCTTTTCCCCCCCTGTCCACAGAATTACATCTGGCAAATAGTAGGAGGTCAATAAAAACGTGCTGAATTTCTCACATACGTATATTTTTGAATTTTACAATCATTTTTAATGTGGGGATTATATAACGAAAAGACTCTTTTATCCTGCAAGAATCCGCATATGGGCTTGTTCTCTTCCTCTCTCCCTGGAAGCAGGAAGATGGTGGCTAAACCATCAGGGGTTGTGTTGGGTTACATGGTAAGAGGAGACCCCCAAGACTTAGTCATCCCAACTGGTAGAGGGAGACACGATCTTCAGGAAGATCCCTGGCAAGGACACCCAGCCAAAAGAATTTTTGAGGATGACTGGTGTCTTGGTGTCCATGACATTTCCCTTCAAGCGTCAACATGTTTTCTGGTGATACCTAACAAACGGATATCCCAGATATCTGTAGCAGAAGATCATGATGAATGCCTTGGACAGCTAATGATTGTTGACAAGAAATGTGCTGCTGATATGGGCCTGGTTATGAAATGGTGGCGAATGAAGTTTGGGAGGGGGGTCAATGTGTCTGTCATGTTCTTCTGCATGTTTTTGAAGGTAGGCAGATGAATTGGTCTCCTGGTTTATTTTTATTTTTTATTATTATTGTTTTTTTTGCATGTATCTTTTTATTTGTTTTTTTATTTTTTATTTTTTTAATAATTTTTTTTATTATATTATGTTAGTCACCATACAGTACATCTGGCCTCCTGGTTTAGCACGCTGTAGGGGTAATTTTCTCTTCTCTTGGCAATGATCAAGTTTGCAACTTCCAATATGTTAGACAGTATACTTACTTGTGAGTGTATATAGAGAGGTTGAAGAAATAATTTTTAAAAACGCTATACATTATAAAAGACATTCTTGTATAGTTTATGATAAAAACAAACAAGAAAGAAAAAGAAAGACCAGACCACAAACTTGAAAACTCCAGCGATTTTTTCTCTAGCTAGAAAATTTGATCGTATTACTCCTTTGATCAAACTTGGTGATGGTTTCTTACTGCCCATAGAAAAACAAAATCGAAACCTGTTTGCACTGCAGACTCACATCCTTATGGCCGTCCCTTTCCCTATCTCTTCTGCCACAACTCAGGATTATATCGTAAGACCTAAAATTTCAAGGGCTCCTTTGACGTCTGTGAGTCTCACAGGGCCCCACCCAAACGGTCCTGTGAATTCACCTGTTCTCACAGGATATGCCCTCTACCTGGCTAATTCCCCTATCGACCAGACCAGGTATATCCCAGCCCCTCAACCTAATGGGTTTCACCTCCCTGTCAGTCTTAGAAACTATTAAAATAAGCCAATTCCATCTTTTGGAGGAAACGAGGGGTCACCCTTTTCTCTGTCTGCTACAAAGCTTACCTCCCACAGCCCTTGCTGGTCACTCTATTTGGGAGTGCGACCCAATGCAGTGGAGTGGCAGGCGGTGCCCTCCTCCTCCAGGCTGTGAGTGTATGTGACGGTAAACGGCTACCAATCTCATCTGCCCCGTGTTGAGCGTGGTGTGTGCGGCCATTTGGTATTAGGCAGAGGATCCCTCCTTCACCTATAGGTGAACGGGAGGTGATCAGAATACAGCCACTTTACTTTTCTCCCCAAATCCTCCTCCTCCAGTCGCCCTCACCTCCATGCTCGATCACACTGAATGTTTTGTAGTTCTCTAGAAACCCTTAACTGTTATGCCTCCTTGTATTTGCTTGCTTTGTTTTTTTCTACCAAGAAGCCTCTTGACTACCTGCCAACCTCTTACTCATTCTAGTTTGGACTCCAAATCTGCCACCTTTCCCAAATTGGGCCATTGCCAGGGCAAATGTAACGCAACAAATCTATTTTACTCAAGTTTTCACGGATGTCTGTAGCCATGGTGATGACCCTTGGTCACACCCAGTGAACTAAAATACTGGCGTGTTCACTTAATTACTGGGTCATGATGTTATCCTGTGTACCTGAAGCAGTGGGTCACGATGAACCAGGTTGTCAGCATATTTAAAGTAAACTTGGAAATTCATGATGTGTATCTGGTGTCCGGATGGCCGATCGTGTGGTAGGCATGTGATGAGCTCCCTTTCAGAATGTGGGCTCCAGTACTCAAGTGGACTTTGCTTGGGAACCACAGCTCCCACTGGTCCCTGCAAGTTCACAACTGGAGAGAAAGAATGTGGATCATCTCTGAAGATGGGGGACCAGAAAGACTTCTTTTGTTTTTGCTTGTGTATCTTTTCCTGCTGTGTCTGCACTTTTCCCTTTGCTGTAATAAATCTTAACTTTGAGTACATGTTCAGTCATGGAGTCCTTCTAGCAATTCGTCCAATTATTGGGTGATCAGGGGGTACCAGGAACAATCATTCTTCCTTATTCCCACTGCAGTTGGTATATAATCTTTAAAAAAAAATATCTTATTCTACTTTACATACTTGTTTGCAAGCATGTCTAGACTGTAGACTACTTAAATACTTTTCTTACTGTTTAGCACAGTATCTGACACATAAATATCTGAATAGGGAGCTTTTCTGAGAGATATGTAAAACATACACTTTAAAAAATGAGCATAGAGAACAGTCCTGTTAGAGAATGTAAAGGAAGGTAGGCGGTAGAGACACATTTACCAGCAGCGACCACGCCAGTGGTTTTCTCAGGTCAGAGTTCAATCGTGGCCACCAAGACTTTGCGCTCTGGCTCCAACTGTTACTTATTTACTCCGAAGATTAAGACTTTCGTAGTTGCAAAGGTTTGGCGCTGGGATGGCCCAGGAGATTTCTTGTCTATTGCTTTAGCCCCATGGCCACAACTACCTAACAAGTAGTGCTTTCTGAATTATGATATAGAAGGCAATTAAACCCCTTATCTGGACTTCCAGCCCTGTCCTCACCGCCACACTCAACTTTTTTTTAGCGTTTTCCCAGCTTCCCAGGGCGATGAGACTGTCGTGATAACTGCTGGCAACAATAGCACTATCACTTTGGCAACCACTAGAAATAAAGTTTATTGTGGAGAGACATATTAGTTAATGATAATTGAGTGTACTTTACCTACGTTCTATTTATCTCTAGAGAATGTAAAGTTTCACGTTTATTTTCAGGAAATAACTTAAACTCCAGAATTAGACAACACAAAACAAATGTAGCTCTATTTTCTTTCCGTGTTATGAAACTAAGCTACAGAATTTCAATTAAAATTGTGTATTAAAAAGGTACTAGCAGAGGATGGTTTCGATCCATCGACCTCTGGGTTATGGGCCCAGCACGCTTCCGCTGCGCCACTCTGCTCCTCAACAAACGACTCTTTCTAATAATACTCTTAACTCTTTTCCGGGACGATTCCTCCTACTGGAAGAACCCGCGTGAGGTCGTCTATTTCCTTCAACTCCTTGGCTACCACAAGCTGCCAGCTCTCTTCGGAATAATACCGCTACCAGAATCAAAGAGAAAACAAAGTAGGCGCAGAGAAGGAAAGATTAACACCCTGTTGAGATTTCGGACGCCGAAGTGAGAGGTGGCTGGATATATAAAAGAGTGACAAGCTCTAATCAACAGGGAAGGAAGAGGAAAGCCAGGTAAGGATCGCGGGCGAGCATTGCGCCTCGGAGACACTAACCAGGCACGCATTCGCCTTTGGGAAGAACACCCTCACGGGATTGGTGATGGAAGTGCCGTCTGGCCGCGTGAGCCAGGCCGCGGCTTGCGGCGGGAAGGGCCGGTCCGCGGGCGCAGGAACACCGGGGCGCCGCAGGCCAACGCAGACATCTGCGCGACCGGACAAGCCACGCCCCGCAGCAAAAGACATGGCAAAACGGTCCTTTCTTTAGTCTGATGCAGTTAAAAAGATTCGAAATTCCCAGGTGGGGACCCACGACGCTCTAGCCGCGCCGCAGAGGGCACAGTGGCGGAGAGGGTGGGGGAGAGCGTCGGCTGGGCCCAGCGGTCCGTGACGTCACCGAGCCCGCTGCTAGGGGCGGGGCCGCCAACGGCCGTTCCCGCGTGCGCGCTTCCAGTCCTCAATTAGGTCCGCAATCCGCACATATAAGGAGGTTGTCTCAACGCCTTTCTTACTTTTTTCGCAAATCTTTTTGGTTCTGCAGCTATGTCTGGTCGTGGCAAGGGCGGGAAGGGCCTGGGCAAGGGGGGCGCCAAGCGCCACCGCAAGGTGCTGCGCGACAACATCCAGGGCATCACCAAGCCCGCCATCCGGCGGCTGGCCCGGCGCGGCGGCGTCAAGCGCATCTCCGGCCTCATCTACGAGGAGACCCGCGGGGTGCTCAAGGTGTTCCTGGAGAACGTGATCCGGGACGCCGTCACCTACACGGAGCACGCCAAGCGCAAGACGGTCACGGCCATGGACGTGGTCTACGCGCTCAAGCGCCAGGGCCGCACTCTTTACGGCTTCGGGGGCTGAGCATCCACCACCCACCGTATTTCCAAACACAAAGGCCCTTTTCAGGGCCGCCCACATCTCATGAAAGAGTGCATCACTCGCCACTTACTTTAATAAGTTTTGGTTCTCGTTTGAGCGTTTAGGTTACAAATGGGTTCATTATGGTTGCGGTTACTGCTTGGCGCGAGTCACTTTTTTAATCTGACGGCTTTGGAACTCCGGGAGTTAATCGCATCCTTCGGCCGTGTGGTTGTTGCTTTGCGGCAGCCGGATCTGTTTAGACTTTGGCCACCTGAGCGCTTTATGTCCGCAGAGCCGCTCACGTGGCGTTAATCTGCTTTCCCAAGGAGCCGCCTCTGTTCTCGAGCACTCCCGAGTTAGAAATTGTGCTCGCTTGGTTCCTGAGCACTAGAAAGTGGGATCCCCGGCCGGCAGGTAGCGGGTGAGTCTTCCCCGCCCGGCTCCTGTTCCCAAGATGGCGGGGCGGGCGAGGGACAAAGAGCGCGCCCAGCGGCGGGGCGGCGGGGAACAAAGACTGGTTCCCGCCTAAGGGCCGCCCCGCCCCCCCCGCCCGCCCCCGGCTGGGGCGGGCTCTTCCCGCCCGCTGCGTCGTCCGGAAGGCACTGGGGGAAATGCACTCGCGTGGAGACCTGACAAGTGTTTAGCATGGCCCCTAAATTCTCTGACAGTTTGAAAACCTCAAGTAGATAAGGTCGATGTTACCAGATGAGTAATATTTTAACCTGTACATATAGGGATCAGGATATTTCACCCCAAATTACTAAGTGTAGGGGGGGAAGTAGTCCTCTTCCTTCAAGGTCTTCCGGCTGGACTAAAATTTACATGAGACATGAACAGGAGAAAAAAAAATACAAAGGTTTATTACCTGCGTGCAGAGGCCCCATAATGAGACAGACATAAATGACCGAGGCAGGCAGTTTTTATACCTTTTAGAACACAATACATTTGTGAGGAATTGACAGGATTAAAACCATGAAAATTATCCTTTAATATAACTTTTAATATTAAGGAAAATTTACTGCACTGGCATTATTTTTCTCACTTTTACAAAGAGTAGGGAAAATAGAGAATAGAGAAAACTGGCACCGGACTAATAGTAATCAGACGAGCATTTGGAAACCGCCGATTTGTTCAAGTCCCTCATTTCAACATTGAAAAAAGTGTCTGAATCACCTCAGCTAATCAGAGAGGGGGGCAGGGTTAAAGCAGATTTCCTATTTGCCCTATAAATATATCTACTACTCACTTCCTGTATTAAGCCTTATATTTTATCATTATAAGTAATCCACATGTATGTTATTAATAGAATATTATGAAGTAATCCACACGATGAAATTTCTACTTAATATTTTATATTCCAACAGAGCATCCTATAAATTTTTTTAAGGCAACCAACAAAGCAAATGTCAACCAATAGATGGATGGATTGTGACATAATCAGGCATAACCTTCCAATCTAACACGGCTCTGAAAACATGAGCTTCAGCCACATGTGATAACATAGCAACTCATTGTTCCCTGAATAAAGCAATTCCCAGGAACTAGATGCAATATAATACTATCTTGATCCGTTTAGGCTAGTTATGCTGTGATAAACAATCCCCAAATCCCAGTGATTTACTATGATAAAGGTTTATATTTTGCACATAATGTTTATCGACTGTGGGTCATTTATTTGGTATAAATTTCTTATTTTGAGGTTATTTGAATTTCCTTTGAGTGTATAAAAGGATAGTTCTTTTACGAAGTGAGATTGATAGCCATCTTCTAAGTTGCTGGCAACACCACAGCAATCTTTAGGGTGACCCTAGCTTTCCCTAGTCTGGGAATGATTATGGACGGCAATTTCGTGATTCTATTCTAGCTTTAAAAGTGCAGTTGTTTTCCTGAAGATGACTCCTCATTCTGGCCAGACACTACAGCGAGGTTCGGCAAAGAGAACTGGAGGCATGGGAACAAAACAGGAATAAAAAGTTCCTAAGCAACTCTTGTGTGAATTTCCAGGGTCCCTTCCATATAGCCCAACTTACTGTTAAATGAGGTACCCTTAGTACTAGTGAGACATGGGGAAGTCCCTGGGAAATGAGTCGCATGTTGCTTGAATTGGCAGGCAGTGACAGGGAAGTCCCACAGCCACAGGCCCCAAGTTGTTCTCAAAAGAGTTCAGGGTAAAGAAATGTTCAAAGGAGGGGTGTAGACTGTTAGAAGGGAGTTATATTGTTCACACCGCCAGACAAGGAACCCTAACTAGTGTCACTTGCTGGTAGGCTTTGTGGCCTACTGCCTTGCTCAAAGCCTCAAGACTCAGATTCTAATATGGGCAGGACTAAGGGCACCTTCCCTAACACTTCAACCAGAGGTTTTAAGGGACAGCTAATATTTTGGAAGACTTTCCTCCGTGTAGGTACTGTCCTCAATGCTTTACTGTATTCTTTTACTGATCATGCAGCATGTGGTAGTTACTAATTATTATTCCCATTTGAGAGGTAAAGAAATGCTCACAGAAGGTTTAAGAAATTGGCGCAAATTTAGCATTGAAATAGGTTGCCAGGACTGTATCGTGTCCTAAGGGATTCCTCCTTAAGCCACATTTGTATATCTCTTTTCATGTACTATTTTCAAATGTACTTAAAATTAGCTTTGGGGAGCAAGAAGTGAATGCCTTCATTACATGTGGGGCTTAGAGAATCTTCTTCACAAGCCCCATTACAAAATTGAGTTACTTATATAGGAAATGGTTGGGGTTTAGAGCCGATGGCCAAGAAAGAATTCTTTAGACGTCTTTGGTGCAAAAAGGTGGTTTTATTAAAGCACGGGGACAGGACCTGTGGGCAGAAAGAGCTGCACTGGGGCCATGAAAAGTGGCCCATTATATGCTTTCAAGTTGGGAGGGAGTTAGGGATAGCACAAGCCTCCAAGGTATTTTGGAAACAAGGTTTTTAGGACCTTGAGAGAGCTAGGTATTGTTAGGAAAAGCTCATTTATTACTACTTAATAAAAACTCAGTCATGAGACTCTTTAGATGTGTAACAGTGGATCATATGCTTGGAGGATGATTGCTAACAGATATCTTGGTGGGGGTAGAGTTAAAGGAAGTTTTCAAGGGAATTTTTATATGTTAAAGTAGACTCACAGGATCCCGAGGGGTTGGAATAATGTTAAGCTTAAGATTGCCTTTTGCCCTTAGCAAAGTATTAACATCCAGGCAGCTGAGCTCCCAGAGGAAGCTGTTTCAAGGATTTGTCAATGAGCTGTAGGAAGTAAGGAAATTTAATTTTTTCTTTGCTTCCCACATCACTTATATTAATGCTCACAGAAATCTATGTAGGTATCTGCAGATAAAGACATGTAGCTAGTAAGCAGAAACAGATGTCTGAGCTCAGTTATACATGGCCAATGCGCATGGTTTTCCATCTACAGCACATCGCTCAGAAAAGTTGAATTCGCCGCCGGCTGATCCTTAGCTTCCGTATGTCGCTACGTACTTTGGCTGGTTTAGGAATTGCTGTGCATCAAAGGACAAGCGTTATCACCTGGTCAGTTTTGCTTTTGTTTTATTCTAATGCTCAATTTTCTCTCTGAGCCTGTTACCCCATTCTTATGATTGCAACTGGCCTCTATAGCTTGAGAAAAATCGAATAGTGTGGAAATAGTCCTTAGATAGGGATTCAGATCCCACTTTTATTTATTTATGTAAGGGGCTGCTTAACCTTAATTCCTCAGGTCATTCACTTGTCAAATGGGAGATTCCATTTCGTATGACTGTGATTGTAGGCTGAAATCATGCGAAGGACAAGCACACGAATGTTAATTCCTTTTAACTTCTCTCCCTTAAAATCCCAGGAAATGAAGACGTGACTGAGGACAAGATCATTCAGGACACGGAGAGGTTTAGGGAGAACTCTGGGACTCCTTGGGGCTGAAGAGTTAAGAGGCTGACAGATTGAGGCAGATCCCTATCTCTTCACCACCCCCCACCCCGAATTAAAGATGGAGACTTTCACTTGCTTCCTTACCCCTCATGTTATCCAGTTGTAGGCAGTGTCTTTTAACCCCTTGTGTATTAAACAGGGTAGAAAACCAGTGGATGAGTTCTTGACCTTGCCAAGAGCAATATTTAGCTACGTTAAAACTTGCAGTGAAGAACTTCATGGAATTGGGAGGACGTGGGTTTGAGACTGGCAGAGACCCGCTGTCGTTTAGAAACCCAAGTTGTAGAGGGTACATGACTCCATTAGATGCCGCTGTTGCCACTAGTTAGCTCAAAGCAAGTTAAAAAAAAAAAAGGTAGTTTCATTTTATCAAGAATGCTTACTTCTCTCACTTGCTTTGATTTAGGGCTACTCAAAATCAGGACTGTTTTCCCCTAATTACTCCCGATTCAGAAGTAGTGGGAGAGGACAAAATGAATAGTCTATTGAGGTGGGGGCACCCTAGGTATATTGCTCTCAGTAGCTAGCTACCGGAACAGATAAGCAGAATGCACTATAGTCCAATTGCTTACAGATTTACTCTTTGGTGATTGTTATCATGCCGGAAGCAATTTGTGCCCCCAGATTGTTATTATGCTCAACAAATTAAATATTACAATGGTTCTAACTATTTTCACCAAGCTTGTAAAGTTTCAGCTCTTTAAGCGACAATGTGGGTGGCTCTTAAAAGAGCCTGAAATCGTTGGTGCTGTTCCGAGGGACAGATTTACTTGGAGCTGGTGTACTTGGTGACGGCCTTGGTGCCCTCGGACACGGCGTGCTTGGCCAGCTCCCCGGGCAGCAGCAGGCGCACGGCCGTCTGGATCTCCCTGGACGTGATGGTCGAGCGCTTGTTGTAATGCGCCAGGCGCGACGCCTCGCCCGCGATGCGCTCGAAGATGTCGTTGACGAACGAATTCATGATGCCCATGGCCTTGGACGAGATGCCGGTGTCGGGGTGCACCTGCTTCAGCACCTTGTACACGTACACCGAGTAGCTCTCCTTGCGGCTGCGCTTGCGCTTCTTGCCGTCCTTCTTCTGCGCCTTGGTCACCGCCTTCTTGGAGCCTTTCTTCGGGGCCGGAGCCGACTTGGCTGGTTCAGGCATTGCAACGAAATAATACACCCAAAAGAAAACCAAAGATGTACGCCCACGACCAAACGCTGTCCTATTTATTTGATGAGTATGCAAATTAGGGATTGCAGAATTACGATTTCTGATTGGTCTCTTCAGTGTCTTAATCCCTGATAGGCTCCTTGTTTATGCTAAACTCTCATTGGCTCGTCCCCTTATTTCAACCCCTTACATAATTTGACCTTGCAACTGTAAACGCCCTATGTAAATTAGGAGCGTTGTTGTTTTGCATATGCCTCTTGATTGGCTGAAATTTGTGTTCGGCCATCGGCATAGGCTGCTTTACCAGACCACCGCAGACTATAATCGTTAAGCTTCTGGCCTTGTGGAGAGCTCGATTCTTTTTGAGTTTTGGCGCAGTTAGTACGCTAACTATGTCTGGACGCGGCAAGCAGGGTGGCAAGGCTCGCGCCAAGGCCAAGACGCGCTCCTCGCGGGCCGGCCTCCAGTTCCCGGTGGGCCGTGTGCACCGCCTGCTCCGGAAGGGCAACTACGCCGAGCGGGTCGGGGCCGGCGCGCCCGTGTACCTGGCGGCCGTGCTGGAGTACCTGACGGCCGAGATCCTGGAGCTGGCGGGCAACGCGGCCCGCGACAACAAGAAGACGCGCATCATCCCGCGCCACCTGCAGCTGGCCATCCGCAACGACGAGGAGCTCAACAAGCTGCTGGGCCGGGTGACCATCGCGCAGGGCGGCGTCCTGCCCAACATCCAGGCCGTGCTGCTGCCCAAGAAGACTGAGAGCCACCACAAGGCCAAGGGCAAGTGAATCTGAGTACCGGTGTGTGCAGTTAAAACCTTTTTTTCCCAAAGGCTCTTTTCAGAGCCGTCCACGTTTTCACATAAAAAAAGCTTGTAACAAATTTTAAATTCTGCTTTTCTATAAACGGTTATAGTCTCTGAGTAATGAAACGATACTTAACTGCGATTTATATTGGCTGTTTAACGTTATTTTGAAATGTGCCCAACGAAACGGGACTTAGAGGAAAACCTCAGTACGGTATGGAAGGGTTTGATGTAGGTGAGGGGAAGCTAGTAACAGTTACGGTGACGTTTACAAAACCTTGTCTCTCGATGACAGGTTGACTCCGTGTTCCTTTAATCGTGTTTAGCAAGTAAAACACCTAGAGTAGGGAAATCCAGAAGTAAGGGGGTAATTAAATGAACCGCTGTGGAAGGGGTTCTGCAATTCCTTAAGACATTAAAAACAGCAGAACTGTAGGACCGGAAGTCGGCGCGGGCTGTTTCAAAGCCGAATTGAATAAAGCTAATACTGTCTGACCACCATAAGGAAGTCATTCACCACTTGTTGCACACTGATCGCCCGTCGTCTCTGGGCCAGGCGTTTCACCTGCGGTTTTCGAGTGCAGATAGGAAGGGGCAGTCCAGACCACTCAAAGCTCAGTTCAGTAGAAGTGACCATCTGAGAAAAAATATCCGTAAGTTTGTTCTGAAAGCGTGACCCTCGGTCTCTTAGGCCCCATTACGTGGTCTCCAGAATTGGCATCTTCCCCAATCCCCAGGTGATTTCTAAGAATTTGAGATGAGTTGAAGCAGAATATTACTAAGTTAACTTCTTGGATCGCTGAGTACAACAGAGACAGGGGATTGGAATGTTGACTAATTCATCCAATCCAAGTCTGTAGTAATCCACCAATCACGTCGTTCACTGTTTAGCCAATGGTTTTATTGCGCGGGACTTTTGAAAAATGCAAGACCAATCGGAAGGCTTCTGAGTATATATAAAGGCAACGTCTTCATGCTTATTTTTCAGTTTGGCTTCTTTACCCTATTTCCTTTGAGATGGCTCGCACGAAGCAGACAGCGCGCAAGTCGACGGGCGGCAAGGCCCCGCGCAAGCAGCTGGCCACCAAGGCGGCCCGCAAGAGCGCGCCGGCCACCGGCGGCGTCAAGAAGCCGCACCGCTACCGGCCCGGCACGGTGGCCCTGCGCGAGATCCGGCGCTACCAGAAGTCCACCGAGCTGCTGATCCGCAAGCTGCCGTTCCAGCGGCTGGTGCGCGAGATCGCGCAGGACTTCAAGACCGACCTGCGCTTCCAGAGCTCGGCCGTCATGGCGCTGCAGGAGGCGTGCGAGGCCTACCTGGTGGGGCTCTTCGAGGACACCAACCTGTGCGCCATCCACGCCAAGCGCGTCACCATCATGCCCAAGGACATCCAGCTGGCGCGCCGCATCCGCGGGGAGAGGGCGTAAAGCTTTTATTTCCACTACTGGTCCAAATAACTCAAAGGCTCTTCTAAGAGCCACCCACTTTGTCTGTAAAGTTGCTGTAATACAGGCCTCCTCAAGCAGTCTCGAGATTAATGCCTTTGGAGATTCTCTGAAATTCGTTCCCGAAATTTAAGGGAGTTGAAGGGAAGCTTGGTAGATGGCATTTGGTTCTGGAATTGTGAAGCCGTTTTTCCTGAGCTTTCAGCTGTGACCTAAACCCTTCCCCCTTGAACATGAGTTGGGTAGATTACATGCACGAGTTGCCTGAAGATAGTAACTTCTGGCTCCGAAGAAACTGTAAAGATCTTCCTCTGAGGGTCGCTTTGACCTGGGAAGGGAATGAGCCACTTTAAGGTGGTTTGCAATCGCAGGTTATTGTAAGTTATCTGGGCACGTGTGGAAGGTGAGGTCCTTTAACCACAAAGGGTTGAACTTGCGTGAAGGTGGCTTTGCATTTGCTACTTACCTCTTGTAAAGGGGGTACGTTTACGCAACAACAGGTGAAAAAGCAGCTCAGCTATGTGAACATGTCTGATTGCCTTTCCATGTCTGAAACCTCAATTTGCTCAATTCCCATTTCTAGTTAAGTGAGAGTTTTAGCTTTCCTGTAAAACAACCTTTTACACAGGAATGCAGGCTGATAGTTGGCTTTTAAATAATCAGGATTTTGAATGAGCTTACTGGTCATGATGGCTTCTACAGTCTGACTCAAAGTGTCTGCCCACCAATGCCTTGGACATCATTTGGGAGCTTGCTAGAGATGAAGGTTGTCAGACCCCACGCAGGCCTAGTCAGAATCTACCTTGTTCCACGTTCACCTCAGGTGGTTGGTTGACACTAACAGTAGTTTAAGAAGCCAATAAAAAAATATATTTTTGGTCTCATCAAGAAAGCAGCCTGTGAACTCTCACCAGGAATCAGCATTTGTAAACAGCATGTTTATGTCACAGAATTAAATGTTTTCTAAATTAATTGCACATAAGAGGAACCTGGGAAGATAGTTTGACTTAATGGAGATCAGTGATCTCAATATTGATGCACATTACAGACAATTGGACGTTTTATAAAAAATATCTTTGCCTGGGGTCCAGTCAGTAGCATTTTAATTGGAGTCTGTCGGGGTGATCCCAGGCAATAGTAATGAAAACTCAGGTCCTTCCAACAGGTCACTAGGGTCGAGAGCAGATGCTACATAACTTCCAATCTTGTGATTAGCTCCTGACTCCAGGTTTAGCAAAGATTTATCTGTAGAATCAGGCTTCCTTTTGGCTTGCTTTCAGAATGTCCTGCTCTCCAAAAGAGGCTTTTCAGGCTTGCTCGAGGACTGTTAAATCTCTGCAATGAATCAAACAGTATCTGACTTTTGTAGTAATTTCCGAGGATGGGGCTCATGGGAGTCTGTGATGACAGGTGGACCTGCTTTGGGCGATTGACAATGCCAGGTTTTAAGGAATGCTACAAAGAAGAACCTTCTGGACTTCCTGGCAGATAATCTTTCGAGACCTGTCTATCTTCCCATTGGGCACAAAGTCCTGTTTGGGTATCCACCTGGTTTTTCTCCATGGCCATTATTTATTTATCAATTTATCTTTCCTTTTCCCCGTAGCTATTCTTTTCATTTTTAAAAACCTTTTTATTATGTGATATTTCAGAATATATGAAAGTAGAAATATTAGTTTCATAAACTCTATGTACCCTGCATCCAGCTTCCACATTATCAACACTAGCCAAATATGTTTTAACTGTGTCTCTTCCTCCCCCTTGCCTTGATAATTGTAAAGAAAATGGTATCATTTTTGCTTTCAGTATTTTAAAACACGTCCACCACTTTAAAACCTAATTCTGATGCCATGACGATTCCCCCAACATTCTTAACCTGGGTGAACTTAAAAATTTTATTTACTCCACATATATTTGTTGAGAGTTTACAATGTGCTGGTTGCTGTTCTGCGCATTGGGAATATACTCAGAGAACCATCCAGACAATCAGACAATCCAGACAATATCCAGACAATAAATCAGATAGATACCATGTGTAGTATGTTAGGAGAAAAATAAAGGTAGAGTTAGAGAGTGATGGGGAGTTGAGATTTAGATATGGCCACCTGTGAAGATGGCACTAAGAGGATACTGTAACAGCGGAGACGCGTGGAGAGGAGAAGGGAGTGCTGAGGTGCCAGGCGGCTTCCTGCCGTGGGCAGGGCACAATCCAGGGAGATGAAGGCAGAGAAACAAAGAGAAGCCGGCTCAAGTAGACAGGGGCTCCGAGATGTAAGGCCTTGAGAGGAGTCGAACACAGGAATTTCTGTGACTGTTTCTCATATAAGCAGTTCAGCTTTATATTTAGGTAGTCTCCGTCGGACTCCAGTACAAAATTTAGGGCCCAGTTTTCTTCATGCTTTGTGCTATCCAGACCTTGAAAATGGAAGCTGACCTTTAGCATTTCATAGTTAGAGAGAAAAGAGAAAATCGCTGAAAGTTAGGGGTTAAATGTAATTCATATCCCAGTATTTCAAATTCACTAGTTGTTTTTTATTGTTGTTTCTTTTTTCTTTTTCTTTTTTTTTTTTTTTGCCAGTTTACCCTCAGGCGACACTCTCCGTTTACTCGGATTGCAAATTCAGGATAACAAATGCGAATATCTTCAGGGTCCACGCAAGAGATTCTTCGTATCCTAAACGGGGGTGAGCTCCGCACCTGCACTTCAGTCAGCAGCGGTGTTTCTGGCGGAATCTAAGCCCTCCGACGGCCAGCTGCAAGCTCTGGGTGGCAGCTCAGTGTCTGTTAGGTCATTTGTCCAAGAGAGGTGTTAATGACACCTGCCGTGGGAATTGTGTAGGTAAAAGAGCCGTGACTTCATTAGTTCAAAAGTGTCATTTGGTGCTTACATAGATCGTTTTATTTAATCCACAGGATAACTAGGGGTTAGGCACCGTTAGCCCAAATACGATGTTGAAGAACCGGAAGCACAGCGAGGTGAACTACTTCATACAGCGGCTCATTTCAATAGGTCAGTCATGGACTTTTATCTCCGGGGCTAGAGAATGGAGGGCCGTGGTTTGTTACTTGCATAATTTAGTTTTACTTTATCCATCCATCCATCAAAAACTTCTTGATTACCTACTATGTGTGCCACATTGTTCTAGGTGCCAGAAATAGGGCAGTGAGGAACATGGGGAAAGTTCCCTGTGTGGAGCTCACGGATGTTCTCATTGTGGGAGACAGGAAATAAACAAAAAAAACCCAAATACAGTATGTTGGTAGGTAAAGAGATTAAGAAAACAGGCCAAGAAGATTAAGGACTGCCAGGGAGTGGGAGCGATGGGTGGTGGAGGGTTGTAGTTTTAAACAGAGTGGGTGGGGAAGACTTCACCGCTTAGACGCCAGTGAGCAGAGGCAGGAAGATCATTCGAGATCATTCCACAGGGAAGCTACCGTGATGACGAAACAGATCCTAAGTTGGGGGCATACTCAGTGTCACGGCCACAGGTCTGACGACCAACTATATAGAACCAGGGTTTTCTTGTTTTCTCAAGCTGGAGTTTCTAGGTAAACTCCACATTAATTCACATGTTTTTAATATTTTTAAAAAGTATGACACCAGGTTCCTGAGCACACCCAACTTCTCTGGTGATCTAAAAGGCAAGGGCAGGAAGAGACGCGTGTTAATCTCATGGAGGACTGCCAGCCTGATTCAAAGACACCAGTACTTAAGGAAAGAGTATTAATTGTGTGATAATTCATTTAAAATAAAAAGTAAGATTTGAGGTTCTAAATAATCACTGTCATAATTTTTCAGAAGAAAGAGTACATCCACAGAGTGGCTCTGCGTAATGCCTAAGGTCATGGAGCTGGGAAATGGCCTCCTGTAGGTGTAAGAACTCATCAGTTTCCCTCTTGTCTTATTTATAATATTTATAATTTATAATTACCTATTTAAGTAGGAATTTTGTACTTATATGAGCTGGGTAGGGACTGCCACACAGCTGTCCCCTGAAATGGGTTTCCTTTCTAGGTATTAATTAAACTCCCCGGCTTCTCTGGTAGCTAGTGTGGCTGTGACTACGTGTGGTCAACCTTCTGTTAGCAAAGGCAGAGAGACGCCATTCTCGGGATTTCAGTAAATGGTGAGGGTGCTTCTTTACCCTTTCCTCCCTCCTTCAGGATGGAAGGTGAACCAGATGTAGCTGGAGCAGACATCTTAGACTACAAGGTAGGAAATCACTTACATGTTAGTCTAGTTTGTAGTACTTTCAAATACACTGCGAGGCAGCCATTTCTGAGGCGCATGGCCTCCAGGGCAGGCTGACAGTGACATCCCAGCAGCCGGACAGTTATGTGGGTGTTGTCTGTAGAGGGCAGATGCGGCTAATAAGGAAGTCACCAAATGGCGGGACAATTTAAAATTGCATAAATACTGAGTACCTCATCAACATTTAGTGTCTCACAAACATTTGGCGCTCCTCGGTCCTTTCCTCTCTTCCTATCTTCGTGTAACATGTGAGCTCTGCTTGCTTTTTCCATGTGTAACATGTCTTCTGGGCAACTGATTTATGATTTTTGGTAAATACAGCTTTTGAATTATATCTACATTTCATAAAATTCCCCGCTTACCTATTGAACACTTCTTAGAAGTTTCTTACTTAGGAATCACCTACTTAACATTTCTTAGAGTTTCAGCCATCCAATTTGTTGGTGTTGTCTTAGTCCTCCATAGCAGAATTTAATAGCAGAATGTATTTCAGAATATTCTCAAATAATAGAGAAAACACACGTTACACAGAGAGAGAGAGTTCCCTCAGGAGAGCGGGGCCCCATTCCAGGCCTGAGCTACGTACCTGTACATGAGAAATCGACTTTCATCTAGTTTAACCAGTGACTATTTTAGGTTGTCGGTCATTTCCAAGGGTATCTAATACTAACTCACAGGCGTACATAAAAGACAGTCCTTAAGAGGATTAATGGACCAGATTTGCTATGCTGGCTTTCCTTTCTGCATTTCAGTAAGATCGGATCTTATGTTTTAGTAAGGCACAACACTAGCACTTCTGCAAAATCCTTGTGAAGCAAAAATGAGACACGGCTAGATGAAAGTATAACTATATAGCCCCTGTTGTTAACTACAGTCCGTAAATACAAACTCTGGGTGTCTTTTTCTGCAATCGATTCTTCTCTCCCTCTTGCTGTCTCCTCTTTCTTCAACATAGTCTCTTACTCCACCTTCCTTCCAGAATTGCTTCTCAGGATTAAATCCATTCAGCTTTTGGCAATGCTAAAGTGATCTTCAGACAGAGGCTTATCCCTTCTGTTAGTGCGGTTATTATTTAAATGTCCATTCTAGACGGGAGCCCTGTGAGGTCAAGAATGGTTTCTAACCTGCTCACTGATCTTTCCCAAGTACCTGTCACTTTCTGAAACTTAATAGGCTCTCAATACATGAACAAATAAACTCAAGAGTCCTAGTCCTTCCACTCAACACATCATTTAGGGAAGAATTTGGTCTGTGATCCTAGAATACTCTGAACTAACCATCACTCTCCCTGCCCCACACCCCATGACCCAACAGGGAAGTGCCTGTAAGGGTGGACTTTGTCAAAAGCCAGGACGCTAACTGAAGTCCTGTGCTTGAGATTAATCTCAAGGCATTTTGTAATTCTATAGCTGACATTGTATTGTTAATGATTCCAATCAATCCTCTTAAGGGAAGACGACCCAAGCCTGGCTTCTTTGCTGGCTTCCAAAGACATTTCCCTAAGGGAGGCATTGTTCCCAGGCTGTTTGCTGCTGCTTCTTTCCTTCTCCGTCCTTTTATAAATCCTGTTTAACCTTTTTCAAAGAAGCCTGAATGCCTCTATTACTTGCAGAATAATAGTTTGAGTTATTCTTCAAAAGACATCCTTTCTTTTCACTAAAGTCTCCCGTCTACCCTTCCGTTTACTAGAAATTAGCTTCTCACCCTATCAGGTGTACGGTATCCTATTGTTTTCCACTAAACAAGTCTCAGAGACCCATCAGGCACAGTATGTTCTCTAGGCAAGCTTGTCTATAAAGGACGTCCAGAGGTATACTCAAAATTTCTCAGCTACAAGCCCTGTCAAAAGCTCTGCCCGAGTTGTTTTTCAATTTTCTGAAATCTTAAACCAAGAGTTCAGCAGCTAGAACTTATTTCTCAGTTTTCAAACAAGTTTTTCTAAGCTTGCTAAAGCCATCTCTGTTCCAGGGAAGCACGATACTGAGAAAACAAGGATGGGAAAGTAAAGATGAAGGAAATAGGCATTTTAACTTTTGGCACAGTTTTTCCCTAATATTAAGACGGTTCAGTATAAAAGCTCTTCGTGTGAAAGAATTGAGTGGCTCTGAAAAGAGCCTTTGGGTTCGGGTAACAAGACGCTTACTTGGCAAGTTTACTTGGAGCTGGTGTACTTGGTGACGGCCTTGGTGCCCTCGGACACGGCGTGCTTGGCCAGCTCCCCGGGCAGCAGCAGGCGCACGGCCGTCTGGATCTCCCTGGACGTGATGGTCGAGCGCTTGTTGTAATGCGCCAGGCGCGACGCCTCGCCCGCGATGCGCTCGAAGATGTCGTTGACGAACGAATTCATGATGCCCATGGCTTTGGACGAGATGCCGGTGTCGGGGTGCACCTGCTTCAGCACCTTGTACACGTACACCGAGTAGCTCTCCTTGCGGCTGCGCTTGCGCTTCTTGCCGTCCTTCTTCTGCGCCTTGGTCACCGCCTTCTTGGAGCCCTTCTTCGGGGCGGGCGCGGACTTGGATGGCTCAGGCATGACAAAGCTCTGACACCAAAACCTAACAGAGTGAAAGCTGAGCGGAGGATTGGCCTACTTTTATATGGCTTGTATGCAAATAGCGGCTTAATCTGTCTTAATGCCTGATTGGAGCAAATCAGCCAGTAGAAACATTTTATGCAAATAAGGAGGCTTCAAATGTTCTTTTTGATTGGCTGTTTATGTGGCTGCAACTCTAGACTATTTTCTCCATCAGAAAAAAGCATTTTCCAAAACAGCAAAATGCCGCGTCAATATGAGCCTTGTGTCTGCCTAGATCCCCACCTAAAGAGACAAAAACCTGATATAAATTTATGACCCTGTTTTCCTGCTAAATTGCAGTTACCCGGATACTAAACGCAGGAAAGAGAACACAAAAATTAGCTAAATATTTAGATATTTTCAAAGTTATGCCATGGCATTCCCAGTTTGATCAAAGTCGAGAACATTTAAGCTTTAAGAATCAGAGGATCGTCACATTTCCACAGCGATGCTATTTTTATGTTCCGTAGAAACACCGTCTGGAAGAGGTGCCAGTGTTTGTGTGTTCGGACTTATGGGATAGGGTGTTTCCATTGCTAAAATAAAACGTTTCTTCAAAGCCAGAAGCTCTGAGAAATGATAAAGGACGAACCTGGACTGGGTCAATCACGTCCAAGAGCAGAGTTTCTGAAACCGCTCAGGAACTGTAAATTTTCACTTTCGTCTCTTCCCAAATTCAATCCAGACAAAGGTATTAAAACAAAACCAATTAAGGTACTGTAAACATAAAATTCAGGCTGGATAAGGGACTGAAAACTGTTAAGTGAGAAGATAGAAAACACATTTCAACAGAAGACTTTCTAAAGTGAGTCCTGGTAGCCAATCACAAGGCCCAACAACTTACTTAATTCACGGCGCGGAATTTGAAGATTCGGACCAATCAGGAGGACGTTGCCTTTATAAATAAGAGTCGGCGCAAAAGCACTTTCAGTTGTAAACCGTGTTTGCAATCTCTCGTTATGGCCCGCACGAAGCAAACAGCGCGCAAGTCGACGGGCGGCAAGGCCCCGCGCAAGCAGCTGGCTACCAAGGCGGCCCGCAAGAGCGCGCCGGCCACCGGCGGCGTCAAGAAGCCGCACCGCTACCGGCCCGGCACGGTGGCCCTGCGCGAGATCCGGCGCTACCAGAAGTCCACCGAGCTGCTGATCCGCAAGCTGCCGTTCCAGCGGCTGGTGCGCGAGATCGCGCAGGACTTCAAGACCGACCTGCGCTTCCAGAGCTCGGCCGTCATGGCGCTGCAGGAGGCGTGCGAGGCCTACCTGGTGGGGCTCTTCGAGGACACCAACCTGTGCGCCATCCACGCCAAGCGCGTCACCATCATGCCCAAGGACATCCAGCTGGCGCGCCGCATCCGCGGAGAGAGGGCGTAAGTTGTCACGGAGGAACGCATACTTTTAACACAAAGGCTCTTTTCAGAGCCACCTACAATTTCAGGCGGAAGAGCTGCGGCACAGTAGGATCTCCGCATTCCCCCTCCCCCCAGGGGTGGCGGCCTGTGCGCGTTTGCTGGCTGCCCACTTCCGGATCCCGGCCTCCACCCGAACACTCGCCAAACCTCGCGACCCTAACCGTGAGCAGGCAGTGTGTGCTCAGGCCGATTGCGCGGTGTTCCCCATCAGAGAGTGTTAGACAAGTCTCGGCTTTTCTTTGGAGTCGTCCGTATGGCTGAGTGTATTTAAAGGGGCTCATAAGGCCGCCTTGGCTTTGAGTACTTTAAGCTGAACTGCACAATAACGTGCGGCAAGTTACAATGTATCAGTCCTGCCCACAATAGCTCCTGGTTTGGGGAATCTACAGAGCGTGCTGTCAACCGGACCGCAGCTCGCCAGGGCCAGTCTCCGAGGGCGGCCGTGAGTGAGACATTTAGACGGGCGTCTTAACACGTCATTAAGACAACTTGCCGGGAATCCAGGCAAGGATATCCACATTTCATTCTGACAGGAAAAAGGACGGATCCTTGAGCAACCCAGAAGGCGTCCTAGGGGTTTACAGTGTTTGCTGGGGCGTGCGGTCGCTGAAGCTCAGCAGCCCGCGCGGAGAGGTGCGTGAGAGCAGCTGGGTGGCCGTCCATTTCTTGACTGAGCAGTCCACCCTGTGGTAGTGGTAGGCAGCCTTTCTGTACTGGAGGTAGATCTGGCCCCTCAAGCCTGGGTGCCACAGAATTTCCAGAGTTCAGCTGGGAGCAGCACTAGCAGCCCCGGGGGCAGCAGCCTGCCTGGCACAGCGGGACCCCGCACGACTGTACCAAACGCGGGGCCTGGACCAGTAGCTAAGGATATTCACACCAGGAATTCAGAGCTTGTGGCCGCTCATACCGGAAAACGCAACACTGAGCCCCATGCGTCTGCACCTTCGTTGTGTGAGAATCATGGTGTAGTCAGTCATTAGGGCAGAACCCAGCCCTGGCACAGGTGGTGGTGCATAACCTGTTATTAATCCTCGAAGAACCAAGGAGGCAACAGCTCCCAACGTTTCCTCCAACAAATTCAGAATCCTATGATAAACCCTAGAGCCTCGGAGGATTTGTACGTGAGTCAGGTTTTACCGACGTGAGTCAGGTTTTACCGACGTGAGTCGGGGGGAGCTCCTAGCCTCATCCCAGGGTTTATCCCTCGCTGTGGGGATTACTAAATACTGGACGCTTTTTGGGAACTATATGAACAGCTCTGGACATCAGTGAAAACACAAGTCCCACAACAGGAACCACAGGACGGGCATACCAGCAGTTTCTTCGACAAACGTTGGAGGCTCTTGGTGGGATAAATCCTTAGCCACAGAGCCCAGAAGTCAGATTTCGGAAACAACTGAACGTGTTGCTTGATGCAATATTTTGGAATCTTAAGTAAACTTATAAATGGTAAGAGCAACACCATGTGATTTCTTTGTGACTATTGAAAGGGTTATAAGGCTCTCAGTCATCACTGCAGTACTTTTGTGTCTTAAAAGTAATTTTAAGGTGGAAAGTAGGAAACAAAACAAAACAAAACTGGCAGGGGTGGGGTGAGGGGGGGACACAAAACAAAAATGTTGTACCTGAAAGTTCATAACAGCTTTATTTGCAATAGCCTTAATTAAAAACAACTTAATATCTTTCAATGGACGAATGGTTAAATAAATTTTCATGCATCCATGCGTGGAATCCTACTCAGCAACAAAAAGGGAGGCTAGTGATACATGCAACAACCCGGATGGATCTCAAGGGCATCATGCTTAGTGAAAAAAAACTGTTAGGGAGGAAAATTTTCCTCTACCCTTGTAGGTTCTTTGGCTGTAAATTGATATAAAAACAGTAACAGGAGACAAATCTAATTCTGTGTGTATGGGAGCCCCATAAGAATGTGAGACCCAAGGATAAGTCTGTTGGTAGAGATTTTATGCCACCCTGAGCTAAAGAATGAGATAGGGACCTGGGCCTTCAAAGGGAGAGAGGGCAACCTACAGACAGGCCTTTCAGATAAAAAGTTATCTCTGGTAATAGCGTTCTTTCTGGGCCAGGGCCCCCATCTAAAATTTTTTAGGTAGTTAAGGAGAGGTAAAATTTTTCTTGAGTTTGCTGAGTCTTGATTGCCTTCAGTTCAAAATAATCCACATGCCAAAGCAGCACATTTTGGGGTCACATATTTTGCTCCCCCTCAAAGTCGTTTTCGAAAGGTTACATATTATATTATTCATTTATATAACATTCTCAAAATGACAAAGCCAGAGAGGGATAACAGATTGATGATTGCCACAGGACAGGGGAGACGTGTATGGATGTAATATAAAGGGGTAACAAGGAGTTCCTTGGTGATGTTGGAAAAGTGCCGTACCAGCATTGCAGTGGTATTTACGTGAATCTATATACGTGGGGTAAAATTGCATCGGGCTACACACACACACAAAGACAAATGAGTGCCTGGTAAAACCGATGAGAGTTGAAAAGGCCTGTAGTTTAGTTAACAGTGTTTTGCCCATATCAATTACCTGGCTTTGATGTTGCAATATACGGTAGCTATGTGGGATGTGACCATTAGTGGAAATTGGTTCAAGGGGCTCTAAGTACTACTGCGGCAACTTCTTGTGAATCCAGTTACTGCAAAATAACAAGGCAAAAAAACAAAAACAAAAACAAACCCCCAAAACAGCTGTGACAATTTTTTTTTTTAGCAATTCCTACTTTGCATTGCTTGGGATCCCACGGTTTGTTTTAGAAATCGATGTGATTTTTTCCCACCACAAACAGCAGTTTTTTGCTTTCTTCTGGCTGTTCTAGTGGTGACATGTCCATCGGGTTGATGTTTGATTCATTTATGTTGTACGTGATGTTTTAGATATTGCTACCCTTACCTCAAAAGTAAATAGAGCTTCAGAATTTGATATTCCTAATCTCAAATTTTCTGATGGTGTGCCCGGCCGGCTAATCCCAACACTACTTGGTACATCATAAGTACCAAATAAAAATCACTTCTTATTTAAAATTTCTATTTATTCTAAGGACATCATTTATATTTTCTTAAAGCTAAGCTCTTACGTAACTAGCTTAACTCACATATTTTTCATTAGAGTTCATGACAGCTTTGCTTGTGTTCCCCGCACTAAGCCCGGAAAAGGGCTCTCCACCTTCTGTCCTCCCTATGAGAAGCACAGGGCCTTAGTCCCTGACAATTTACATTCTTTTCCTCTGCAACCCTTTTTGTTTAAATATATATGCTTAATTTGTATAGATAGAGCACACTGTGCATACTAGTGTTACATTGGAAATGTTTTCGAATCCTTCCATGCTCTTCAGTCTTGTATTATAAATACTTTGGGTTTAAGCAGAGGGTTCCTGGCGATATGAATTCATTGTTCATGAACTAGATGCCAGTCATTTTGCTTCTAATAACTCACCAACAAGTACTCTTCCTTCTCACGGCCAGGCTACCAAAAATCAGGTAGATCAGCAAACATGTTCAATGTTACAGTTTGAAAGAGGCCACTCGCTGACCCCAAACCTGAAGCCTGGCCTGGTTGCTCCCCAATATATTTACAAATTCCTCTGTTTCTTGGGATTTGGGCTTGTTTAAATTCCAGTGTGGCCAACGACCCAAGAATATATATGGGAAAGATAAATCTTTAAACACATGTACGTATGTATGAAGGAGGTCGTTTCTTTTGTGTACATGTCTGAAGCTTGTGTTTAGAGGTTCTTATTTTCTAAATACCAGTAAATCTCCCCACCCCGTGTCTATTTGAGGCCGTAGAAGCAAGGAGCGAGGACTCCGAACGATTTCCTAACTTTTCTGGTGTTTTAGTTTTCACAAAGTTCTGCACAATTGTTACAAAAGGGGCTGCTGGGGGCTGGTATTAAGGTCCTTGGACTGTAATACCCAGTGACTGCTTACTGTGGCCGCGGCAAGGGCGGGAAGGGCCTGGGCAAGGGGGGCGCCAAGCGCCACCGCAAGGTGCTACGCGACAACATCCAGGGCATCACCAAGCCCGCCATCCGGCGGCTGGCCCGGCGCGGCGGCGTCAAGCGCATCTCCGGCCTCATCTACGAGGAGACCCGCGGGGTGCTCAAGGTGTTCCTGGAGAACGTGATCCGGGACGCCGTCACCTACACGGAGCACGCCAAGCGCAAGACGGTCACGGCCATGGACGTGGTCTACGCGCTCAAGCGCCAGGGCCGCACCCTCTACGGCTTCGGGGGCTGAGCCTCACCCAAGTCCTCACATCCAAACCAACCAAAGGCACCTTTCAGGGCCGCCTGCTCTTTGTACGAGGGAGCTCTCACTCGCCGCTGGGTGCTGAGCTGTGGGGGTGGCCTGGTACAAACGTCGAAAGTTCATGGGCACAACTGTCGCTCATGCAGTTAGGTCTTCACATCAGCTGCTCCGAGTGTAACATCGGACACTCTCCGGATCGGCAGGCGGGAAGCGGTTAAATTTGGCGATACAGCAGGTAGTGTGACACGGTGGGTTAGACAGGTTCCTAGATGAGGGAGATTTGGGGGCTGCCGCCAGACGGCGCGGATCTGACCTCAGCGCGGCCTCTTCCAGGCGGCTGCGCCAAAGCACCACAAAGCGCACTGCAGTGTTCTCCCGAGAGTTAGTGCTTGTTTTTTTCAGTACATTTGCGTGTGCGTGTGCGTGTGCGTGTGTGTGTGTGTGTAGGCGGGGTCTCCCAGCCACATTATGTTCTGCCTGGTCAGATCTGTTAGTTCTAGAATAAACAGTAATGAGCATAACCCTTAGCATACGCCACGTTGAATGCATTCATCCCACAGAATTTTTGTCCTACGTCAAACCTATTTTTGACGAGCTGGTCAAAGATGATCAATGCTAAAATCTTTGGAAAAAAAGCTGGGGAACACTAGATTCAAATGGTGTCAAAGTATCTTCAAACAATGTTATTTGCAAAGGGAAAAAAATATCTTTGCAGTGGAGCGATGCCTCCCGGCCCTCCACCGCGTGTTCGCTGAGCGTTCTAATTTAGCACAACTACAAGTACCTGACCACCTGCGTGCCTTCCCTTGTGCAATATACATATGGACCATCACGTTTGACAAAGGTGTAAGCATCTAATCATGCCTCCAGCTACTGTTTCCAGAGAGTACAGGGGATAACGGAGCCAGGGAAACGCCGTCACAAGGGGAAAACATCAAATCAGAACGTGGGACATAATACAATTAGTTTGGTTTCTCCCAAAAGCCAGTCATAACAAAAAGGTGGAGGAGTGTCCAGATTAAAAGAGCCTCAAGTAACAGAGCACTGAACAAGATGTGCTGATTGGATCCCGGCCCTCTAGAGAGAGCTATAAAGGCCATTACGGAGGCGAATGGGGAAGCTTGAACGCAGACTGGATATTAGATCACTTTATGAATTAGTTTCTTTCTTCCTTTTTTTTTTTTGGTTTGATAATGTTGAGATTATATGGAGAATTCCCTTATTCTTAGGAGTTAGACACTGAAATATTCAGGGGTTCAATCCTCATGATGTCTGCAATCTACTTTTTAAATGGCTGAGCAAAATACATATATAGACATATACACAAAAGTGGTAAATTGTGCTCAGTTCTGGAATCTAGGTGCTGGTTATAAAGATAATCGATCAGCCCACCTTTTATCTTTTTTTGTGTTTGAATATTCTTATAATAAAAATTGGGGAAAAATAGAACAGGTGACAAAATGTGTTGGAAACTGATGTGTGTCATTAGGAGAGGTTGTCGAACGGGTAAGTGTAAAAAAGGCCTGTCTTCACGCTGAGAGGGGACAGGAGCAGCAGGACCCTCGGCCCCATGATGTGTGTCAGAAGCACGGGTCTCATTCCCCTTGTGCCGACTCCTTGATCAGAAGTTGGCCAGAGGGCAAGGACATGGAACAGGTCAGTCTGGGCCACATTGGCAAAGAGTAGGACAACCACCAGAGTCAAGATCCAGGGGGACAATGAGTAGTTAAATGCCACGGACACTGGGAAAGAATTTCTGAAGAAGGAGGCCCAGCAGTTGCCTGAGGGAGGAAGGCCCCTCCCGTCAGCTGAAAACCTGGGGAGCAGCCTGCTTACTTCACTTCGTTGCTTTGGGATGTGGTGACAGTCCATGCGCTTTGTGCTGTCAACGTTCAGTCAAGGTCACGACAGGACAGATAGCCCCTCACACTGGGCAATAGGAGGAGCTTTTTTCTTTTTTCTTTTTTTAAAGATTTTATTTATTTATTTATTTATTTTAAAAAAGATTTTATTTATTTATTTATTAGACAGAGAGAGACAGCCAGCGAGAGAGGGAACACAAGCAGGGGGAGTGGGAGAGGGAGAAGCAGGCTCCCAGCAGAGCGGGGAACCTGATGCGGGGCTCGATCCCAGGACCCCAGGATCACGCCCTGAGCTGGAGGCAGATGCTTAACGACTGAGCCATCCAGGTGCCCCAGGAGGAGCGTTTCCTAAAGAAGCTATTTGCAAACTGAGTGCAGGATACAGAAACCCCAAGAAATTGTGCCTCACCCTAGGCCTGGTCCGTGGGGCAGCTTATCCCCTACAAGCCTGACTGGGCCAGGGAAGCAGTTAAGGGAGCTGCATGGAGAGGGATCCACAGCAGGTGCTGCTGAGGCTTTGAGAGAGGGGTGCAAGCAGCCTGTGGGGACCCCTGGAGGGGAGACTGGGGAGTAAACACTCACAACACCCATCTCTCCTTTCCTCCCATACCCTACAGGTGGTTTTCATTGACTGAACCCAACCAGAGGTAACACATTGGTGGGATCCATACAGGGGAGCCCCATGTGGCCTAGGGCCAGGGGAGAAGGTAGAACAAAGTCTGGAGGGCCAACTGGAAGATACCCAGTACAGTTATGTTTGAAGTAGACCATCTCCATGTTTTATAAAATGAATGTTCCAGAAAGTTATCTGTTCCTATGACACGCTTTCTTTGGGAAGATTTAAAATTCTTTGTCTTGTCCCTGGAAGCAGCTTGTAGGGATGATGTCATAGTTTAAACCATTCATAGACCACATAGGACTTTATAAACTATTATAAACAACTTACTGCATATACCCAATTCCACAGAATTAAATATTTACTCTCTAAATCTATGCATTTTGAGTTTAGAGTGATGTATATTTGGCATTTGGCTTTCCCTGTGAAAAGTTGAAACCTGACAAAGTAATCATGTGTTTTAAGTTTAAAAACAAAACAAACAAAAAAAAGAGGACACAACAAAGCTTTTTAAAAATAGATGTTAATTCAAGGTTGCATTTAAAACTTTTAAAAGCTTTTCAGTTCACTTTCCCATCGGCCCCAGTATATTTTGGGCCCTTATATAATATGACAGGGTTTAAACAGCAGATGAGCCAGAGTGACTGGCTTAGAATTATGGCTCTAACACTTATTGGTTGTGTAATAAGTCACATAACGTCTCTGTGCCTGAGTGACCTCATCTGTCAAATGGGGATGATGATTCTTTCCCCACAGGGTTGTTGGGAGGGTTTTGGAGTCAAACAGACATGGCTTGAATCTTGGCTTCTCTCTTTTTCTGGTCTGAGATCTTGGAAAGTGTAACACTTGGAGAGTATAAAAAGTAGTAAGTCCCTAAAGTAGTGGTTTTGGGTATTACACAGTGTTTGAGAGTTGGGTTTTTATCTCTAAACCTTAGTTTAACCCATGTGAGGGAGAGATGTTGATTACCAGCAATTTTAAATGAATTTTCTTCTTATGTTTTTCTTCTCAAACCCCAAAGCATCTTCAGTTCTTCAAGAAAGGGAGAGAAAAAGAGAGTTTTGAATCGCGACAGGGTTCTTCTAGCTGCTACCGCGCTCGGGAGAGTGTGGCCAGTCTGCGGACAAGCACACGACGAGCTCAGGTCTCCAGGACAGGCAACACGCACGGACCCCTCTGTTCTCTGCCTTCCCACCTGCTTTTTCCTAACTTGGCCACCCTCACATCGTTCAGTGGAATGGCTACCTGGCTTTTCCATCCCCTGGAGTCTTAATCCTCCTCTCCGTAGTTTCTGTCACTCCCCACTATAGACCGAAGTGGGTTCCTGGGACCCTTGTGTTATGCGTGTGACAGAACAGATTTTTCCCTTCTTTTCTTCTAGTTCTTTGGCTGGTTGAATATTTGAACTTCTGTAAGACAGACTAACAGAAGCACCACAAATTTTGTACATGCGGGAGCCCCCCAACACGAGATTCCCTGGCAGTCAGGTAATCGCGGTGTGTATGTATCATCTTGAGCTAAGGAGGAGGGGGCCGGGCTCTGGGGCTTCAAGGGGAAGAGCGGACGTTTGGTGGATAGATGTCTCCACGGGGCAGAGAGTCTCAGACACGGAACTTTCCTCTGTAATAGCCCGGAGCGGCTGTGAGGCTTTTTAGCCTCATCACCGATTTTGTCCTGGTTTCTCAACAAGTGCTTAGGCCCTCGGGGGAGTGGGCTCAATTCAAACCGCACCCCAGTGAATTTCTAAGTAAGAATGCTAATGCATAAGCCTAACGTGGATGTGATGTCGGGAGTTGTGGCCTCCAAGAGCGGAGGACTTTTTACAAGAGCTGTGAGAGCGATTAAGTGCCTTGTCTAAGGTTTCCTTGTCGGGTTTTCTGAGAGAAGCCTGGGGTCTCTTTACTAAGTGGCTCTGAGCTGGTAACCATCCGTTTGTTTACAGGTTGTGGTTGAATTGGACTAATAGTAAGGGTTTAAAACTGGTGTTTCTCCAAAGCTGGTGGTTTCCCTCTTCCCTGCCGTGTGCGCTGCACTGCGATCCTCCGAGGCGGGCTCGATCATGCTGTGATCGCAACATTGCAGGCCGGAGACATTAAGAGGCCAAGCAGTGGGGTCTCCTCTAGGGCTATGACCTCTATTTTTATTCGGCGCATGCCAGGTGTCCGGCACTGTGCTGCGGACCCGTGAGAGGAGACGGATAATGTCCAAGGGCACAGAGATGGTAATTGCAGAGGCTGAACAGTGCTGTGAAAGGAAGAAATGCACGGTGGCGAGGGACCACGGCTTAGAGCATCCTGCAGATGCCGAGGATTTTGGATTTTCTTCACAAGGAGAAGGAACATGATCTGGTTTAGGTTTCATGTGTCCAAAGATTCACTCTGGAGACGCGACCTCTGTCCTTTAGTGGAGGTCGGACGGATGTCGTGCCGAGCAGTGCGGAGGCTGCTGCAGACGGCCGGGCGAGAGCCGAATCGGCCTTCGATGACGGTGGAGGTGGTGAGGGGACAGTGGGGAGAGACTGGTTTTCACTCTAGGATTGTTTTACTCGGGGGGCCAACTAATCCTTAGACCCATTGCATCCTTTCCCACTCAACAATGCTGCCTACCCATTGACAAGTTCTTTTGTCTCCTTTTAAAAGAAACCTATCAGGGGCGCCTGGGTGGCTCAGTCAGTGAAGCATCTGACTTTGGCTCAGGTCATGATCCCGGGGTTCTGGGGTCAAGCCCCGCATCGGGCTCCCTGCGTGGTGGGAAGTCTGCTTCTCCCTCTCCCTCTGTCCTTGCTCACACACACTTTCTTTCTCATATAAATAAATAAAAATCTTAAAAAAAAAATAATAAAAGAAACCTATCAGTCTTCCAGCAACCTTGGTCCCCCCACTGTTGTGACAAGAAGGACGCACGAATTCATTCTGCATCGTCTTTTACGTCAGCGCACTTTAAGTCATCGCCTCCTGTTAGAGGGGCGTCCTGGCTCTGTTCCCGGGGTTCAGGCGAAGTCTGAGCTATGAAGGGAAACTTGTACCTGACGGAATTTGTACAAGTCTGAATGACTGAAAGAGGATAGGTCACCCTGCCTACGCACAGTGTTGTGAGGACCTGATTAAGTGCTTTGTGCACACATCGTGAACTTCAAAGTGGTCACTTTAAAGTGTTCTGAAGTATTTACTGTGACCAAGCATTCCACCCCAATGAAAGCCTTATTATCTGAAGGAATTTACCTAATAAAGAGCCAGGGATTTACAGCAATGACTAATCCTTGGTTCTTTTTTCTTTTCTTTTCTTTTTCTTTCTTTCTTTCTTTTTTTAAATTTCTCCCCCCCTTTTTAAAAAAGATTTTATTTATTTATTTGACACAGAGAGAGAGAGCACAAGCAGGGGCAGCAGCAGACAGAGGGAGAGGGAGAAACAAGCTCCTGGCTGAGTAGGGAGCCCGACGTGGGGCTCAATATGGGGCTCGATCCCAGAACCCTGGGGTCATGACCTGAGCCGAAAGCAACTTTAACCAACTGAGCCACCCAGGCGCCCCAACTATGGTTGGTTCCTAATTGTTTACATACAACTTTGGGACTGCGACATGACATTTTGAATTGATGCCAATTGGGGCCTGTGAATCCTTTGGGCAATGATCGGATTCACTAATGCTGGGAGTACAAAACGTGTTCTGTCTGTCCAGTCTTATTTTATCCTCATAACAGCTTGGCCAGCACCTATGCCCCCATCTAGAGATGAGAAAGTGAGGCTGAGAAGTTAAGCAGACCATCTGGACTGTCCGAGATTAAATACTGAGAAAGGTAAACGCAGGTAGTCGATCCAGGGCCTATAGGAGGAAAAGTCCATGGTCTTTCTTCTCTAGCATCCTGCTTCATTTTCAATAGTTATCCATTTATGCCTGCTCTACCCTTTTCTCTTAATAGCACATCTGTCCTCCTACCAACAATTTGGGGACTAGCTGCTCCCTTAGGGCATGTGATTCTGGTTAGGCCGCCCTCATGGCAGGCCGATAGATTGGGCCCCCCGCAGTCAGAAGATGGTGCAGTCACATAGCGATGATCTACGTTGTGACTTTCTCTTGTTCCATATATATATATATATATTTCTTTTTTTTCATTTGAGACAGGGTTGTGGGGGAGGGGCAGAGGGAGAGGATCTCAAGCAGACTCCCTGCTGAGCATGCAGCCAGATGCAGGACTGGATCCCAGGACCCTGAGATCAAGACCTGAGCTGAAATCAGAAGGCAGACGCTTAACCCCCTGAGCCACCCAGGGGCCCCTGTGCCACGTATATTTACCGTATTTGTCCGTCATTTGGTTTTTCTGGCTTGTGAAGTTCCTGAACAAGTTTTTTGTTCAGCTTCTATATCATTTCCCACTTTCTGTTATTGATTTAAACAGGTTCTGATTAATATTCTGGACCCCAGCACTTCGTCAGTTTTATATCTTTTTCAGTTTTGTGACTTCTATTTTTGATCTTTACATGATTGCCTATATAAACTGAACCCCTTGTGTTTAATACAGTCACATTTACCCATCTTTTACTTTCTCTCTTTTTTCTGTCTTATTTTACAAACCTTCTTCTCTAATCCAAGGTCACGATGATATTTACTTATGCTGTTTTCTAGGAATTTATGTTTTGCCTTTCACGTTTCAGTCAGTCTTTAGTCATCTCAGGGTGAAGTTTTAATTTCATGCGTTTTTCCACGTGGATATCCAGCTTTCCAAGCATCATTTACAGAAGACATCGTATTTCCTGCAGGTCTGTTATGCCTCCTCTACCCCATGCTGAGCGCTCCCAGGTGGGAGGGTTTCTGGGGTCTCTACTACATTCCGGTGGCCTTCTTGTCCGGACTTTTACCAATACAATATATTGTTTTTTCACCATGATGCCTCAATGATCTAGGAGCAGGGTCCACCTCATTGCTTGTCACATAGGAGATTAAATGTTGATTTGATTAAGAATCTAAAGTAATCCATAATTAAAATAATTATGCCTTTTACTCTGGGAACTAGGCTTTACTATGGCAAATGTAGGTTAAGTTCCCAGGTAACACCTCAAGTCACATTCTCACCATATGGCAAGGGGAGGCCAAGGTTACGTCAGTTAGGCTCTACCAGTCTTGTACTCGTTTCCTGCGGCTTCTCTATCAAATCAACACAGATTCAGTTGCTTAAAAAACATCCTGAAATTTACTAAGCTTACACTTCTGGAGGTTGGAAGTTCAAAATGGGTCTGTGGAGCTACGTGAGGGTGTAGGACTGCATTTCTTTCCAAAGATCTAGAGGAGATTTTTTTTTTCCTTTTGCAGCTTCTAAAAATCACCCACATTCCTTGGTGCGCAGTCCCTTCCTGTGTCTGCCAAGCACATTGCTTCCGTCACTTCCATGGTCACTTCTCTGACTCTCATGCCTCCTTTCATAAGGATCACGGGTTCACCTGTATGATCTGGAATCATCCCCTCGCCTCCACACCCTCCATTTCATTCCATCTGCAAAGTCCTTTTCAGTGAGGTAACATATTCACAGACTGTGGGGATTAGGATGCGAGCATCTCTGTCAGGTGGGCTGGGCTGGGTATTCGGTCTGCCACGGCCGCAACAAGGGCTGAAGGCTTTCTGCGTCTGTGGGGGGTCAGAGCATGCCACCTCAGTACATGCCGCTTCGAGATCGAAGACCAAATCCATTGGACTTGATAAGCAAAATATTATTTTCAGCTAAAGGCACTTGGAAAACACTAGATGCAAGAAGGGCACTCTGACCTTCCTTTTCTTTCCAAGCAGGAGGTAAAATTCCCATGTGAAAGGTGCCCCTCCCCGTCCTGGGAGGAAAGAACATTTTTCTCACCAGAGACAGGAACTGAGATGGTGAGAAATCTGTAAAAACAGACGTTGTTAAAATAACCCTTATCTTCCTTCAGCTTCCCTGTATCATTCTGGTCACTTCCATAATTTCGTCTCTTCATGCAACCTCGTCTGTAAGTACGCAGGCCTGGCCATGTCTTTGGGTCTTCATTTTCTTGTGAAGACTCCCATGCACATGGGAAGTAAAACTTGTATTTTTTCTCCTGATAATTTTACCTTCCCTACACATCACTGTTGGGAAGCAACTTGAAGGAACTAAAATACACAGACACTACCAGAAAGTATTTAAAACCATTTAATACCTTTTTTTTTTTTTAACTCAAAGTGCTTAGTTGCAACAAGAAAGGTGACTCTGGTTGATCAAACATTAAAGGTGATTTTTTAAAAAAGATTTTATTTATTTATTTGAGAGAGGATGCACAAGCAGGGGGAGCGGCAGGCAGAGAGAGGGAGAAGCAGGCTCCCAGAGGAGCAGGGACCCCGATGCAGGGTTCAATCCCAGGACCCTGGAATCATGACCTGAGCTGAAGGCAGATGCTTAACCCACTGAGCCCCCCAGGTGCCCTTAAAGGTGATGTTTTAAGGGGTAGATGACCGCGTCCTGGGGAGGGCTGTGGAACCAGGCCTGAAGACATTTCCAGGTACAAAACCCGAAACCAAGCTGCGAATCAGTCTGGTGCTGTGGTCACAGCTGCCACTGCTCAGCCCGTACTTGACCTCCTGGAAGCCATGGCTGCTGCTACCGCCAAAGTCTGGATGCTTCTGACAGCTTCTCTCCCAGCGGAAGTGAAGCTCCGGTCTCTGCTGTCTCATCCGGCAATTTTGAAGTCAAGTCTTTCGAAGGTGAGACTGACCCGTGGAGCCTGGCCACAGGTGTCCATTTTAGGCGGTAGGGAAGCTGACAGTTGCAGTTTGGAGGCCTGGGTGTGTGACGCCAGTTCAAACCTGGGAACTGCACACATTGATAAAGGACATAAACGTATGAGTAGCTTGCAAACTTTTTGTCCTCCAAGTCCCACAGTCAAAATAAAACAAAACAAAAACATATATACTTGAAACTAAAATTTTATGATGCGATATTTTCATTTATTATGTGAGATGGTACTTTGATATTTTCTATATATTATTATTATTATTTTTTTTAAGTCCACATCAATGGATACGATGTAGGAAAGATGTTAGGGCTTGAAGCCAATGGCCAAGAAAGAATTCTTGAGACATCTTTGGTGCAAAAAAAGTGATTTATTAAAGCACAGGGACAGGACCCATGGGCGGAAAGACCTATACCGAGGCCATGGGGAGTGGCCCATTATATACTTTCAAGTTGGGAGAGGGTTAGGGATAGCGTAAGTCTCTAGTTTCCAGGACCTAATTATTGTTACGAAAAGGTCATTTAGTACTGTTTAGTAAAAACTCAGTCATGAGACTCTTCTGATGTATATCAGTGGGTCATATGCTTGGGGGATGATTGCCAACACGTATCTTGCGGGGTAGAGAGAAAGGATCCTGGAGGTCAGGTTGAGATTGCCTTTTGCGCTTAGCAAAGCATTCACACCGAGGCAGCTGAGTCCCTAGAGAGGAATGTCACTCTGCCTGTTTCAAGAACTTGTGAAAGGGCTGTAAGCAGTAAGGAAATATAATTTTTCTTTTGCCTTTTTTTCCCACATCACATATAGGTAAATCCAAATTTTATTCAGAAGAGTAATCAATAACTCTGAATAAACATATCATTTTAACTCAGAGTAAATTAATCTGGATTAATTTGGATGATTAAATATTTTCATAAAAAATCTGTTGCAATAACTGGTTTTCATACTGTATAAGTGAATGTGCTAAAAACATAATACCATACATTCTTAGGAAAGTTAACCTTGTAGAAAAGATCAACCCTAGTTACAGAACTAAAGAAACAGTTTGGTTTTTTTTTTTTCAAGTAGGTGCCGACATCCAGCGTGGAGCCCAACATGGGGCTTGAACCCACAGCCTTGAGATCAAAATCCAAGCCAAGAATCGGATGCCCCCAGGCACCCCAAGAACTAGTTTCTTTGGCATCACACTTACACCAAATACGGACCCCCCCCCCCGCAAATTCTGCTAATCCCTCTTTTATTTTCTTTGTCTTATAACTCATGCCAGCAAAATAAAGCTTAGGAATTTATGGCAACATATGACTATTCCATTAAATAGTGATAGAAATCTGGCTCACTTCGATTACATTGGAGTCTAGGAAAGTGGCATTTTTGTGAGAAAATTTTGGGTAAAATTATCCTCTTTGAAAGGTGGACATTAAAATAAAGACCTGTGAGAACAAGAAACAGAAGGCATATTTATTTTATACCTATAGGTTGTGACTCATTAAATTACTTTTATCACAAATTAAGGGCTTACAATCTGTATCTAAAAGTCTGCAATAGTGCTTTGTAGCCAGAAGCCTGACATTTGTGTAAAGGAAAATGGTAAGAGAGGAAAAAGTTCTAGGGGAGCAGATAAAACTATTAAAGGAGAGGAATTTGTATAAAGGTTTACTCGTGGCCTTTGATAGTTTATTCATTCCATTGAATCATTTAGCCACTGCACAAATATTTACTAAGTGTTTAATAGGTGCTGGTAATTACCTGGGTCCTGAGAGTACCAAAATGAAGATGCTGTCCAAGCCCTCAAGGCATCTAGAGAGCTGTTGAGGAGTGTAGCAGCTCTGGAGTCCAACAGGGCACCCTAAAGCTGCGTTAGGTACACGTGTGGAGGGGCGCCTGGATGGCTCAGTCGTTAAGCGTCTGCCTTCAGCTCAGGGTATGATCCTGGTGTCCTGGGATCGAGCCCTGCATCAGGCTCCTCTCCTGGAAGCCTGCTTCTTGCTTGGGTTCCCTCTCTTGCCGTCTCTGTCAAATAAATAAATAAAATCTTAAAAAAAAAAAAAGTTACATGTGTGGAGCACATCTTTTGGAACGTCAGGAAGTCCTAGGCATTGATTTTGCCTGGGAGAATCAGGTGAAGTTTTCCAGAAGGAAACTCTTAAAGGAGTGAAGGGGATCAGGATCTGCCACCCCAAAACATGCCACTTCATATAAGCACCTATACGAAGCATAAGAATTAATTTTTGCTGAAGGCATTTGAGTTCCTGAAATCTTTCTTTACCTCAAAGCAGGTTCTCTCAAAAATAACTCAGTTGTCATGCCTCCCCTCCTCGGGAGCAACACTTGTCTCTTGTTGGAAATGAGAAGTTGGTACCACACCCGGACAGACTTTGTCATAAACTATCATATCTGCCATCTATTCTTTTAGGGCCCATTTATCTTTCCTAAAAGTCACTTGCTCTTCTGTAAGAGCCCTTCTTCCCTCCCTGCCCGTACTAAGTTAGGTACATAGCCTCGAACTCTAACTTCCACTTTGAGTTACTTATCGCTGAGCTCTTACGTGTGGCTGTGATGTGATGTGAGCTCTTACGTGTGGATGTGATGCACACACTAAGCTTGTTTGTTTTCCTCTTGTTAGGCTGTCTTTTCTTAGTCTCATTTACCGGACGCAGCCAGAGAACCTCAGAGCATTTTTATAAAACCTCCGAAGAGTTGAAGGTTCTTTGTGGACGAAGACACAGTGTATAGAAAGGATACTGTTGAGGAAAAGAAAGCTCCAAGTATGACCAGTTGTTCAGGATATTCAGCTAGAGAAGTCGCTGGTGGATGGGGAGAGGGGCTGGAAGAGGAAATTGTACCGGTAAGCAGGTGCCAGATAAGGACAAGAATCGGATTTTATTTTGCAGATGTTGGGAGAACCAGTGAAGGCTTTTTATTTTTTGTGGTTTTGCCTAGATGGGATAATGAAATGTGCATGTCACTCAGGTCTCCGACTGCAGCAAGGTGGGGGAATAGCGGGGGTTGGGGGTGAAGGATGCAGGCAAAGAACTGGCAGGAACCTGTGGTCACAGGAAGGCATCGAAGATCGGACTGGGAGGCTGTGTACAAGAGGCAGAACATCCCGCTACCCTTTTGGGGTCTATGGCTGAGCCCAAGAATTAAATTGACATAAAACAGATTAACAAGAGAAAAGCATACACGTTATTTAATATTTTTATGTGTTCATGGGAGTCTTCACAGGAAAATGAAGACCCTGAAAGTGATTAGGCCTAAGTACTTACAGACTAGGTTGAACAGAGGAGTAAACCTGAAATAGCAACAAAAATAGGAGAGGACGAAAGGAGATACAGGGTTATCTTAAGGTCTGTACAGATTTCTCTCCGCATGGCTCTGTTTCTGCCAGTGTGTTCTCTTTTCCTGATATAAGGATGACACCTTTCACCTGGGATCATTATCTGCCTTCAGGGAGAAATGGGAAGGTCAGAGCCCCATTCTCACATCTGCTTTTCAAGTGCCTTTAGCTCAAAATAATTCTTATGCCAAAATGGTGTGTGTTGGGGTGGCCTATCCTGCTACCTCTCAGCTAATACTCAGTTCTTTCCCGGGGTGCCTGGATGTCTCACCATCCATGGAAGAGTCTGGAGGAGATGGCTCAAGGAGGATCTCTGGCCTGATGTGAAGAGAATGCAAGTTTGTTCATTGGGAAGAATCACAAGCAGAGCAATAGGGCCCCAAAAGCAAAGTGAAAAGAATCATGGTGAACCTAAGATCTGGGTCAGGAAGAAAGGTACCGCAAAACCCTGTGAAGAGACCGTGGCGGGAGGAGGGATGAGCAGAGTCAGGCGTAGCAGATGATGTTCTTGGTATAATTCTGGATCTGGCAATTAGGTCACTGGTAACCACGGCAAGGGTATTTTTAGTGAGTAGTGCACAAGACATAATCATGAATGACAAACACAGAAATACTCCAGATTACTTGGAGATGTAACACTAGGAAAGATCTAGTAAAAGGGATTTGGATGAAGTTGAGACACAGATACGTTACATTGGTAGTAAGCAACCAGTAAAGGAATATTAAAACTTAAACCAGTACTACTGTTGGATCACATCAACCAACTAACAAAGCTCACTGGTCCGTCAAAAAAGCTATCGATAGTACCTTGTGGGTTCCGTCAACAGACGAGAACTGCCCGTGGTAAACAAGGGCGCGCTTTCTCTGGCATCAGGGACGGCAGGGCAAGTCTCCAGGTAGGGAAAGCACATTTCGAAGGTTAAGTAGCAGGGTGAGCGTAGCCTGAAGGCCACCTCTGCGCCTGCCTGGCAGGAAAAAGGGAGGGGTGAGGTCCTCGGTGAGGAGGCCAGGGGAGAGTGGACAGAACGCAAGGAGGAGGGCTCGGCGGCGCCACGGGGCACGCCTTCCCGCCCGGCGTTCACTGGGCGCCGCCATCTTGGTTGGCCGCCAACCATCACCGGTCGGTGACGGTCTCCAAAAACGGCCTGGGCAAGACGCTCGTTCAGCCAGAGTCCGAGGAAAAGAACAACGACAAATACCTTCATCCTCCGAGCACAGCTCTTCCTGTGACCAAGTGGGTGGTCCTGAGAAGGACCTTTGGAGAATGCGGCGAGGCTGCGGCACCCGGAGATGGAGCGAAGCTTAGCCCCCGAAGCCGTAGAGGGTGCGGCCCTGGCGCTTGAGCGCGTAGACCACGTCCATGGCCGTGACTGTCTTGCGCTTGGCGTGCTCCGTGTAGGTGACGGCGTCCCGGATCACGTTCTCCAGGAACACCTTGAGCACCCCGCGGGTCTCCTCGTAGATGAGGCCGGAGATACGCTTGACGCCGCCGCGCCGGGCCAGCCGCCGGATGGCGGGCTTGGTGATGCCCTGGATGTTGTCGCGCAGCACCTTACGGTGGCGCTTGGCGCCCCCCTTGCCTAGGCCCTTACCACCCTTGCCGCGACCAGACATTGCGAGCAAAAACGGTCACTCTCCAGCGCCGGAGCGCTGCCTGCCGCCCTTTATATACCGCTCTTGCGGACCTTTTAGGAAACTGAAACGCTGGGGGCGGGAACGAGTCCTCCGCTCCGCCTCTTCCCACCTTCCTCGGCCGGCCGGGGCTTAGCGACAGGAGGGGCCGGGAGGGGGGACCACATCTGACTGCCCTTTCCTTGTAGAGGCCGGAATCGCTGGTGTCTGTGACTAGTCCTGTGCCTGTGGGGTCTCTCAGATCAATGATATTGTCTAAGTCTCCTCACCTCTTTTATAATTTAGAAAAAGGAGGCAGTGACACTACGATTGTCTATAAAAGAGAGGGATAACAATAAAATTACTGTTTAAATGTGAAGATTCTTTTAAAAAATGCGAGTATTAATGCTTACAATTTTAACAATACTTACTTAAATGTGGCAGATCACGGAACAAATATACTTACGTGTTTTTCAGCATTCCTGATAAAAAGGGAACTGTAGGAAGGGGAGCAAATGTTAACTGAATTTTCACTCTTTGCTCCCAAATTTATAAAGCACTATTTGCATTGCAGAGATGAGGAATTCCAGGCTTGAAGAACTAGTCCTGTTCTAATAAGCGGTATTGTTGGAGTAGAGCTGAGGTCTGATTCTGGTCTTAAGATCTTGACACCTACCACTGATCTATGTCAGTAAAACATTGAAGATGCATCATGCTGTGTAAAAGTTTGCATTCAACAGAATTAATAATAAAAAACACTAAGAAACTGAAATATGATCCAAGTAAAAAGAGTTACAGAATTAATATTTTATACATAGATGATACATTGATACGCTTAATAGACAAATGTCTATTTACTCATTCTGTACATTCACAGGAAGTGCCTCCCTTCTGTGTACTATAAATGGTAATTAAAAAAAATTCCTTCTCTGCTGGTACTTACAGTATAGAGTCAGATTATTCATTTCCCTTAGACACTATTAGAAATTTAGCTCAGTTACAGTTACCTGCAGACTTAAGACACAGTGATCTTCCATACACCAAAGAAGAATAACTGATTTGTTCATTCATTCAACTTAGGGTCTAGTATATGCCAAGATCAATGTACAAATAACAGGTTTACAAGGACAATCATACAGGTACTTTTAAGGAACTCAGAGCTTAGAAGAAGGAAGAGAAATGTAAACTCAGGGTGAGAGGTCACACATCCACCAAATACTAGTTTCCATCAGGTGGTAATGGGTGGAGCAGCTGAGAGCTTGTTAGACACACAGAATTTTTAGGCCCAACCCCAAGTCTACTGCATTGATATGGCATTTTAAACAGGATCTCCAAGTGGATGGTATGCTCATTCAAGTTTGAGAAGAGGTTTTTTTTTTTAAGATTTTATTTATTTGAGGGAGAGAGAGCATGAACAGAGGTGAGAGGCAGAGGGAGAAGGAGAAGGAGAAGCAGGAAGCCCGTCTTGGGCTGGATCCCAGGGTCCCGAGATCATGACTGCAGGCAAAGGCAGACACTTGACTGACTGAGCCACCCAGGCGCCTGGAGAGGCGTTGTTTTATAGCTGTGTTGCCTACATTAGCCAATAGCCAAATGCGCTCATTTAAATTCAAAATTAAAATTAAAAATTTCTTCCGTCACTCTAGCCACATTTAACTGTTCAAGAGCCACATGTAGGTAGTGGCCATCCATTTGACAGTGCAGATAAAGAACATTTCCATCATAGCACATATATCCTATTGGGCTGTGCTGTGACAGTGAATTTCTTCGAGGACCTTCTAGTTCAGACTGGGAAGGGAATGTGGTGGGTATTTGAAAATGAGGCTTACTGCAGGAAGTGAGGATTGGAGTATTTTTGAAGTATGATAGAGATTAGTCAACTTCTGGGTGTACCAGATATCGCAGATAGAGAGGGACATACAAAAAGGAAACTGGAAGTTTGACGTCAGTATTGCCCTTCGTAGGAAATAAACTGAGATATAGTTATCCTTGGAGAAAAGTTTCAAGTGGGAGAGTGCCCTCAGATGAGACCATATGATAGGAAATTAAACTAGATGTGTTTTCTCATGGCCCTTCTGAACATCTTTGATTCTAACACAATGCTCTATCTGTTATAGAGCCCTTATGTTGTCTTCACGCCTTTTGGTATTTATTTATAGTCACTTTTCTCCTTAAACTTTGAAATTCACTGAACTTTGGAATATGTAAGTACAGCCACCGTGAACTGACCTGGTGAGTGCTACCTAGATCTCTCACAGGGGTTTACTATGATGAGAAGGAGGTTGATACCAAAATTGGGAGAACATGAATTCACAAGTGAGCTACCCATCACTCATCCAACTGTGGTTTTTCTGTTATTTTTACATCTAAAAGGGTGCAAGTTTCAGTCCAGTTCAAAATCAATTGTCTTAACATATACAGCCTTACGCTTCAGAAGTAACGAACGCAACTTTTTTTGTGAGCTACCAAAGTAATAGGTGGAACCTTTCAAGTTTACAGTCCCTTGGGGTGAGCCAGCTTTCCAGATCCTTGTCCATGCTACAGTTACAGAGAGGATAAGTACCTGGGTCTCAGGTCGTAGCAGTAAGTATTTGCAGCCAAGCCCTATCCTTCTATAAACATCTGGGGAAGAACTTCTCAGGTGGATTCATGTCTCAATTATTGCCTTCCAGGAAGGGCAGGGATTACCTACAGTTAAGGAAATAGCCCCAAATGTAATTTCACTTATGTGGAACCTAAATAGCCCTGGGAACCGGTAAGAGTTGCACAAGAATGGAATGGGGACATCTGCTGTGGGAACTGGTCGCGTATCTTAAATTGAGTGTATGTAACTTAGGGAACAATTCCAAGGAGTATTCAACAACTGATGTTTTGACTACAGTGATGACCAAAATGGTAACTTTTAAAAATCTGAGTTTTAATTCTATCATTAGGTCTAGATAATAATAGGCTCTGGTCTGAAAAGGAACAGGGCCTATGTAATGTCTGGGGCCGTTGCTATTGACGTTGATGCTACTAAGGATGAGAAACAGCCCCTTCCAGACGCACATGAAATGCCTGCTTAGGGAGAACTGCACATTGCAGATCCAATCCTGTAAGTGCGCTCTCTGCACACAGCATTTGTTTGGTTTTTAACATGGACTCAAGTCACAGAGGCTTGGTTTCAGTCTGTGCCACTCAATAAATGACTATTTAAAACCAGGCCACGTGACTTTTATGGGTTTAGTGAAGTGTGGGGAGATGACATCTTCAAAACTGATGATCCTATCTTGGATTTTTTGGTGAAAATTCTTAAATCATCATTGAATGTAAGCCAGAATAACAACATTTTTGGAAATGAGGGTATTTGTTTGACGAGAGATAACACCAAAATACTGTTCTTGTTTATTTGTTTTAACAAACATAGAGTTTAATTTCACTATCTGATTATTTGGTAGATAATACTAAATTTGTGCTTAATTATCCAATATTTACCTAATTTCCTTAGCTCTGCTGTGTTGCAAACCAACAGTAAAGCAATGAAGTGGGTCACGTTTGCTGTGAAATGTTTGTTCTACTTCTTAGGCAGACTTATTTAGCAAATAATTGAGGTTGTGACAGCCTAGTTCATATTCTGTTAGGAAAAAGCCCAGGGAGCACTGTGAAAATTCAGAAAGAGTGATTTAAAAGAGAACTTTCTCTTCCTAATCTTGTGTCCCTACTGGCAATGTTGGAAAAGAGTTAAATAAAATCTGTACTATACATGTCATTTGGAAATGCAGGAAATATGTGTAAAATTCTATGTACGTATTGGAGGGAACATATCTTATGGACAGAGTGTCTGTCATTAAATAATTTACAGTTTTAAGAAGATGGGGTATAAACACGTGAGGTTGTGTTCTTCAGCTCCTAACTGGTAAAATGAGGTAGAACTAGCATTCTATTGCTTCACGATTCACTTTTCCTCTTTGTAGATTTGGTGATTGATCTCTAATGCCCGTTCTAGGTCTGAAAAATCTATTCTACCACTATTTCAGGAAAGTTGCTATTTAGAACTCTTTATGTGGAAAAGGAATGGAACATCCTCGTCCCCCATCCTTCCTAAAATATTTAAATCTCCAAAACACGGGGATCAAACACAATTTACACACTGGCCACTCAAATACTTAAAAATGAATCTATTAAAAAAAATAGTTATCCATCTTGTACGTAGAATTTTCTATCCCAGTGCCAATTCCCAGGGCTTCGCGCAAACAGCTGCGGGAGAGCTGTGCTATTGCTCTCGCGAAAAAAGCGTCTTTCCTTGAATATTTGAGTAACAATGAACTTATTTATGTAAACTTGCAAAGAAAAGAATGTGTAGAACAATGCCCTGGAAGACAGACGTGCAAAGGAAACAGAGAGAAATAGTATTTTTAAGGAAAATCTGAAAGTTGTCTCAATGTGACCGAAGTTTTAAAGAGAGTTGGGGGAATCGGCCAAGTTTCAGGGTACTGGTTTTGAAACTAGGTATCGTAAATGAGGCAGGAATGAAGCCTGAAAACTCTTGGATCCGTTTCCCCCAAATCTCTAATTATTTCATGCCCAGATTTCTTACGTTTTTCTTCTTTTTTGAGAGGAAAGAAACACAGCCACACTGCAGAGCGGAGCTCTTCCGAGCAGCGCGCGCGCAAGGCGCAGGCAACCAATCATCACTCAGCCGCTCTCTATATAAACCCCCGGCCGCCGGTCTCCGAGACACGCCGTTCTGACAGTTTGAGAGTACTTTTTGTCTTTGTTGGCAAAGCAGAAAAATGTCGGAGACTGCGCCGGTTGCTCCCGCTGCTCCCGCACCTGCAGAGAAAACACCTGTTAAGAAGAAGGCGAAGAAAACGGGCGTTGCTGCTGGAAAGCGCAAGGCGTCCGGGCCCCCGGTGTCCGAGCTCATCACCAAGGCCGTCGCCGCCTCCAAGGAGCGCAGCGGCGTGTCCCTGGCCGCGCTCAAGAAGGCGCTGGCGGCCGCCGGCTACGACGTGGAGAAGAACAACAGCCGCATCAAGCTGGGCCTCAAGAGCCTGGTGAGCAAGGGCACCCTGGTGCAGACCAAGGGCACCGGCGCCTCGGGCTCCTTCAAGCTCAACAAGAAGGCGTCCTCCGGGGAAGCCAAGCCCAAAGCCAAGAAGGCGGGTGCGGCCAAGCCCAAAAAGGCGGCCGGGGCGGCCAAGAAACCCAAGAAGGCCGCGGGGGCGAGCGCCCCCAAGAAGAGCGCCAAGAAGACCCCCAAGAAGGCGAAGAAGCCCGCGGCGGCGGCTGTCGCCAAGAAAGTGGCCAAGAGTCCGAAGAAGGCGAAGGCTACCAAGCCCAAGAAGGCGACCAAGAGTCCGGCCAAGACCAAAGCCCCCAAGCCCAAGGCAGCCAAGCCTAAAGCGGCCAAGCCTAAGGCGACAAAGGCAAAGAAGGCAGCTCCTAAGAAGAAGTAAAAATTGTAGCGGGATGTCCTGCTTTGAAAATCTCAAAGGCTCTTTTCAGAGCCACCCACTGCTATCAGGCAAAAGAGCTTAGTAACTAGTAAGTATCTAGATAAATTTCCTTGCAAATTCGCCTTTCCTGCTGTTACTGGCTGCACGTAGCACGTAGCATGTTTCCAGGCCACCGACGTCTTTCAAAATTTACCGCCTGCGTCTGATTGGCTCGCTTTCCCTTAAAGCGACAGGGGCATGTTTCAGCGCGCACCCGGTCGTGTAGTCGGAAATGGCTTACGATTTTAGCCAGGTCGGGTCACAGTTCTCGTAGGAGAAATTTGGTGGCTCTGAAAAGAGCCTTTGGCTTTTGTGAAGAAAAAGCCGTCACTTGCCCTTGGCCTTGTGGTGGCTCTCGGTCTTCTTGGGCAGCAGCACGGCCTGGATGTTGGGCAGGACGCCGCCCTGCGCGATGGTCACCCGGCCCAGCAGCTTGTTGAGCTCCTCGTCGTTGCGGATGGCCAGCTGCAGGTGGCGCGGGATGATGCGCGTCTTCTTGTTGTCGCGGGCCGCGTTGCCCGCCAGCTCCAGGATCTCGGCCGTCAGGTACTCCAGCACGGCCGCCAGGTACACGGGCGCGCCGGCCCCGACCCGCTCGGCGTAGTTGCCCTTGCGGAGCAGGCGGTGCACACGGCCCACTGGGAACTGGAGGCCAGCCCGCGAGGAGCGCGTCTTGGCCTTGGCGCGAGCCTTGCCGCCCTGCTTGCCGCGTCCGGACATATTAGAGAAGAAAGTGTAATTCTCAAATTAATCTGAGGAAGGGATTATTATAGTCTCTGGTTTCATAAATTTCCTTTTCCATTGGTTTGCAGCGGCTGTTGAGAATTAGCCAATCAGAAGGTACTCTTGGGTTACGTGCGCACTAGAGAAAGAAAGTACTTCACCAATTAGAGGTTGAGATATTAAAAGTTGTATATATTGTGAAGCAGTAGAAAATCTTTGACTCCCCTCCCCCCCCCTTGATCAGATGGAGTCCTCCTTTGAGTGTTTGGTCTCGCTATTCTTCGCTAAAGCTGCGTAATTATTTACCACTCTGATACTAAGGAATCGTAAAAAATGTAAATGTCACTTTGGTGGTTTATAATTTATCCTCTCTGCCAGATTCCTTCCCCTGGATTGTTGAGATGTTCCATGGAGCCATGGTTGGCTGTCGAATGTTTCTGCTGAATTCTCAAGGAATAGGTAAAGTGAAACAATGAAAGAAAAAAAAAAAAACCCAAAACTCGGATGGCGGCGTGGTTGGTAAGAAAGTTCCCGGAGTTGAGGAGACCAGGGCAAAATATATGGGTTCTAGATGGGCTGATCTGGATGTTGCAGGCCTGCTTTTTTCCCAAGGCTGAGGTGTTTTTATTTTTTATTTCAGGGAAGCCCACTTAATTTTACTGGGAAATCTTGGCAAATATCTGAGCCCTAGAGATCATTATGGGGCTGTAAACCTGGATGGGGAATCACTGTGTCTTTATTTTCACAAAGTGTAAATGGAATTTAACATTTCCTTCAATTGTGTGTGTAGGCAGCTGATCACGATGGATTTTTCAAGTGCCTGTGGCTTTTTCAGCAATGGCAATCACAGATGTTTTCTTATCACTTGAAGTCCTGCAGATATCTTGAAATAAAGTTTACACTCATTCTGAGCTCTTGACAGTGAAATTCATTATTCTACCTGCTTCTAGTTGTATGATGTGTTCCTGATGAAACATTATTACATGCACATAGTTAAATACGCTTCCATAACAATTTTAATGTTGCGTTCTTATCCTGTATGCTTTACATGTTGAGAAGGTGTCTATAGGTCTCCCCAGAGTATCCAAGGAGTCTATAGTAGGAAAGAAGTCATAAACTGGTGAGCGTATCTCCAGTGGGGGCACAAACACCTCACAGTTGAATAACCTTTTCACTTAATTTCTTTGTTTACAGCCTCCCTCTCCTATGCTTATTGGTTAATAGCTTATTGAAATTGACTAGTTAAACTTTCTCACAACAGGGTGGGGTGATGTAGCCTGCGAGTATCTTTCTGGCCCTTCTAAGTAAGAGTTCGGTTTTTCCCCATTGCAGCTGCAAACCATAATTTCTTCTTTTCAGAGAGTCCAAAAAACTTTTATGACAGTGGCTTGTTTGAGAATGAGATCTGGATATGGAAGGAATTTGAAATACTTACTCTAAAAAGAATCTTTTTGAAGAGGAGAATTTGTGTGGAGCGGGAAAGACAAGAGGCAAGAGACCGGTGAGCTGTTTTATACCCAGAATGAGAGCGCTAGGCTTCCTGAGGACTAGGAGAATTATGCTGCAATGCGACATTCAGGGAGCGGCCAAAATGACTATGGAATACCCCTGTAGTTCCTTACAGTTTATAGAACACTCTGATCCCCTCCCCAGAAAGCTTTTGAATTAGGTTACCTAATTGTATTTTAAGTAAATAGTTAAAATGCTTGTTTCACAGTTAATAAAATTGTGGCTCAGAACGATGAAATGAGCAGAATCACCTTGTCAGTACATGGTGGACCTGGGTCTCAAATACAGTTTCTTTGCTCTTAGGTCTGTTTCTTTACATTGCGCCCCATCTATTATATGGACTACCGAAGGAGTGGAGTTCTTGGTTTCATTTTTAGGCTCATCCAGGGAGGTAGTAGGGTTCACGTAATTCTGTTTTAAGCCCTTTGTGAATTAACTAATTCACAAGCCCTTTCAAATGCATCAGACACAGTTTTAAACATGACTTCGTCAGTGACCTAGTTTTACTCTGTGGTCTATGTTAATTAGTATTCAAATTCCTTTCCTTTGGACAGGCCTTTGTTTTCAAGGGCATCAGAACTTATTCCAGTCTTTTCCCATCTCCCCACATTTTTGTTGCAGTCAAATCATAAGTCAAGAAGACCAAAGACGTCTTGGTGTTCTGCACCAGGAAGATGAGGGATCAGGAAGCTCATTCCCAGTCACCATATTTCATCAGTAACCACGTCCCTACATGGTCTCCTTATGAGGGTCTCTTGAAAAGCTCATGCTTGGGTTTCTGACACTCTTTTGCTGCACAAAGATGGTCTGTCAATTATAGTGGCAAAAACTCAGGTTTAGAAAAACCCAACAGATTGACTTGAGGATGTTAAAACAGCAGACAGGAGCCTGTGTGAGGAGTTCTCTCTGAGCCACAAAACCCAATCAGTCCATCAATATTGATCAATCAATCAGCCATCTTAGCATGGAAAGTGTGAAACACATGTTCAAATTTTCTTAACGGCAGGAGGGTACTCATGCACATGGCATAGGTCTGAGCCAAGAATAATTTTTAGGCCCAGGCTGAAGTAACCACTTTCTGCTTTCCGGAATCACCTGACTCCTTGACAGCTGGAGGAGGCACACTCGGTTCTCGGCCCTGTGTTGAGGCATTGCTCATTCCTGTCAGTCCGTCACTAAATCAGGCTGATGTTTAACGAGTCTAGGCAACTGACATTTTCTCCTTTCTCACATACTCTCCTCCTCTCATACTTGGGATAATCTTATTGTTTCCTAACCAGCATCCTAATTCCAGTGTCTCCAGCCCCTAATTCTTAAATTCTAGTCAGTCTGTCTCATGTCTTATGAATAGGGTTGCTGGCTTCCCATGGCCTTAGGCTCAAGTGAGGACTTTGTAGTCTTTTTTTCATAATAATACCTTCTGCTTGCATTAATTAGCACTAATAACAACTCGCATTTACCTTTCAATGCCTCCTTATTTGTTTATTTGTTTTGTTTTGCTTTAAACAACTCATTCACCTGCCATTCCTTCTCTCTTCTCTACCTGGGAGAGTCTTTCCAATTCCATCTCTAGCTCTGTCTCCATGAATAAATTCCCCTAATTAGAAAGTGTTCTCATAATGTGTTTTGATGACACTTAACAGTCGGGTGCCACTATTATCAATGGCAAATTAATAATGCTTCTGTTCTTTTCTCTCATTAAAATATACTTTAGGGTGTTATTCTTTGTCTTGTTTTTCCACTACTCTAAGTGTGTGTTTTTAACTGACTGAGGTTTTGTTTTTGTTTTTTTTCATCATGATAATCATACTTTTGAATTCTCATCCCTTTTTTCTCTCATCCTCCCTAACCACCTCCCCTCTGGTATCTATCAGTTTGTTCTCTATAGTTAAGAGTCTGTTTCTTGGTGTGTCTTTCTCTTTTTTTCCCCTTTGCTCTTTTGTTTCATTTCTTAAATTCCACATATGAGTGACGTCATATGGTATTTGTCTTTCTTTGACTTATTTCGCTTACCATCATATTCTCTAGCTCTATCCAGCTTGCTGCAAATGGCAAGATTTTATTCCTTTTTATGGCCGAGTAATATTCCATTGTGTATATATATGCCACCTCTTCTTTATCCATTCATCAGTTGATGATGGACACTTGAACTGCCTCCATAATTTGGCTGTTGTAAATAATGCAATGAACATAGGGGTGCATGTATCCCTTTGAGTAACTGTTTTTGTACTTTTTGGATAAATACCCAGTAGTGTGATTATTGGGTCATCAGGCAGTTCTATTTTTAACTTTTTGACTTTTTAACTCCATACTGTTTCCCAGAGTGGCTGCAGCAGTTTGCATTCCCACCAACAGTGCACGAGGCTTCCTTTTTCTGCACATTCTTGCCAACACCTGTTGTTTCTTGTGTTTTTGTTTTTAGACATTCTGACAGGTTTGAGGTGATTATCTCATTAGAATGGACTGAATTTTTAATCCTGTTCAATGGGTGAGATTATCCCGATATTGAGTAATTTTATTTTCTGTTTTTCTATGTAGGAAGCCAAGAGCAATAAATCTCTCTGCCCCTTTTCTGTTCCTCTTCCCCTTGGCTTGACCTATCCATTATCTCTCTTACTTTCTAAACTATGCTGCCCCACATGTTGGGACTACAGCAAAAAGAAAACCAAAAATATTTATAACATTTTTATGGTAAAAAAGTCTCCCTATCGATATAAAATATCAATATTCACCTGTGGGCAGATGGGGTAGATAGGGCATGCAGAATGAAATGGAATTTCTGAAGTGTGTTGACTTTCAGCTATCATTGCTATAAGAGGAAGCTCCTGGTCATTCAGAGATTGTACATTTAAACAAAATGATATGTGATTATAGGCAACCCTAGTAGTCTGAAATGGATATACAGCTTAATATACCAGTAGGTACAGATGAAATGTGACCCAAGTCATATTTGCGATCCTTCTCCAAAAAAATAAAAATCTAGTTTAAAAACTTTGATAACAAGTACTACGATTTCGATGTATACCTTTTAAAATAAGAGTATATATATTTGTGTGTGTATGTGTCTTAAACATGAGTATTGTTTGAATGGTAGACAGAAGGGCGAAAAATTGTCCATGTCATGTTATATTTTTATTGTTATACATTGGATATAGCTCTGTGCAACTGGCTGTAATAATTATAGTTTAATAGAACTTCACGATCATATAGGACCCTGTAAATTTTCAAAACCATTCCATTTCCTTTCTTCCTTATGCAAGAATTAAGATAAGGATGTCAGTCTTCCCCGGACAGCTTTTCCTAGGAATAAAGCCATCAGGGATAAGTGATGAGTATTATGTTGATGCTGTTGTTTAATAGAGTAATGCCTAATGGGAAAATTTTCGGCTTTACCTACCCCTTATTATCTGAAACTTTCTTACTTTCAGTTTCCTTATCTGTAAGGCAGTAATAGAAAAATAATTGTATATGATAGATAATATTAGTAGATCATGATTGAGCTTTCCTTATATTGTGGAGCCTTATACCTCACTTCTGGCTATTTGCAACGCACTCAATAAACTTATTTCTACTTAGGAAAATTATGTATTAAAATTACATGAACTCAATCTGTTATTTCTGTAATCAGAAATGTACCAAACAGTAATCTGTTTCTCCAATAATTTTTTTAAAGATTTTATTTTATTTACTTGAGAGAGTGAGAGAGAGAGAAAGAGAGAGCATGAGCAGGGGTGAGGGGCAGAGGCAGAGGGAGAAGCAGACTCCCTGCTGAGCAAGGAGCCTGATGCAAGACTCGATCCCAGGACACTGGGATCATGACATGACCTGAGCCTAAGGTAGACGCTTAACCGACTGAGGCACCCTAACTTTTTATTTTAAATTCCAATTTAACTAAAAATAAATAAATAAATAAATAAATAAATAAATAAATAAATAAAAGTAAATAAAAATTCTGAGTGATTGTTTTAGGCAAAGGACCATTCTAGATGTTCTGATGGATTTAATGATATGACAAGATGTTTACTGTGCCTACTATGTCCTCATGTCTTAACAACCAACATTTGGTGAGACAGAAACACACATTAAAAAACTGACTATGCTAGAATCTCAAAGAAAGTACAGGATATGGGAAACCACAGTCTAACATGAATGCCTTTATCCAACATTACAAATATCCAACACTCCAGTGATTCTAATTATGGATAGCTACACCCTTCCATAGGGACCTAGAGAGTCCCTATTCCCACTTTCCCAGGTCTCAATGCCTAATGGAGTTCCAAAAACAAAAATTTCTTCTATAAAACCTCCAGGACTTCTTAATATGGCTAACTTTTCTGTGCACTTTATTTACACCTTTGTCCTTGTTAAATGTACCACCGCCTAATCTCTTTCTTAGTGATCCTTTGAGGGGAAACAGCCCATTAAAAAATTGTTGACAGAGGCCTCTTAATTCTATAGTTAAGTATACCTTCTCCCATCTCCAAACTTAAATTTGCTAAAGCGTTTAAATAGATGAAATCCTTCCAAATAGCATACAGTATCCACATTAGTAAACATCCTTCTACATTTCCAAATAGCTGCCTGAATGGATTCAAAACAGAATTCCTGATTTCCCTCCCATTGGGCTACCAGTTTAGAAACGGAGGAACCTGTTATTTCCATGGGAAGAGAATATCTGTTTAATAAGTTAATAAGAGAAAACCGTTTTCTTGAAGGGATAGAAGAGAACAGTATTTTCTGCAAGAAAACTATCCAGCTTCCAAGGGATTGTCATGTTTTACTGAATGATATGAGGTACTCTCCTGAGATTTAACTTAGAGATTAATATAGAGAATTTAGGAAAACTGAGAGACTTTTGAAGAATATCAGTTAAGGGGCAGCTGGCCAGCTCAGTCGGTAGAGTATGCAACTCTTGATCTCGGGTAGTAAATTCCAGCCAGCCCCACATTGAGTGTAGATTACTGAAAATAAAATCTTAAAAAAAAGTTTCACTAAAAAGGATCCTAATCCCTGCATTCTTCATTCCCAGTGGTAGTTTGAGACCCACGCAAGCCACTCTTGATTGCTTAGCCTGTATTAGAGACCCCAGTAAAGAGGGACGCCAAGAAGTCTGCCGGGAAAGTTGTGCTCGTACCTTTCCGTCCCCCAGCTAACAACCTAAAATTTGGCTCCCAATAAGACGCTTAGGGGTATATCCTTGATCACCCCCTCAGGATTCTGGCGGTCGCTAGGGAGTTGGGCCCCCAGATCCTATTGAGCAAAGTGCAGACCAACGGTTCTGGCCTCTTAGGGTAGTGCTATTTCAGTAAGGCTACCTCTGGGAAAGACAACCAGAAGCCTTGAAGGCTCACTTGATGGCTGTCTAGTTCCCAAAAGCCACGAAGGACAACCCTTGCAACAGCCCCAAGTTAACTTCGAGGAGCGCACAGGATGCAAGACCCAAGAAACCAGCCACAACACAGAGTGAAACTAGCTATTTCCAAAGAGGAGAATAAAGCGAATAAACCTGAAAGCTAAAACCTAGATCTTTCAGACCCGCGATTAGGATAAAGGAACCCGACGTTGAGTGTCACGGCATCTGTCATAGAATACAGTGGGTGGCTCTGAAAAGAGCCTTTGGGTTTAAAGTTGGCATAAAATCAGGGAATTAAATCTATGCCCTCTCCCCGCGGATGCGGCGCGCCAGCTGGATGTCCTTGGGCATGATGGTGACGCGCTTGGCGTGGATGGCGCACAGGTTGGTGTCCTCGAAGAGCCCCACCAGGTAGGCCTCGCACGCCTCCTGCAGCGCCATGACGGCCGAGCTCTGGAAGCGCAGGTCGGTCTTGAAGTCCTGCGCGATCTCGCGCACCAGCCGCTGGAACGGCAGCTTGCGGATCAGCAGCTCGGTGGACTTCTGGTAGCGCCGGATCTCGCGCAGGGCCACCGTGCCGGGCCGGTAGCGGTGCGGCTTCTTGACGCCGCCGGTGGCCGGCGCGCTCTTGCGGGCCGCCTTGGTGGCCAGCTGCTTGCGCGGGGCCTTGCCGCCCGTCGACTTACGCGCCGTCTGCTTCGTGCGAGCCATGTCTTAACTGAAAGGTAAAGAAGCGAAAGAACTGCCTCGGCCCTGCTTTTATACAGGGACAGACTCCCTCTGATTGGATTGCGGGCCGTTCCATCAGTCAACGGTCGCTCGGTTCCGGAAGTGCAGGAGTGACTCGTCACTGGCTTAGCCGATCCTTACCCGTTTCTGATTGGTCGATTTCAACCAGCCGACATCTTCGCACCCCCCTTAAAAAAAAAAAAAAAAAATCATTTCTGAGTTTCATTTACGATGGTTAACAACTCGTTAATTATCGTTAATAATATAAAAAATTTGAAGTTTCCTCCTGTTTGGATAGAGAAAGTAGGATATGTTCGCAAGAGAGAGTGCTTTAGAATTTCTCTTCTTAAAACAATGTCCGCCATTTTCTGCAGTTATTCCGTTTTCATCTGGCTGGTATTTCCTGCCTTTATCTATTTGCAAATTCCACAGTGTAAGTATCTCATGAGTTCTATTTCATTTTACTTACAGCAAATATCTAGTTCATTGCAGCATAGTCTCCTAGGACATAATGTTAAGACGTAAGGAATGTTCTTTCAGGATTCACGTTTTAAAATTGCAGCATCCTGGAGCCCCTGTCTTTTTAATACTGGGTTTGACTCAAACTGGTGATTTTATATGCTGTTTGGTTTTGATGAATTAAAAATGTCAGCCGGGATGTAATGGCGACTGTCCTGAGGAGAAGGTTTGCTATGCGGAACCTTGAAAAAGATGGCGGCGATCGAGTCTTGAGGTTTAAGAATAGTAATTGTCTTGCATCTCCAGATTCTTGCCGGAGGAGCCCCGAAGAGTCCTGAAATATTTGTGATAAAGCCAAAGAAGCTACTGTTACGACTGGACTGGGCTCGATAATAGGATTTCCTTCCTTGGTGTTCGCGTCCAAATCCCAAAGTTTCTACTTATTTAAAATACAAAAATAAGGTTTTATTGGGAGCTGTGTCTGTGTGTATTTGGGTGTGTTTTGGTGAATGCACTTATGGTAATGAAGCGGTATTGAAAATCAACCTATTGGAGTCCCTGAAATCATTCGTTTATTCGTCCAATAAAAACAAGGTTTGGAATTCCTAATTTACATACTATTAATCTATTGGCCAGTTTTAGTCCAATGAAAATGTAGTCTTTTGAACCTTCCTTTGCATATGTGTCCTATAAATATTCGGGATTGTCCCTCTTTCTTTTTTCTTGGTGGTCCAAATTTCTTAGCTTTGTGATCACCATGCCAGAGCCTGCTAAGTCAGCCCCAGCCCCCAAAAAGGGCTCTAAGAAGGCGGTGACCAAGGCGCAGAAGAAGGACGGCAAGAAACGCAAACGCGGCCGCAAAGAGAGCTATTCCATCTACGTGTACAAGGTGCTGAAGCAGGTGCACCCCGACACCGGCATCTCGTCCAAGGCCATGGGCATCATGAACTCGTTCGTCAACGACATCTTCGAGCGCATCGCGGGCGAGGCGTCGCGCCTGGCGCATTACAACAAGCGCTCGACCATCACGTCCAGAGAGATCCAGACGGCCGTGCGCCTGCTGCTGCCCGGGGAGCTGGCCAAGCACGCCGTGTCCGAGGGCACCAAGGCCGTCACCAAGTACACCAGCTCCAAGTAAAAGTATTCCTACAGTTTGCTTTCCTCCAAGGCTCTTTTCAGAGCCACTCACTTTTTACATATTGAGAGCTGTAATAGCATGTTTTTTCAGCACACTTTTATAGTAAGCATATATTTCCTGAAATGTGTACAGTAGGAACTTGGTTAAAGTTCTAAAAGTCTGGTTTTTGTGTTTGTTCATTAAGTCTTTAATTTGTCCTTATATTTTGTGTAATCGTTTAGATTTTAGAATTATTTTGTATTTGGTGTCTGCCTCTTGAAGTCGGTGAAGCATGTTGAGTCGGTTTCTGAAACTCTAATTTTGACCTACTTGTAATTTTTTTCTTCCCCTAAGTGTTTCCTTCTGTATTCATTTAGACAGAAGAAAAATAGTAAAATGAAACAAAAACAAAAGTAAGAAAAGATAGATATGTAGGGATCACACAAGATATGAATGGAAATCAAGAGGTTCCATGAGTTAATTATTTAAAAGAACATTTGTTTTTGTGCTGCTGAATATAAAATGACTTAGATATGTTGCTGTTGAGTCCAGGTCAGGGTTTATAGGCTTGATTGGTATCAGGAACGCCCACAAGGCATGACAGGTGTATGTGCCAGTTCAGTGTTGGGGATATGTATGAAGGGTTACATAGTTGTGAAAGGGAGTGTTTCCAGTATAGGGTCCCCCCCGTTCTTTTTTTAAATGTATGTCTTCCATTAGATAAAGATTGCAGTTTTAGTTTATCGTATGTTATTTTAGATGGAACACGGATTTCTGAAGATGCTAAGTGCGTTCGCTAACTATATTAGTTATCTTTTGCTGAATAGTAGATGACCTTGAATTTACTAGCCTCAAACAACCCACATGTATTATGTGACAGTTTCTGTGGGTATGGGCATGGTGTAGCCGAGTCCTATTTAAGGATGCTATTGAGATGTTAGCTAGGATTGAAGTCTCTTGGATGCTTGACTGGGGAAATAATCCTCTTCCAAACTCACTAGGTGGCTGAATTTGTTTCTTTGTGGTGGTAGGGCTGAAGGTTCCAGTTTCTTTCATGTTGGCTGTTGGCTGAAAGGTTTGTAGGCTGTTAATTTGGAGGCCTTCACTTCCTAAAGAGCCCCACCCCTTCCCCACCTCAGTTTGTCATTTGGGCCTGTCAGCATAGATACTTGGTCTATCAAAGTCAGCATGCAAGAGTTGAGGAAGATACATCACGTTACCTAATATACTTAACATGTTAGATAACCTAATTATATACAGAAAATTACATCTCATCACCTCTGCAGTCACAGGTCATGTTCACCCTCAAGTGGATAGATCACAGAAGGGTGAACACCAGGAGGGAACCCTGGGGACTACCCTAGAGGCCATCATCACAGGACCCATCAGGAAAAATAAAAAACATCTAAGAACCCAAAGAATGTTAACTAAAATAACTCTTCCCTCTTTCCCTCTGCCCCTACATTACTCTGGTTCAATTTGCCTGCAGGCAGGAATCGGTGCTAAGAGGTAAGGAGAAAGGCTACATATACCTTGAAGTGCTTTTAAATAGGTTACTGCCAGTGACTTTCTCCTGAAGCCAAGATACAGAAGACTATTTGCCTGGTTATTATTTTGGAGGACGCTGCTGCCCCCTTTCCTTTGCAAGTACTGACACAGAAAATATTGTGTGGCTGAGTCCCAGCACAGGGCTAGGAGCCTCTGTACCTCCCTTTCTAGCTTTGAAGCTGAGAAACCAGAGGGTTTGTGAGATGAGTTAACATTGTTGCTTTTATTATAGAATGTCAGGGAATATGTGTGACAAGGTATAACAAACCCCCAAATCTCTGTGGCTTAAAAATACTTTATTGGTACTCAGTTTACATAATCCAGATACAAATGCTTTATGGGGGAGAAAAGTACCCATGTGCCACCTTGGCCTGCTCCTAGGTGCCTGCACTGTAGCCCCAGTTGAGCTTCTCCTTGAACCCTAGGAGTAGGGTAGCTACTGGCTACTCTGACCAAACAAGTTTCTGTTTTGAATAGGCTAAGAGTATTACATACGTTTTTTCAGTACTCAAGTTTTACTTCCAGAAAAATAGTAACTAGGTTTTAAAAATCTAACCTATTAGTGTGTGAAGCTCGTGTAGACTGCCACATCCTGTTAGAGATTCTAAAAACAAGACCCAACTGCTAATGAGGTGGTATGGGAGCACTTAAAAGCTAGAAAACCCTGTATTGGCAAAACCGGTAATGAACCTTTAACCCTCCCTAACCACTTAGCGCATTTCAGCAGCAAGAAACAGGATTAAGTTAAAGCCATGATTTCAGTCCAGAAACCACAATCTGTAATTCTTGATCCTCACAAGGGAGAAAAGAGTTTCAATAACAAATGTCGCCAGCCCTTCAAACGAACGGGTGTGTGGCCCTGAAAAGGGCCTTTAGAATTCTCACAGAAACCGCACGTGTGGGCAAAGTCTTAGCCCCCGAAGCCGTAGAGGGTGCGGCCCTGGCGCTTGAGCGCGTAGACCACGTCCATAGCCGTGACTGTCTTGCGCTTGGCGTGCTCCGTGTAGGTGACGGCGTCCCGGATCACGTTCTCCAGGAACACCTTGAGCACCCCGCGGGTCTCCTCGTAGATGAGGCCGGAGATGCGCTTGACGCCGCCGCGCCGGGCCAGCCGCCGGATGGCGGGCTTGGTGATGCCCTGGATGTTGTCGCGCAGCACCTTGCGGTGGCGCTTGGCGCCCCCCTTGCCCAGGCCCTTCCCGCCCTTGCCGCGACCAGACATTCTCAACAAAACAAAGAACCACCTAAAATTCGTGTTGACAAGAGATCGAGCTTCTTATTTATAACCCTGCCGGGGTCGCTCCCTGTTGCTTCCCTGAATTCTCTGAGACAAGCTCTCTTTGAGAGCGTGTAAGGAAAATTCTCTGCTTTATTAAGGGAGTGAAATAATGGCACCTCCCAAGCCAGTATCTGCTTTTCAGATGTGAACTATTTAGGATCCTTGCGCACCGTGGGCAGGTCGTTGACGAAATTATACATTGCTTTGAATTGTGATCGCGTATCTGAAATGTAGTCGAGGGTTTGTCTTCTCTTCTCGCCTTGAATCATTTTTGTACACTTTAAACCAAGAGAGAATAGTGGTGTTGGCCAGAGGGTCTCATGGAGGGAGAAAAGAACTCACCTCCCCAGCGGGACGGGGCGGGGGGGGGGGCTGCCTTTTCCGCGGAGGTCTGTCCCTGCTGCCTGGGCCCTGTACTCGCCCTACATTTCACCTTCTAGGGTCCACGATCTGTTTTGTGACGTTTTCTCTCAATTTCACTTTAGTTTGTTCTTCCTTAGAATGCAAATGTTAATCCCGACATCACAAAAATGGTTTGAAAATCAAAAGGTAAATCTTAGGTCAAGTGTTGAACACTGTGACGACTACTTCGTGGAAATTCTGTCTTCATGCCCCAGGGATTGACTTCCTTCCTGATACTCAAATCTCTCAGTCTGGTATTTTACAATCGGGATTTATGTTCAGTGTTTATTTTTTATGTTTTCATAACCTCTATATCTGATGAAGTTTTAGAATATAGGTGATGTTCGGTGATATGCGGTGCAGAGCTGACGACCAAGAAAGAATTCTTAAGTCGTCTCTGGTGCAAAAAGGTGATTTTATTAAAACATGGGGACAGGGCCTGTGGGCAGAATGAGCTGCTCTGGGTTTGTGACGTGTGGTTGATATATACTTGGGAGCTGGGGAGGTGAGGACAAAGGGGGTGTCCAGAAGGACTGTCATATGCCAAAGAAGACTTTCAGCATAATGGAGACCTGGTTATTGTCAAGCCAAGTCTGTTTTTCCCTCCAATGAGGCACTAAAATGAAGACAGTTGGGAGTTTCTTGGAGGAATGTTACATTACTCCTATTACACGTCCTTGTCAATGGGCTTCAGGTTCAGAAGAAATTCCATTTTATTTACCTTTCCTTCTGCCTCAGCCTCTCTCAATTTTTATGCAGGGGAGGGTGATGTTAGGGCTTCAGGAAACTGAGTTATGGTCTCTGGAAGTTAGGCTACTGATAAGAAACCTTCTTCCTTGTAAATCACTAGGACATTTGTAAACCCAGGTAGACCCCTGTCCTGCAGGACTGTAATCTTTATCAGTTAACCATTTGTTTTTCTTTAGGGCAGCCAGGAGTGCCTGAGGAATGTCGCATATGTCACATGGGGGTGGGGGTAGGGGGTAGAGGGTGCCTCTAGACTTTTTCCTCAGCTAGACTTCTGCTCTGTCATCATATCTTTGTAAGTGCAAATCTTTGAGTTTAGGGGTCAGTGCTAAATTTATGTGGTTACATTTAAATTTATATACTTTCCCAATTTACCACTACTTTCATACCACAAACACAATTCCTTCTAGGATTGCATTGTCTGATAAAGTGATCTGGACCCACTTTTCAGCATTGGGAATGTGGTTGATGCTATGAGGAACTGAATTTTTAATTTTATTTAATAAAAAAATTTAATTTAAAAGCTATTATTCTGTTCAGTTATTGCAAAGTTTGGGGTATGTTTGAAGAACTTGGGCATGTGAACTCAATTTTTCAACAGTAAATTTTATGGTATTGAAATGCAAATCAAGTTTTTTACTATAAAAATTTAGAATCAGATTGAATGAGATAGATACTGGATTTAGAAGATGTAAGATGAAAAAAGGAACGTGAATATTGCATTACTAATGTCTATATTGATTACATATTGAAACAAAAATATTTTGTATATTTTGGATTATATAAAATATACTATTAAAATAATTGCATCCTTTCACTTTTTAAAATGTGGTTACTGGAAATTTTTTAATTACATATGTGTTTTGCATTATTTCTTATAGGTGACACTGTTCCAGGGTTCTTCCTTTCCTATCTCTGTTACTTGATTTTTTATCAAATCTTGCTGTCCTGGGTTTTGGGATATGGTGGACATGCAATTTAAAATTGACCCTTGAACAACAGGGCTTTGAAGTCCATGGGCCCACATATACGTAGATTGTTTTTTGGTAAACACAATACAGCACGGTAAATGTGTTATCTCTTCATGATTTTTTTTTTGTTGTTGTTTGAAGATTTTATTTATTTATTTGACAGAGAGAGAGACAGCCAGGGAGAGAGGGAGCACAAGCAGGGGGAGTGGGAGAGGAAGAAGCAGGCTCCCAGCAGAGGAGCCTGATGTGGGGCTCGATTCCAGAACGCCGGGATCTTGCTCTGAGCCGAAGGCAGACGCTTAACGACTGTGCCACCCTGGCGCCCCTTCATGATTTTCGTAACAACATATTTTTTCTCTAACTTACTTTATTATAGGGATACAGTATATAATTATATCATATATAAAATATGCATTTATCAACTGATTATGTTATCAGTAAGGCTTCTGCTCAACCTTAGGCTATTAACAGTTACGTTTTGGGAGTCAACAGTTATACCCGGATTTTCAACTGTGCAAGGGATTTGTGCCCCTAACCTTTGTTCATGGGACATATATTTCTAAGAAACCCAGTTGCACAGACTGGCCCCAAACTCAAAGGAAGCATTGTACAAAACTTTAAAAAGTAACAAAATAAAATGACATTAGGGAATAATGGGAGGCTTGTCAAAGAAAACATTACTCATCAAAGCAAGAAAAGATGGATAGCTAGAAAAACTGTTGACCTTAGAATTCTTCAAGGGCAGGGTGTCAGGAGATGAGACTTACTGAAATTCTGTGCTAATATTTTTTTTCTGAAAGTACGTTTTGTTGAGCGAGAGCATCCAAAAATGTTTACTATCCCAATTATAGTCCAAAAGAGCTTACGTTTCTGTACAAGAGAATGTATATTCTGGTATTTTCTTAAAAAGAGGCAAATTAATCACTGTGGAAGTACAAAAGCATCTCATGGAAGAGAAGGCTTAGAGAATGGTTTACTGTTTCTAGAATCTAGGTAAAGACCATGAGAGACAGATAAGAAAAGCAGGTCAATTACTTTGGAGTCTAGAAACAGTTACAGTGTCTACTATTTGATGAATGAGTATGGTAAGAATGTCAAGGAGTCACATCATGAAATTTCATAGAAATTTATCTTGCGGGTTCTATGTTTGTATTTTCTTCCAGCAAGGATTCACAACATAAGACACATTATCTGAGATTTGGAAGTCAGGAAAAAAGGATGGGCCATGATGTTTAATATCATAAAATGTTAAAGACCACACAAAAATAGTAGGGCAATTGACTTTGGTCATCTCACTGACCATTGATGGAATGTAACAAATTCAGCAGGGGTTTATTTGGTAGAGATGCAAATAATTTCTGTTAGGTGGAACGGCTCTATCTCCAAAGATTTATGGCCTCTTGGGCATTAATAATTTTGTTTTAACCTCATTCAACAATCCTACTCCAATATTTCTGTGAAATTGTTTATATGTACCCTAATTTCTTAAATATTCTTTGAACAAATTAGAGCATTGTACCTTTTTCAGTCAATGATATTTTAAGTAAACTCTTTGTCACATGTTTATTTTCTATTTTCTGAATTGTTATTTCATCTTTTTGAAAAAAGGTAAACAAGTGATGTCATGTGACTTTGACTTGATTGGAGATAAACAGGGTGTCAGAAATGTGCTGGTCCTTTCTCTACTTCTTTAGGCCTGGGAAATTCAACACTAGTCCTTCTGGGCGTGGCAAATCATCAATGGTGAGAGGGAAGGGTGAAAGTGCAGATGGGAAAGCAGATTCTTCATCAGGCTTGAGGTCACTGAGGACAAGGGAAAGACTTTGGTTGCAGACTAGGGTAGCTCTGAAACCTGCTAAGAAATACCCAAATACCTGTTAAAGTGAAGGGATAGACTGCATTTCTTTCCATTTTTTAATAGAACACAGTCTAAAAGTCCTGTCCACATGTTTTTTTTTTAAAACTTATTTTAAGAGAATGTCCTTCTGGGGGCGCCTGGGTGGCACAGCAGTTAAGTGTCTGCCTTCGGCTCAGGGCGTGATCCTGGCGTTACGGGATCGAGCCCCACGTCAGGCTCATCCGCTATGAGCCTGCTTCTTCCTCTCCCGCTCCCCCTGCTTGTGTTCCCTCTCTCGCTGGCTGTCTCTATCTCTGTCAAATAAATAAATAAAATCTTTAAAAAAAAAGATTAAAAAAAGAGAGAGAGAGAATGTCCTTCTGTTTGACTATTTATTAGGGTCTAGTATCAGAGAAAAATCTGTCAATTTAGATAATTTGTAGGATGTTGATAGTTTAGTGAATTTTGTCCATCGGAGATGGACATTGTGCCATAGGACAATAACCCTTTTTGATCTAAATTTGCTCTTCTGGTTTCACTCCAATCTTTCTTTTTTAGGGGAGGGAAATTTTCCCTCCATCCATTTTGGTTCTTGGCTGGGGCCTCTGTTACAAAACACCGATTAGCGAGAGAAAACAATCAGACGTTTATTAACGTGCATTTCATACACACGTGCCAGAAAGCCAGGGAGTTCAAAGGGGGGTCTTAGAGCTGCAGCTTTACGTGTCTTGAAAGAGAACAATAGGTACACGGAGAAGTGACAAGACAAAGGAAGGCAGTTTAAGGCCTTTAAGGACAGCAGACTCTGGGAATGTAAATATATGGGAGGAAACAGAGGAAGGTTTGTTTGCTGATTCTTCTGATGTCTCTCTGGGCTGTTAAGATTCTAAAGGTCTCCAGTATAGCCCTTATATCCTGCCTTAGGGCAGAAAAAGGGAAGGGTGGAGGGAGCTTTTCCTGTGATTGTTGCTTAACTGCCTTGAACCCCAATTTTTATGTCAAAGAGGAATATTGTTTCCTTCACTAGAATTATATCGCTAGTCTTGATAATGCCCTATACTCCTTTGAACTAGATTTAACTTCCTGATAGTCACGTACTGATGACTTATATATTAGAAAAACTCACTACAGTGAGACTTGCCTTGTTATTTGGAGTTTTATACTTTAATAACACATAATGTAATGGCTTGATGACAATTTCTCCATGCGAAAAAAAAAATCAGGTTTGTATTTGCTTTTTAGGCTACTGAGGCCTACCTCGTGGATTGGAGACCCATTAAAAAACATCCATTTCTTTAGATTCACCTAGACTTTGACTCCACTAATAGTAAATGTTACCCTTTTCTTTCACAGTCCAAAAGGATATAACACTGCATATAAAGAGATAAGTCCCTTCAACAATCCTATTCTTTTGATCTTGACTGTCTAGAAGCCATTCCGAGCCCTTATCAAACACTAGAGTGAAAGACATCCTGGCAGGTGAGTAGTAAAGTGTCTAAAATTAAGCAATGGATTATGTAAACTTACACACAATTACTATGAATCCAAAGAAGATTGTTATAAAAGTCAGTGCATGCTTCCAATAGGACTTCATTGTTTTCTTGAAAAAGAGAAACTACTTTCAGGAAGGGAGATGGAAAGCATTACAACAGTTTTTTGACAAAGTAGGTGGCTCTGAAAAGAGCCGTTTTCAATGTCCAGAGAAAATAGCCTTGGATTACGCCCTCTCCCCGCGGATGCGGCGCGCCAGCTGGATGTCCTTGGGCATGATGGTGACGCGCTTGGCGTGGATGGCGCACAGGTTGGTGTCCTCGAAGAGCCCCACCAGGTAGGCCTCGCACGCCTCCTGCAGCGCCATGACGGCCGAGCTCTGGAAGCGCAGGTCGGTCTTGAAGTCCTGCGCGATTTCGCGCACCAGCCGCTGGAACGGCAGCTTGCGGATCAGCAGCTCGGTGGACTTCTGGTAGCGCCGGATCTCGCGCAGGGCCACCGTGCCGGGCCGGTAGCGGTGCGGCTTCTTGACGCCGCCGGTGGCCGGCGCGCTCTTGCGGGCCGCCTTGGTGGCCAGCTGCTTGCGCGGGGCCTTGCCGCCCGTCGACTTGCGCGCCGTCTGTTTCGTGCGAGCCATGACAACTACACAGAAGAGGAAACTGACTGGAGAGTAGCAAGCAGCTCTTTCTGACCGTATTTATACAGCAGTCTGGTTCGTAGGTCCCGCGCTGTGATCTAATTGGTTCTCAGGTTGCTTTCGCGAGAAATGATTGGATTTCCATTAAGGACTGAATATAGAACCAAAATTCATTTCTTGCTTACATTTATTCCTAGTTTACTTGAAATTGAGTTAAGAAAAACGAGGTTTCATTTAGAGTTGATTCGTGTGTACTTCATTCATTGCTTTTGTTTTGAGAAGGCAAAACCGAACAGATAAAATAATTTTTAGTAAGAATGCAGGCCGCCAGAAAATTTAAAAATCCCGCCCTGGCGTGTGATTGGCCAGGTATCTCTACTTTGTTCTCTCATTTCTCTCAAACGTTTTAGACTTTCTGACCGTCAGTTTGAGTATAGTGTATATATAATTACGTTGATTTGTATGTAAACTTTACTTGTATACTAAACAGTCTCCAACATGTTGAGATATTTTGGTTTGCATTAGTATCGTTGGCATTCACAGAGCTTATGCCCCTAAATTAGGTCCTGACAGAATTGTAATTTCCTTGGGACTGTTTTTGTGTATTTGCGAACGCTTTATGTAATTTGTTTCATGAATCCGTAATTGTATAGACCTAACATTTTCAATGGAAACGAATACTTTGTGGCAAGAAAGGGAACATTAGTTACTCAATTTTTAAAATAGGAAACTTTAAAAACAGGTTAAATGTAACAAGATTTGCGTGTAATCAAATGGTTAATACTTAATAAACACGTCATCTAGGGTTTTTTAGTATTTCAGCGCTTTCTAGAAAATGTGGGTGGCTCTTAAAAGAGCCTTTGATTTGCGGGAGAGGGATAGCAGGTTTTATAAACATTTCATTTGCCCTTGGCCTTGTGGTGGCTCTCAGTCTTCTTGGGCAGCAGCACGGCCTGGATGTTGGGCAGGACGCCGCCCTGCGCGATGGTCACCCGGCCCAGCAGCTTGTTGAGCTCCTCGTCGTTGCGGATGGCCAGCTGCAGGTGGCGCGGGATGATGCGCGTCTTCTTGTTGTCGCGGGCCGCGTTGCCCGCCAGCTCCAGGATCTCGGCCGTCAGATACTCCAGCACGGCCGCCAGGTACACGGGCGCGCCGGCCCCGACCCGCTCCGAATAGTTGCCTTTGCGGAGCAGGCGGTGCACACGGCCCACTGGGAACTGGAGGCCGGCCCGCGAGGAGCGCGTCTTGGCCTTGGCGCGAGCCTTGCCGCCCTGCTTGCCGCGTCCAGACATAACTGGTTGTATCTGAGCAAAATGCCACAGAAAGAAAGAAAAGAGATGTCCTGAAAGCAGCAAAAAGATGCCAGTTATAGTGCTGGATGGAAGCGGAAAACTCGAGTTGGGATTGGTTAAAGTCATCGTTTGGCGATCCAACCAATAAGAACGGAGAAATGACGCACTCAAATTTACATATTCCCCGTCACTAATTCATTATCAAATCAGATCCGGATATTCTTGCATGCCTTATTTGCATAGATGGCCTATAAAAGAGGAGACTCTGGATGTAGGCGGACATCTTAGGACTTTTTTTGTCTGTGAATTGAGGTGTTAGTAGTCAGGATGCCTGAACCGGCCAAGTCCGCGCCCGCCCCGAAGAAGGGCTCCAAGAAGGCGGTGACCAAGGCGCAGAAGAAGGACGGCAAGAAGCGCAAGCGCAGCCGCAAGGAGAGCTACTCGGTGTACGTGTACAAGGTGCTGAAGCAGGTGCACCCCGACACCGGCATCTCGTCCAAGGCCATGGGCATCATGAACTCGTTCGTCAACGACATCTTCGAGCGCATCGCGGGCGAGGCGTCGCGCCTGGCGCATTACAACAAGCGCTCGACCATCACGTCCAGGGAGATCCAGACGGCCGTGCGCCTGCTGCTGCCCGGGGAGCTGGCCAAGCACGCCGTGTCCGAGGGCACCAAGGCCGTCACCAAGTACACCAGCTCCAAGTAGACTTGCCGAGTAAGCGTCTTGTTACCCCAACCCAAAGGCTCTTTTCAGAGCCACTTCATTTTCATCGAAAGAGTTGTAATATTAAGTACTTAAATTTTTTAGTCAACCTTAGCATACTTTTGTCAGTGGATATGCTTGGAGACTCCTTTCAAGGGAAAAACGACTGATCCCCATGTACTTAGAAAAGTATGGACGTCTTTCTATGCTTAAAAATTTTTTCTGTAGTCTTTTTGTTGTCCGTGTTGCAGAGCCTGGTACTTGGCACACATTCAGTTTTCATTTGGATCTACGGGATGCTGTCGAGGCTGGACAGGAGTTAGGAGTTGCTCCTGTCCTTCTCACCCTACTGCTCTGTCTTGATTCCTGGCAGCAGTAAGCGGTTCTGTGCCCTCCACGCTCTGATTTCTACACTCTCAGTAATGCTTCCAGTCCTGTCCCTCCTTGCTTGTCAGCCTGAATCCCACCGGGCCTCTTCCATTCCAAATTTATAAATTGTATTAACTTTTAGTTTCTTTTGTGCCCTAAGCCCTGGTTGTGGCTACTGTTGTCTTCAATCTTCTCTGGGATACCTCAGTTTTGGCTTTAAAGTATTGGAAAATCTATGTAGCTTTTAATTAAATTATATTTATAAAAATCAATACTTTTACATTTTCCTGAGAGACCTGTGGCTCTAAGCCTCCATTGACTTAAAGGGCCATGACTACTTTACATTTGAAAGCGTTTATTTATTGCATTTCCTTTCTCCATCAGGCTCTTTGATAATCATATAAAATATTTTCCTTGCTTTCAAGGGACCAACAGTCTCAGGTTTGCCACCATCAGTTCTCCCAGGCAGGGAAAGTATTTATTCCAGGATATAGAAATACATTGAATTTGAGGGCAGCAGTAGTCCTATGGGATATGGGGTTTCCTCTGGTAGCCTCACCAAACCTTTCTTCTTGGCTGACTCTGGACACTTAAGGAAAGCTGAACATAGAAAGCACCAAGAAAAGAGATGAGAGAGGAGATAGTCTATGTAAAAGTACTTACTAGAGTGTTGAGACATCTACTGGAACTGAAGTGTCTTTGAATTCTATCCAGACACCTTTGAAAGAGTCATAAGACTTTGGTGGGAATGTTCTGCCATGTAAATGAGCTTTGGTTCTCACACCCACTGGGCTTCACTTTATAAAATGAGACTATTACTAAATATTACTAAAGAATAAATTGCTAAAATAAACTATGGACATTTGTGAAAACAAAGGCAATAATTTATAATAAAAACACATTTTAGAGGGATTTACAATTGAGAAGGTTTTTATGAACATTATTAGGTAAAATTTTCCATGTCTTCTATACTTCATATATAATAAATGCAAACTTTTTAAAGTAGAATTATAATCAGAAATAATAATAATAATACAATGAGTGAGGCAACTGTTACTCCATGAAATTAGAGTTGCTGTTCTTAAATCCAGACATACTAAACACCAGGAAAAAAGGAAATGTAAAATGCTGGTTTCAAAACTAGAGACACTTCAACATTATGGGAGCCCACGATATTTAGGAAGAATTTACATGCATGTGTAATAATTCTGATAATATTTATACATTTAAATGTACATATATGTGCAGTTGTAATCTTCACTGAAAACAGAATCAATAATTCTTAAGCTATGGGGGTGTTTTAATTTCCTTTTGCTGGTCTGACAGATTATCACAAATTTAGTGGTTTCCATCAGCACAAATTTATAATTTCCTAATTCTGTAGATCAGCATTTGGGCATGGATGTCACTGAGCTAAAATCAAGGTGTCAGGAATTCTGCGTTCGTCTCTGGGATCTCTGAAAGTAAATCTGTTTCCTTGCCTTTTCCAGCTCCTAGAGGCTATCCTCTTTCCTTGGCTGAGGGCCCCTTTTCTCAATTTTCAAGGCCAGCAATCTCTGGGCAAATCCTCAGGCTGTTAGCTCTCTGGTTCTGTACTCAGGTTCCCTCTCCCCATTTTAAGTACCCCTGTGGTTTACACGGGGTTCACTTGGATAATCCAGGATAATCTCCCTTTAAAAAATCAGGTGATTGGCAATCCTAGTGCCATCTGGAACATTAAGAGACCTCTGTCATGGAACCTAACATACTCACAGACCCTTAGAGGTTAGGAGTTAAAGATAATCGGGATGACATTTCTCTAACTAGCACAGTAGGTCGTAGTGTTTTTAGAATTTGCTAGAAAGCTATATACCTTCTGTTCTACAAACTGGAAGACTATATGGACACACTAACAAGTATACCTTCAGGGTGCCCTTGTATTCCAGGAAGGTCATATGCACCTTGTTTAGATATTTGTTTATTTCTGAGAATACATAGAGCAAAAACTGACTATCATAATGGAAGCTTTCATATACAGCTACCTGGTATTTTTAGATTTCATTCTTTTACATTTCTCTCCTTATTGCTTTTGTTTTGTTTGAAAATGTATGTATTCTTCGTGTATGTTGTTTTGTGTGTGTGTGTGCCCATTTGTGTTGTGTGGGGAGTAGAAAGCTTGCTGTTCATGAAAGAAATTATACAAGAATATAGAATAGTTTTAACTTTTTTCCTCCCTGGGTTGAACCCCTAAAATTACTTCGTATGTGCAACCGTAGCACATAATTCATGTGCGATACCATTCATGGCAGTTTACAACTTCAAGTAAGCTTCTAATTACAAGGAGAAAAGTGTAAACTTTCATCACCATTATTGTATGTCTGCATATGCCAGGGCAGTGGTCGTGTTACAAGAATGACATATTAAATTGTTTTAAAGATTTTATTTATTTACGTATTTGTCAGAGAGAGATAGGGAGAGTACGAGCAGGGTGGAGGGCAGAGGGAGAAGCAGGCTCCCCAATGAGCAGGGACCCCAATGCGGGGCTCGATCCCAGGACCCCTGAGATCATGACCTGAGCCAAAGGCAGAAACTTAACCAACTGAGCCATTCAGGCAGCTCCATATGAATTTTTTTTAATTTAAAAAGAATTTTTGTAAACCAGGACAGAAATTAGCTGATATAAAATCCACCCATGAGGAAAATAACAAATTTAAGGGAGTGGCACCAAAATATCCCTAAAAGGAGTTTCTTTCTTGGACGGCCAGCATTATTACTGCAATGTGGAATTTTGCCAATGGTCTTGCCTTTCATTAAACAAGCCATCGGGAAATTCTCGTTACAATTAAATGACCCCATCTTGGAGTCAGTGATGTTTATTTTTCAATTTTCATGCATTGGCTTGTTCCCACTAGTATTTACAAATTATACTGCCTTAAGCAAATACACATCCAGTAGAAGTGTATAAAGATTAATCTGGAAATAAACCAGTTTCTTCTTACCACAACATACCACTAACAAAAATAGCACTACCAAATTTCTTAAGCCCTCTTGGCTTTTCATAGAACCAATGTGTAAAGGACACTACATCCCAACAGCTTCAGTGAAACATTGTCACCACTTGGGCCAGGCTTGTAGTTAAAACGGGGAGCAGAGACAAGAGAAATCCATCCTACCATTACCTACACTCGTACCTTCCCCTTTCCACTAGTGAAAAGGTATGTGTATTTTAAGGTGCTAGTAACACAGGACTGCAAGCCTCACATTTTCAGCAAAGTAAAGCAAAACCGCTTCAGCAGTTACAGTAACGATCAAAGCCGTTACAACTCACGCTGAAAACCTGGCTGGCTCTTAAAGTGTATTTGGGGTTAAATATGAAGACATGGTGTCAGGATTATTTGGAGCTCCAGCTCCCCGGGCAGCAGCAGGCACACGGCCATCTGGATCTCCCTGGACGTGATGGTCCAGCGCTTGTTGTAATGCGCCAGGCGCGACGCCTCGCCCGCGATGCGCTCGAAGATGTCGTTGACGAACGAGTTCATGATGCCCATGGCCTTGGACGAGATGCCGGTGTCGGGGTGCACCTGCTTCAGCACCTTGTACACGTACACCGAGTAGCTCTCCTTGCGGCTGCGCTTGCGCTTCTTGCCGTCCTTCTTCTGCGCCTTGGTCACCGCCTTCTTGGAGCCCTTCTTCGGGGGATTGGGAACAGACTTCTCAGGCTGGGGCATGATGAACAAAAACTATGATTCTGAGATAAGAATATGTGCCCTGGTTAAAATGTTCATAATATTTATATGGATCCTATGCAAATGAAGTGCTAAAAGAGTTAGACTTTGATTGAATAAATAATCCTAAACTGCAACATAGCATGGATATTACGTGTCTTTAATTCTGTTTTGTAATTGGTTGCAAACTTCAAAACTGTTTTAGCCAATCAAACCACGTAATTTACAATTCGGCTTGTAAGTATAATTGCTTCTCATTTGTTGAAAGGATTAGTACTCCCATTTTTTCCCCCGTTACTAAGCATACTGGTTACAGAGTATTAAGATGTCCGGACGCGGCAAGCAGGGCGGCAAGGCTCGCGCCAAGGCCAAGACGCGCTCCTCGCGTGCCGGCCTCCAGTTCCCGGTGGGCCGTGTGCACCGCCTGCTCCGCAAGGGCAACTACACCGAGCGGGTCGGGGCCGGCGCGCCCGTGTACCTGGCGGCCGTGCTGGAGTACCTGACGGCCGAGATCCTGGAGCTGGCGGGCAACGCGGCCCGCGACAACAAGAAGACGCGCATCATCCCGCGCCACCTGCAGCTGGCCATCCGCAACGACGAGGAGCTCAACAAGCTGCTGGGCCGGGTGACCATCGCGCAGGGCGGCGTCCTGCCCAACATCCAGGCCGTGCTGCTGCCCAAGAAGACCGAGAGCCACCACAAGGCCAAGGGGAAGTAAGGTGGAAAAATAAAATCTTAATTCGTTGAGGGGTCCATTTTAACCAAAGGCTCTTTTCAGAGCCAACCTCCATAGTCATTGAAAGGGCTTACATTTTCTTTATTAATTGTAGGTAATTGAAAACGCCCCGCAGGGTCGCTCGTCAATGCAGGAATAGATGTCAGTACTTCCAACACCTCAGAAAGGAGAAAGTAAGCATTTGGTTTAGAGCTAGAATAAAAATAAAAGTTGCCACCTGAAAATTATGACGCTATGGAAAGGTTTTGTCACGTGGTAAAGTATATCAATACCGGAATCCCTCAGGCCTATAAGGCATCCCTAACCTAATGGGAATGGTAATGCTTGGTTTATATTGAAAGTTTAGATCCAAACCTAGTTAGTGGTCTGCCGATCAGTAAAACTATACCTTAATTAATATGTCCTGTTGAACAGTTGCTTTGCATCTTAGTGGGTAAAATCATCCTCAAGTCATACTTAAAACAACAACAACAACAACAACAAATATCCAACTGAGTGGGCTGGGGCCTAATCAGTTGGAAACTGGAATACAATACTATATGCCCTTGATTTTGTTGTCGTTTATACAGAGCTTCCTAACTCGGGGTTCAGTATGACTTTAAAAAGATACACTTATCTTTTATTTATTTGACAGAGATAGAGACAGCCAGCCAGAGAGGGAACACAGCAGGGGAGTGGGAGAGGAAGAAGCAGGCTCATAGCAGAGGAGCCTGATGTGGGGCTCGATCCCATAACGCCGGGATCACGCCCTGAGCCGAAGGCAGACGCTTAACCGCTGTGCCACCCAGGCACCCCTATCTTTTTGTACAATTTACAACTTTGGGTATCTTTTAAGAGCCTTTTATACAAACTTCCATTAGTGTGGAGTAAGTATGTATTTAATAAAATTGTAGTAATAAGTATGAAATTAACTCAGGGGTAATGGTACATTTAGGAGTTGTACAAAAATATATTTAAAAATCAGAGTTTGGGGGCGCCTGGGTGGTGCAGTAGTTAAGCGTCTGCCTTCGGCTCAGGGCGTGATCCCAGAGTTCCGGAATCGGAATCGAGTCCCACATCGGGCTTCTCTGCTGGGTGCCTGCTTCTTTCTCCCCCACTCCCCTGCTGTGTTCCCTCTCTCGCTGGCTGTCTCTCTCTCTGTCAAATAAATAAATAAAATCTTTAAAAAAATAAAAAAATAAAAATCATAGTTTGAATGAAGACATCAAGAAATAGACCTGATATAAGCCTTCTTACTCTTGAACAAGGGTAAAATATTAGTTTGCCAATTAAATCTAGAGGGCGAGTTTTCAAAACCATCTACAGAAATCCAGTTTCAGGGACCGAACCTTAAATTTTTATTCAGCCAACAAGATATATCATTGGAGTAATTGGTATTAAATGCTGCCAGAGAACATTGCAAATAAACAGGTGAGGTAAATAAGAGATCACTGTAATTAAGGTTGAGGAGAGAAAGTTGGAAACACCAGCAGTTAAAGTAGTGAATTGGAGGAAGATGTTAATTTTTTTTTTTTTTCGTGGAAGACATTAATTTTTGGCCTAAATATACTGGAGGTCATGTGATTCAGGGAGTGAATGTCACTACCAATATCTTCACTCGGATCCCTAGGACGCAGATGTGTGTCCAATCAGAATGGGACTCTATATCTAGGAGTAGAGCGTGGTATGGTTTCATTGTTCCGTCAGCTGCCTGTTAATTTTGGGATGGCTCGCCCAAAGCAGAAGGTCCTCAAGTCCATGGTGCCGCGCGCCAACAGCTCCCCACGCAAGGCCCCCCGCGGCACGGCCCCGCGCAAGCAGCTGGCCACCAAGGCGGCCCGCAAGAGCGCGCCGGCCACCGGCGGCGTCAAGAAGCCGCACCGCTACCGGCCCGGCACGGTGGCCCTGCGCGAGATCCGGCGCTACCAGAAGTCCACCGAGCTGCTGATCCGCAAGCTGCCGTTCCAGCGGCTGGTGCGCGAGATCGCGCAGGACTTCAAGACCGACCTGCGCTTCCAGAGCTCGGCCGTCATGGCGCTGCAGGAGGCGTGCGAGGCCTACCTGGTGGGGCTCTTCGAGGACACCAACCTGTGCGCCATCCACGCCAAGCGCGTCACCATCATGCCCAAGGACATCCAGCTGGCGCGCCGCATCCGCGGGGAGAGGGCGTCGGAAATTCTTTTAAGCCAGGGCTGACAGCCTTTGAACCTTATGCTCAAAGGCTCTTTTCAGAGCCACGCACGATTGCCGTGTACTTGTTTTTGGTTTTTGAAATTGTGGAAGATACTGGAGAAACCAAGGGCTACCATGTTCTTTCGTAAGGTTAATTGTGTGGCTCTGAAAAGAGCCGTGTAGTGTTCTCAACTAGCCAAAGTCTTCCTTCTTGGCGGCCACCTTCTTGGGCTTAGGTGCCTTCGCCTTCTTCGGGCTCTTGGCCACTTTCTTAGGACAGCCGCCACCACGGGCTTCTTGGCCTTCTTGGGGGTCTTCTTGAGGAAAGGAAACAAATTAAAATTTCCTGCGGAGGAATCACACTAATTTTATTCTATAGCGAAGTGGGACACCTCATGCTTTGACTTCTTCATGTTTTCTTCTTCCAGTCGTTATCACGTTAGTGTCAGCTTTTTTCAAAAGCCCCTGACACTCCGAGAGATTCACAGGTCAGAGAGACAACTTCTTGATTTTCGTTTAAAATATAAATTCTTCCCTCCGTGCTTTCAGTAGCTGGCTCTCCAGGGGTATTCTACACATTCTTGGCTTCTCACACATCCAACAACGGCGTAGTTCTCATGGAGATTTCCCCGGAAAATCTGTTTCATATGAAGAGAAATAACACAGGCTCTTTCCCTATTTCTCTACAAGAATGATAGTAAAGGGTGCTTGAAATAACAGCTAATTCTGACAGGATCAGTCATTATTTTGTCTGAAAAACCTTTATCATAGCTTTTAGTGACAATTCGCAGGGTCAGTTTGGGGGTTTCAGGCGTTCAAGGTTGTCCAGGAAAATGAGGAATGCAGCAATGTGTAATCCTTGTGACATGGTTGTCAGTCCTGTAAACGTAGATGGTGACAGAGGAGATCCAGAAGGGATATAAAAAAGAGTTGGACCCCTTTATTTGTTTTTAAAAATCTTTTATTTACATTGATTTAATTGGGGAGGTCAGTAATTAAAATATTCATAAGCTCTGTGGTACAGAAATGTGTCATGCCTGGGGAAGATAAACTTTGGTAACCTATTAAAGCAACAGAAGGAAAGGATATACACACACAACCCGCACAACCTTACACATGCACATATTTACAGAATTCGCGTGGGGGAAGGGCGATTTTTGAAAAGCATGTCTTATATTTGCTACTACATTTCTTATTTGTGCAAGGAGATTTGGTTGTAAGAAACTCAGTATAACATATTCTTAATGTTGGATAAGGAATACATTTATAGTAGAAAGTGATTAAATTTTTATTTTCATCACTTCAAATTCTTTCTCTTTAACATAGTATGTTTATTTTGAGACATGTAGCAATCCGTGTTCCGCTATGATGGTGAAAGAAAGAAATGCTGGGAATACACAGAGCAAAGCCCAAGAGGTGAGGGTTTCACCCTCCTTTCTGATCCCCTCAAAATCAAGAAATGACTGATTACCGCCTTCAGCCCATCCAACTGGAACATGAGAATTAGTCTAACAGTTAAATATTAACGTGATACAGATGGCTGAGATGAGATGAGCAATCCACTCAGTATAAATCCTTCTTACTTTGTGTATTCCCTTGTTACGGAGTTTATGTATTCCTAATCCTCTTAACGTGCTTTTGACTCATTGTAGTTGGTTTTGAAGCTCGCCTGAAGATTATTCATTGATAGCAACGAGGAGTATGAATTACAGCGAGGCTGAGCCAAAGAAGGCTGTGACAGTAGTCAGTCCACATAAGAAACAGAAGAGCCAGAATGACAACCATGGTGGGGGAAATAAAAGAGGTGCAGTCCCAGGAGAGAAGAGCTGTCTCTAGTCCGTGTCAATGCAGGGAGTCTCCAAGGTACTGCCCCAGTCACCTTCATGGGCTCTGAGTTTCCTTGATGTGGCTAACTTCCCGGTCTCTCCCTTCAGGTCTGTACTCTCGCTTAACCATCAAACTTGTATTTCTGGGCGCTTCTGGATGTTTGCTATGTATCACCATACACTAGACTACACTCTCTCTATAATCGCTACATAACTAACCTCACCGTGTAGTTTCCAATCGAAAGATATCATTCAACTTGACATGATCGTCAATTGTACATACAAAACCCCCAGTCTTTTTATTACTTGAGCCATAGCTGAGTTGTTTGGGACTGTTTAGTCCATTGAAGGTCCAGAGCAACTACGACAGAAGTAGCCAGCTCCCGTGACTACCGCTGGGCTCGGAGCAGTCCGACTAGGTCTCTCCTTAGACAGTCTCGATCCTCACAACAATATATATGGTGGATGCATGTTTCAGCGACCATATTCCTATTAGAAATCGTAGATGGATGCTTATGGGGTTTTGGTCCCCTTCACATGTTGGAGAAGGAGAGAGAGAGAACATGCGTTGACGGGAGAGGCAGAGGGAGAGGGAGAAGAAGACTCTCTGCTGAGCAAGGAGCTTGACGTGGGGCTTGATGCACGACCCTGAGATCATGATCTGAGCTGAAGGTAGGCGGGCCACCCAGGTGCCCCACACATCTAGAGATTATTTGGGTTATAACATATTATGTAGAGGTTATATGTCCTCAAGCTAGGAAATATCTCTACATTGTAAAAATAGGAGACAGGTCTTAATCCCTTTAAAAATTTCTCTTTTCTGAAGGGAAAAGTGAAAACTCAGACATACTATTTCTTCAAGATAAAGTGTTGAGAGGGAGAGGAAATAACTCTTGCCTTTGCTAAGTGTACAAAATCATTGCCATTTACCTTTACATCCGTCCATCAGATTATTGTTACTAACATATGGTTTTCATGTCAACATTCATGGCATGTCCCAATGCTCCTCTGTGCACATTTTTTGTCTTTTGTTCCCCCCTCCAAATTTGCTGTATGTGATTGGGTGGATATAAATTAATGAACAAACACTTAAGCAAGATACATGTAACAATTTAACAGAATCTGATAATCCTTAATTTTTCTCAAATTCATCTTTAAGTCTTTCCTTCATGGGGCCCATAATAAAACTAACCAACAGATTGGTAGTACAGTCTATGTCGAATCTTTAGGAAGTATTTATGACAGATAGATTTAAGAAATCTAGTGAATTCCTCCAGAATGCGATTACGAGGAACCATCCAGATACTCGTGTTTTGTACGTAGAAAAGTGATAGAGTCAAAATTCAACTCAATATAAATTAAGAAATGTTTCTGATTTGTTAGATTGACATTGCTTCTCCTTTTGCTTATGATTCTTAGCTGTAATATCACTGAGCTGAACAAATAAGTCATGTTTGAGTCCATAAGGAAAAATAAACACATGGGAAATGGACAAAACATTACAGACTACATCTTTGCTAGACCATCTCTATCTCTAACACTTCAGAAGCTTAGAGGTTCAGACTGCTCTTACATTAACTGCAAGAAAAAAAATAAAGGAGACATTCCCTCTTTGAGATCACAGCTATGTAGTCATGTGGTTAAACAAATTCTGCTTTTGTGTGCAAAACATGAAATATGTTTCTCTTAATTCTCCCTGCTTAGACTTGTCAGTCAGCCAGCAGGCCTTTCTTTCCAGGGAACAGAGACAGAGATGTGTTTTATATAACTTCAATAACCTCCCTGCTACAATAATAAGAGATACAGTCAGTATACTTTTAGTACGGTTCCAGACGATAAGGGAAGGAGGTCGCGAGAAGGAATAAATCAGAACTATTACAACTGAGCAACTTTTCTCAGTTGTACCGTGGTGCCACTTTCATTTTACATAAGCATGATGGCATAATTCAAGCTCAATAAATCAGAAATCTTAACATTTAAAATTTACATTGACTTTTTAAAAAAGTGATAGGGCTTTTTAAAATAACAGTAAAATAATCATGCAAACCAAACAAAAATACAGCTCAGTTTCATTCGCTAATTATAAATTTTGATTAGTATATTGGAATTGAAAATAAAAAGAAACCATTAACATCAAGGCATATAATTTGGTATGAACAAATAACATCCATATTTATAAACAAAACTATGGTTTAGAAATATGTAAGAAACCAAAATAAATCAGAAGTATAAGATACACAATGGACTATCCAATGAATGCAGACACATTTTCTTTCTTTTTTTGTTTTTTTTTTTTTGCATTTACCTTTTTAAAAAAATTTAAATTCAATTAATTAACATACAAAGTATTATTTGTTTCATGGGTACAGGTCTGTGATTCATCGGTCTTATATAACACCCAGTGCTCATTACATCACGTGCCCTCCCCAATGTCCATCACCTAGTTACCCCATCACTCTACCCCCTCCCCTCCAGCAACCCTCAGTTTGTTTCCTATGATTAAGAGTCTCTTGCGGTTTGTAAAATTTACCTTGACTTTTAATTATTACCATATTAGGAAACAAAATAATTAGATAAAACACATAGGAAAGGGCAATAGTAAACCCTACTTTACTAGAGTTGATTTCTTGACATTAACTCAGTTTTTATAGAAAAGGGATACTGTGTTTCAGTTTGCTTACAAGCTAGATCACTATGAATTCTGCATTTCCTAATACAAACACATATACCACTTATAACAGGTTATAAATAAACTGGTTTTCAAGCATAGAGTCAGCCCCAACGATACTAATACACTATTTAAAAAGACCTAAGACAATGAATTCCATTTCCAAGGGACAAAAAGAACTGTGCAAACAAACTTACTTTTTCTGTGTATGCCAGTGTTATAAAATGTACCTTTTAATAAAACCTTGACCCAAATGCCAGCAGCTTCAGAAAAAAATTTGGGTGGAGGGCGGAAGAGAGTTATTTCATTTGGGAAAAACAACCACTATCTTTTTCCTAATCTTCAACACACACACAATGAAAACATATAGAGCTGCGGTAACACTTTATGCAATTCCTATGCACTGAAGTATAACAACAGCTAAATACAATTATATTTTTAAACACCGAGTCAAGGCTTTACATAAAAATGCCATCCTACTTTCCCCACTAAGTTTCTAAAATATCGTGTATTTTCTTCCCCAACATCTGCAGCCATTCAGGAATTTGTAGGAAACTTCTATGCATGATCTTAATTCCTAATCCCTGGCTCTTTGGGCTCAGTGACAAAAGATCAAAACCACCAAAAATGGTGGTTCACTTGAAGGCAGACCAGAGACCCTGGTTCAGTTAGTCTCCTAGGACAAAGGCAGTGCTGTGTCTCCTGGCTCCATGGGAGGGGGCACGTGAAGGATCTCAGCAATCAGTCACCCATTCAGTCCAGGTGATAGATGTGCATGCATGGCAGAAATCGAATCGGGTCCGCATAACCAGTTCATCATACAGATAACACTCTCCCGGATCTTTTCTTCTGATCAATCCCTTCCAGGGTCATAAACTCCTTCAGGCACATTTGTATCAGGCCTATTCTTTGAGCTATGCTAATGTGCCGCTCTGCAGTCAGCAGCTGCTAGGCTAGGGGGGCTAGGTTTTGGATGATAGACCGGAGCAGGAGCTGGTTCCTGATGTGGGCGCCGCGGGTCCCGATCCCGCTGCATCCCCTCGGTCGGACTCAGATTCCTGAAGCGGGGAGATGTCATCTGGAGTACGGGATTGGAAGCAGTTCCCCAAAATCTGGGGCTAGGATGCGTGATCTGTGCACTGTTCTGACAGTCTTCCCTCTCTGCACATTTTCAAAACCCAGAGTCTTTCAAGATCTGAAGATCCCAAAGAAGGGTTCTTGATCATTTCAGGTCATGGACTTCCTTGTATATCTGATGAAGCTTATGGCCCCTTCCCAGGACAATGCTTTCAAGTACTGAAGAGAATATACATAGGATTCCATAGGAAAAGAATTATATTACAATATCATTATCAAATTTATCAAAACCCCAACCTGTTGATGTGTTAACAGATGTGTTTCTGTATTAATCCATTAGTCACAAGATTGCCCTTGTGAGCAAGAATTGCCACAGTGTAGAAGGAATGACGGGTGTAAATGGGTTGGAAACACCGAGAGCTTCAGCTGCTGGTGACATGCCCTCAACACAGGTCCGGCCCATCCCGCTGTTTGCTGCCTGTATTCACAATTGCAGGAAATGCTGAGGTTCAGTTGGGGGATAGTACAGATAAAAATGGAATTTTTCTTCTATACAAGTTCCTAGATGCCCTGCATCCTGTCACTGTATCCGAGGGTAAGAACCCCAATCTGGCATTTGTCCCCGTGCAACATAAACTCGGAAAACAGCTTTGAGGAGCTAGGTCCTCCTCACAGACCCTGGAGGAGAAGCCAAGTCTCTGCAATTCAACTGGAACTCCTCAAAGGAATTGGTGATGAATTCAATCTTTCAGTGTTTATTATTTTAAGGAGCTCTGGAAAGAAAGTTGTAGCCAAGTAGGATGCTCTGTTAGGCTCACCACTTTACAGGGGTGAATACGGAGGGGGGAAGCGGAAAGCATCCACGACAATATATCATAATAATGTTGAATGAGTGCTTATTTGCAGAGAGTAAAGACTTGACATGGATTATCCCTTTTAAACTTCAGTGCTCTGTAATTTAGACTTTCTTACACAGTTGCAAAGAAAAAAAAACCGAGCGCAGACTGCCCAAGGTGCCACAGCTCGCGGGGCAGCAGGCTGTCTCCAGAGCTTGGATGCCCATGGGCCGGAGCATAGAATGTGGTGGCGGAAACCGCGCTAGCTGTCAGGTCTGCATAACTAAGTACACACTCAAACCACAAACTCGGGCCTGAGCAGAACAAGGCCCTCATCACGTTGGGATGCACACATTTACAAACCTTCAGCACAAACTTCGGTGATGTTGCCCCTGATTTGACTTTGAAAGGTGTAACGTTCTGCTTAGTTCCCGCGTAGGGCTCTCCAGCTGCACCCCGGCGAGCCTGCCTTAGTGAAGGAGGCATCTGTCAATGGATAAGACAAACAGAAACTTAGCAATCCGGCTCTGAGGAGCTTCAAACTTCTAGGGGCAACAGCGAGCAGCAACTAAACACTTCTGGCTTAGTCTGGGAAACGTGAAGGGCAAGTATGCGGCGTCTCTGTGGGAAGCGTGTGCGTTGGTGCCCGGCACAGCGGCTGCAAGTGTTGCGGGCACACGCGTACACTGATAACTATATAGGAGAGGATTTGTTGACCTACACCCCCGCCCCCACCCCGGCCAGACTCTGGCTTCAGGGGCCCCGCCTGCCGGGTCTGCACAGCACTGAGCAAAGGAGAAGGAGGCGATGGGCGGAAACTGCGTGTGGTTTCCGCCCCTGCGCTTGCGGTTTTCAAACAGGTCCGTCACGTTGCTATAAAAGGGCTGAGCGGAGGGGCGGCCTGTGGTTTTTGTCAGACTTGGAAAGTTTTTCATCACCATGTCAGGCCGCGGCAAGGGCGGGAAGGGCCTGGGCAAGGGAGGCGCCAAGCGCCACCGTAAGGTGCTGCGCGACAACATCCAGGGCATCACGAAGCCCGCCATTCGGCGGCTGGCCCGGCGCGGCGGCGTCAAGCGCATCTCCGGCCTCATCTACGAGGAGACCCGCGGGGTGCTCAAGGTGTTCCTGGAGAACGTGATCCGGGACGCCGTCACCTACACGGAGCACGCCAAGCGCAAGACGGTTACGGCCATGGACGTGGTCTACGCGCTCAAGCGCCAGGGCCGCACCCTCTATGGCTTCGGGGGCTGAGCACGCTCCCCCCCCCCCC
>NW_024425564.1:9720177-9730851 GCF_017311325.1 Ursus maritimus
CCCCCCCCCCCCCCCCCCCCCCAGCGGAACGCTTTGTTAATCAACCAAAGGCCCTTTTCAGGGCCACTCATTTAGTCGCTGGAAAGAGTTGCTCGCTTTTCAGTGTCGTTAATTTTCATCTTATTTCGGCTTTGGTGTTGCTTCTGTTTTTTATTTACATGTCATTTTGTTTTTTGTGGACTTGTTCTTGTCTCAGTTAACTGCCCCGCGTCTTAAAATTTAATGCTTTACGCGGATTAGTTTCATGTTTGATGTCCTCAACCGCTTTACACCCGGAGCTTTTAAACTAAAAGTGCAGAAAGGACTTAATGTACTTGTGATATGTCAGTATAAAGGTTATATTTTAACAAGTGTCTTGGCTTATTGTCTCAATCTTAGACGTAGGTTACTTTCAGTTACACAGAGGGTTCTCGTCTGCCTGCAGCACATCCTGACCGACCTTTCAAATGCAGGACTTCAGGATTCAAATCAGTCCTCTGCGTGTCAGCAGTGAGAGAAGTTAAAGTAGCAGAACTCCAGTGGGTACAGCTCGTTCTTGTAAACACTGCAGAGATGCCAGGTTAGGACCTTATCCTTCGGTGTCATTCTAACGTGTTTGATTTTGTGAAGTGTAGGGGTTCATTGCGGTGTAGACTAGCCTTTTTTCATGAAGATTTTTTCACTTGAACATAGTAAAGGCAGAGCTATGCAGGTGGCTTTCATGTCCTGGCTTTGGCAGCAGAGGGAAGAATGTAGTTAAGATCAACAGGAAGTCAGCAGAAGTCACTCCCAGGTTTGGGCTTTAAAACCTTCTTCCCTCTTCCCACCAGACAGAAGGTGATCTTGTTTGATCTAGCAGGGACAGCAGGTCTAGGGGACAGCAGAACGATGATTGAAGGACAGTGTCCTCCTTGGTCAGGAGGAGCAAAGTTGCCCCCTCAGAGCTGGATTAATCACAGTGGATCCGTCCTGTGTGACTCGAATAGCTGTCCTTGAAGTTAAAGCTTGAAAGTCCAAACTGACTCAATGTCACATGATTTGGGAGCAAATAAAAACAGTGAGTAGTTTTCTTTCAGCCTGATTCAGGTAGAAGTCCATGAATTTTCCTTCAGGCTCACTGAACCTGTCTTCCATCACCAGTCTCTGTAAGTTCTAAGTACGTAGTAGTCTATGTCATTGAGTGAATCATAGATCGAGTTTACAAGTTCCCAGTCTCCCCTCAGAGATTAAAAAAAGAGACTGGAAACCTTGTACAGAGGGATGCTTAGTCTTTGTGTTGTCTTTGGTCAGGTCACTTAACCTCTTTGTGTCTGTTTTCCCATCTGTAAAATGGGACAACTTATGGGTTTAAGGTGAATAAAATCAAAGCATTTTGTCCCATGCATGGCACATGGTAAACGCTGTTTTCTCTTTTATTATTATTGCTGTTACTATTATTGTTATTTCTCATGAAATTAGAGAGGCCCAGACAAAAAGACGGGGACTATTAAACCACGAAGAGGTACTCTTAATGTACTGAACTGTCATTTTCTATCATTGTCCTCTGTGGCAAATCACTGACCACTTTTCCCTCATAGGCAATGTGAGGATATGTTACTATTTTTGTGACAGTGAGACAATGGAGGATAACTAATGTGACTGTAGTATGAGTTTACATGTATCCCTGAGAAGTTGCAAGTGAATTAATGAACTTTTGTGGATGCAATCATAAAAACTCAATTCCAGATTATTTAAACAAAGTAAAAAATTCTCTTGAAAGAGACATTCTCCTACCACCCTGACGAAATTGCTGAGCAGGCAGGACTTTCCGTTCTGTTGCTTTTCCTAGTTTCTAGGAAAGCAAATCTAAGGGGTGCCGCTGGGGAGCTCCTGGCATCAGTCACACATGATGACCCAAGACAGAGGGGAATATAGTGGGGACACTTCCAGCTCAGGTAAGAGGAATACTTCTGAAGCTGTCCCCAAAACCTGGGTTACTCTTTATTACCTATAATCAGAGTTTCCAGTGAGATCCATTTACCATCTGCAAAGGTCATCGTCTGTGCTCTCAGCAGCCAACACAGCAGGCTGGCTGCCTCCTCCTTCCTGAAACACTATTTCTTGACCTCGGTGACTCTCCTCCCCTGGTTTTCTTCCTCACCATTCGGCTGTCTCCTTTCTCTCTCTAAAGTTTGGAGTGCTTCCTTATTCTCTCCATGGGTAAATGCCAGTTTCAATGTGTGCCAACAACCGTAAAATTTCTATTTCCAAACTCTCCACAATGTCTGTGTTCAATCCTCAAGCTGTTCTGATTTCCAGACTCCAGGGGCAACAATGCACTTGACCCTCCAGTGGAATGCTTCAGGGGATTTAAATATTGTCATGCCCCAGTCCCTGAAACCTCAACCTGTCCTATAATTCTGGATCATTCATCCAAGAATTTCACCAGCTCTGTAGGGTGTGGGTAAGCATACAACCTGGAGACACACTGTCGGCTCTAACCCCTGCCCCACACCTTGCTCATCCCTAGTCAACCAGAAGGAGAGAATAGCTGTGTCTAGATACTGTGGATGTTCAGAGGACGAAGTGAGCTAACATTTGGAAAGAGTTTGGCAGTCTCTTAAACACACGTAAAGTGCCCAATAACTGTCAGCTACATGTTTCTTCACCCATGAAACCTGGTTCATCAATAGTCTTTGCGCTTTCTCCTCCCATAGCACGTGTAGTAATTTCACCAGGGTTATTGCACTAACGTTTCCATCCTTTCTTCTGCTTGTTTTTACCTTTAATCCCATAAATACCATTTTCCACACAGCAGCTTGGGTGCTTTCAAACTCTAAGAGTTTCTCAGGGCACAATAAAAATCTGGGTGCCTTCTTTGGCCCACAAGGTCTGACATGAAAATAAACAAATAAAAAAAGAAAGCCAAGTTCCCAGATTTCCCCCAGAGCTAATGAAACAAACTCTGGGAGTGGGGCCAGCAATCTGTCCTCTAAGAAGCCTCCAGGTGATTTTGATGGGCCATCAAGGTTAGAAGCACTGCTCTGTATCCTCAGGACATAATTCCGTGCTGGCACTCCGGTGTGAATGAACCAAATGGTTGTTCCTTCTTTCGGCCTAGAAGGCCTTTGTATCAGACAGTGCCATTTCCCCTCCTTCCTAACACAGCCTCAGTTTTGTTCTGGTCTCCCCCTCCTCACTGCCTTGTGCTCCAGGGAAGACAGAGTGTCTCTGTAGTATCAGGGATCAGGTCCTGATTCAACCACACTAGTCCTGAAGGTCCCAGACAGGTAGTGATGATTGGTTTGGGGCTGGGAATACAGCCAGTTCTTTGTGGCTGCGAGAGTCTAACAGTGCAGATCTGCTGCCCCAATAATGTTTTGATTGAGCTGAAAAGTGAGTCGTTGATTGAAAAAACTGTGTGCATGTGCCCGTGTGTGTGCGTGCTGGGGACAAAGGTGGAATCAGGGGCATTTCAGGAAGAGAATATTTGCAAAGGCCTGGAGGCTGGAGAGGTCTCAGGGAATTCCAGAAAGTGTGAAAAAGCAAAACATGAAAAAACAAAAAAAAAAAAACCCAAAAAACAAAAAACCACATTGGAGAAACAAAAAAGAAGAGAAAAACAATCCTGTGAGTTTTGGTTTGGGTTTTAGGTGAGGGGTAGGCTAGAGGGCTTGATTTCTGATTTCGTGCAGTAGGGGGATCACTGAAAGGCACTGCGAGGAACGGCACAGAATCAGGTATGCTTTCTCACACAACTACCCTCTGGAATGAAAAGTACATTCACTATGGACAGAGGAGTTTTCGGATCATCTCAAACTGAAATCAAGATGATCAGAAAAAGTTGAAGTGTAGTTGTAATTTGGCAGCCTAAGCGCAAATTCTTGTTTCTTTGTGCTGATTTTGCCTTTTTGAGAGAATAAAGGGAGACCAGACAGACTGGCTGGGAAGGCTGGCTGGGAGTGTCTGGAGGACAGGTTAGCTATTCCTGGGTGCATTTGGTATTTCTGTTTACAGGTGAGGTGCTGGCAGTCAGTCTTTCTCACTGAAATTCCAGAAGGAAGGTTGTAATGTCATAATGCCTGGAGAAATGAGGGAAGGAGACACATCCTGCTTTTAATTTTCAGGGCTTAGGCCCTTTGGCATCACCTGATCCGAAGCCAAGCCTTCCAGACTTTGGTGTCCAGCATCTGAATGTTAAAAGGCATGGCCCGAGTCCACATTTTTAGCTCTCCACCCGCTGACCGTCCTGGGTCCCTGTCTTTTTCTCCCGGACCTCCCCACCCACAGCTGCTCAGCGGAGCTGGGAAACCAGAGCTGGAGACAGGACAGGTGGACGGCTTGGAAGGGAACTCGCAAGTGACAGGAAAGGACGGACTGGGGGCCGCTGAGCCAGCCAGCCCTTATTCTGGGGCTGCACTAGGGAGGAGGAGACTGTGGCGGGTCATCGGGGAGTCGGGAAGGAGAGTGGGAGACGAATGCATTCTTCTCCACGACACCCTAAAAATCAAATGTAATGACGATCGCCTTTTCAGGGCAGCTTAAGAAGGAAAGCGGCGAAGCCCGACTAAAAACTGGTAAGCACCTTAGTGTCCTTCCTGGAGAGCTGCAGCCGCCCACCGCCCACTTTAAAGACCTATAACACGCTCAGCCAGGACTGAAAAGTCCCGGGGAGCAGGCGGGGGAGGGAAAAGCGAGGATCCCGGGCCACACAAAGAACCCGGGGCGCGAGCCTGGCAGCACCGGAACAGGAAGTCCCGCCTTCCGACGGCGGGTTTTTCAAATGTCATTGAGGCTGCGAACACCCTGCAGGGTGACACTTGAAAAAAGCGGAGGCCGGAGGCCCCCTGGCCGTTTTAGGAGCTTCGAAACGCGGCGCCAGCAGCCACCGCGCCCGGGTACTGTTAAGAAGCCGATCATCAGCTCCACGGGCTGTGGAGTAAGCGCTAGCCGTTTCGGTGCGCGCTGGTTTACGCAGCCGGGGCCCTCTGTACATACAAGCGACAGCTTTCACAGCCACAGGCAGCGAGCCCATCCCCCGACGCTTACTTGGCAAGTTTACTTGGAGCTGGTGTACTTGGTGACGGCCTTGGTGCCCTCGGACACGGCGTGCTTGGCCAGCTCCCCGGGCAGCAGCAGGCGCACGGCCGTCTGGATCTCCCTGGACGTGATGGTCGAGCGCTTGTTGTAATGCGCCAGGCGCGACGCCTCGCCCGCGATGCGCTCGAAGATGTCGTTGACGAACGAGTTCATGATGCCCATGGCCTTGGACGAGATGCCGGTGTCGGGGTGCACCTGCTTCAGCACCTTGTACACGTACACCGAGTAGCTCTCCTTGCGGCTGCGCTTGCGCTTCTTGCCGTCCTTCTTCTGCGCCTTGGTCACCGCCTTCTTGGAGCCCTTTTTCGGGGCGGGCGCGGACTTTGCTGGTTCAGGTATCCTGACTCCGCTTTTTCTGACAGAACAGAAAATGGAGTCAGCGTCAGGATCCTGCCTATTTGTAGCCAACGTTATGCAAATGAGGGATGCGTTTAGCGACCGTTGATTCGTCGACTAGTGGTGCGGCCTCCAGGCTAATGATTGGCTCGAGTTCTACTCTCCCATTGGTTATGTCCTGAGAGTCCTTTTCCCCAGTTTAGCCTGGCTTATTTATTCTAGTAAGGTTTTTATTATAAGAAATTCTGATTAGTATTGCAATGCAGATTAATTGGTGGATTAGTTTCGAATGTTAGAAATTCCTCTCTCTTGTGTTTGGAATGCCAGGAAGGTAACGTAGTGTGTAACATGTTCAGATTATTTCATAGTGTTGGTTCAAGACCCGCCTCTGCCCTCCAATATGTCTCTTTGGCATGTGGGTTATTTTGACCTGAAGGCCCGTGAGACCCTGCAGACTTGAGAAATTTTTTCCCCTTACTTATCCGTAGACAAGGACCTAAATGCCGTGGGGGGGGGGGTCTTTCCCAAATAAGGGTTATTATGGAGATAAGTTTTATCTGAGTGACCCATCTCTATGGTAGAGCCAAGAACTAATTACCAAAGCCTGTTCATTCCTTTTCTTGAAATCCCAAACTCCTACCTCCTTTCCCCTAGTTCAGAATGACGTAAATATATATCCCTCATTTTGCTTGTCTTGGGAAGTTCCATGTGTTTGCGGATTCCGTATACGTACAGTGTAAAGTTGGTTTTCTCTCTTTAATTTTTTCATGTCAATTTGATTCTAGCTTCAAGGAGCTCGGAGGGGCCAGGAATGCTTGCTCCCCCAGAGCTGGCATAGTTGGCAGGATAATTTAACTCATTGGGTACCGCTTGCCCCAGACACTGCAGCAGCATAGAGATCCTTAGGACATCTGCCACATAGCTGGCAGCAGGCAAGATTTACCATTTCAGCCTCTTCAGTCTCTGTCTGTGGAGTCTGATGGAGCAAGGGTAGGTAAGAGTTCTTTTCCCTCTTTCTAAATTTGGATTAGCAGGAGAAAATATTTGTGGAACTAGTTCCTTGGGCTAAGTGACTCTGCTTCATGTACTCTGGTAACTTACTGATCCTTTTCCTCCCAGAGATGGTCTCTGTTTTCCTTTGTCTGTGTCTTTCATATTTTTTTGTGGCCTGTTGTTAAGGGACTTCTTGGAAGCCAATGCCCCACAATTTGTGGGCATGGTTTGAGCCCTTGAAAGCTGTTAGAGTGCTGGCTAGCTCACGAAGTCTCCCACGGTAGGATAAGTTGGTCATGGAAAGGGTTATTTATATTGACATTTGGTCACCCCCAACGTCAAGTAATCTTCTGTAAGCATACTGTAAAACTACACACAGTCCCAACCCCACAACAATACCTTCTAGGTATTAGTGTGGCTCCAGGAGACCCAAGGCTTAGATCTGTTAATATTTTCCTTCTGTCTTGTTCTACGTCCTAAGAGCTTGGCTTTTGGCCAACATGAAAATTTACTTTGGTCTCCAATGTCTGGAGGGTGCACTTACCAGGGTGCACCTTGACGGCCAGTCTAAGAGACTGGGGATCAGATTTTCTCTCTGTCTACCTGTGTCACCTCTCAGGGGTGGTTGTCATGAGAGGTTCCAGCCCATAGGAATCTGTTGTCTCAACATTCCTTGCTTGTTAGTGCTAGAATGTTCCATTCCAGAAGAACCCACCTGATATCCTAGATTAGTGGGTGGGTGACTGCAGATGTGTCACATTTTCGTGGGACACCAGAGACATTCACTATACCATCTTTACCATCTGTGCAATGAAAGCTTTTGCTTTCTTAGAGTAATTTCATAAGTAAACTTTTGGGTGGGGGGGCCTGCATCATCTGTGCCCTCTCTGGACACCTATTGTGTCTTTGGTTAAGGTATTAAAAGGCTTATTGGTTTAAGTCACTATTAATAGATCTTACTCATCAATGGCCATACAACAGATCCTTTATTTATTTTTACAATGGATCCTTTAAATTCGCTGTATTTAAAATATCTCAGCTGTCTTATAACGGCTCACCTTAGGGACTCCATAGACAAGATAAAAGAACAGAAATTAGACACAGAAAGAAATGGTCTCAGCCAATGTAAATTCTCCTTCTTAAAATTTGGCTGCATCTGGTTGTTTTAATTCCTCTTTCTTACAAGATTTCCTACAGAGATCACTCTGACTTAATCTCTAGGATCAAAGTATACAGGTTGCTGGGGTATATGCCGAAAGCCAGAAAATGAGTTTAACAAAAGCAGCAGGAGACTAGCACTAAGGGGCGCTTTGCTCCTCCCTGCCCTGGCTCTGTAAACAGGCTTGGCCAAGCCTCAGGCGTTCCTATACAATGCCCTTTGCAAGACTGTCCTCGATCCACTGCCCTCCCCCGCCCCCCAACACCAACAGAACCATGGACAACAGCGGAGCTTTTAAATTATAAAACCCTTTTACTTCTACTTTCAAGAGATCCTACAAAATTTAGAGAGTAATTACAAAGATTATATGACTATATTCACAACTTTGCTTTCTGAGGAAATATATAACCAAAATATCTCCTAAGCCGTCCTATAAACGACTTGCAAAAGGCCAATATTCAGGGGCTAATAGAAGCCACGTTTAAATTGTACACCCAGAAAAACAAGGCTTTTGTCAAAATGCTTTAGATAGACTTTACAAAGGTATAAACCTTTTGGTTTCCATTCTAGTTTAAATTTTCTGCGATATAAAGTAGCAAATTCAGCTAAAAAGATGGGTCAATCCCTTCATATTCGGACTATAATCCAGTTCTTCTGTCCTTATTTTACAAATCTCTACAAAAATCTCTACAACTCTCTAGAGTTAAAGTCCACCTGTCTTTACCAATCTCCAAACCTTGCACATTCCTTTCAAAATGTCTGTGGATATTATTTTAATAATCAGGATATTGGAACACAATTGTTCCGGACTTTAAAACGGGGGGGCTAAATTTCTAAATAGCAATTACCCTGAAACTTTAGAAAAAAATTTCTTTGCATTCTTTCTCTGTCCCTTGAAATTATAAATCTTATCATGTCTTTGAAATGTAAACACATCGGAGTTAACCAAAACACGGGGGGTGGGGTAGTGGGTGAGGGTTGGGGGAAAGAGGCCTTTTTAAAATACCAATTTCTGAAAAGGCTTTTATGCCCATACTATAGCGCCAATAATAACAGGCAGAAATGCTCCAAATACGCATCTTCAAGAAAACTTACATACTCTCTCTGCATTTGATATACGTTTTTCAACCTCCATCGTCTCTACAACCCAGGAGCCAGTCTTTTTGACATGCAAACTTTAGGGAAATTTTTTCAAAAAAATAGATGATAGATAGATAGATAGATAGATAGATAGATAGATATAGATAGATAGATAGATAGATAGATAGATAGATAGATAGATGAAACTATTTAAAAATTGGGCCTAGGGGCACCCGGGTGGCTCAGTTAAGTGTCTAACTTGATTTCAGCTCAGGTCATGATCTCAAGGTCATGAGTTTGAGTCTAGCATTGGGCTCTGAGCTCAGTGTGGAGTCCATATGAGATTCTCTCCCTCCCTCTCCCTCTCCCTCTGCCCCTTCCCACACTTGTTTTCTCTCTAAAATAAATACGTAAATCTTAAAAAAAATAAAAATAAAAATTGAGCCTTTAATGGCCTCTCCACAAATACCAACATTTTGTTTATATCTTGTCTGTATTTTGTGGTGTGTGTCTGTATTTTGTGGTGTGTGTGTGTCCATGTATGTTTCCACGTGAGATATTTTCTCTACCTCTGGATGGTATTGCTGTAATTAGTATGTACAAGAGCTCTATTTAGTTTGTTTGAAGGCACATGCTTGTAAAGATTGGGCATTCTAACATCCAGAAAGTTAGAAACAAATCCAAATCTTTTTCAAATTAATGTAATCCGGGAAATATTTGGTATTAAAGCTAAATTAAGTTTGTTGGCTTAATTAAAATGGATATGTTTTTACAGTTATCACCATTAAACCTAAAATTTTCATTCTGCCTGTGTTTACTAAAAGTCAAATAAGTTCAGGGTATTTCTGTTGCAAAATTTGTCAGCAAGAAAAAGGCTTACAATAATGGTTGATTCTATCTAATGCATAATGAAGTTTTTGTGGGTAGTCTGTATGTAATTGTTAAAAGAAGTAAATTAAATAGATGTAAATAAAATAAAAATCTTTGTAGGTAAACTTGTAAATAGCTTCCAAAGTCTTTGGAAAGCTAAAATGTCATAGTTTTGCGAAGTTAAATAATGAGTAAAGTCAAGCTTGTTGATAATCTAGATCTCTTCCGATTAAGATAAAATAATGAAACATTAAGTACTGAACATGTTTATCTGCTTTCGTCTTATTATAGAGAAACTAAAGATAAATTTGGGTCTGTTAATAAACATATTTTATGCTTTATTAAAAGATTATATTATGAAAAAATACATGTTTCTAAAAATAATGAAACATATTCATAAATTTGCCAATCTGAAAAGTTCTGGTATAAGAGTTCACAATTGCTTATTACTTCATTTTCCCTAGAAATTAGGGTTTCTAAGCATTTAAGAATTTTAAGAAATGTAATTAAGACTACTGGAAAAAACAACTTTATGTGAGGAAAGTAAGAAATGTGTTTTTGGTAAGAAGAAATGTAAGTAATAAAACTACATATTTGTTGAGGGAAAAGAAAGTGTTAAAGCAAGACTGGTTATTTATAGAGAGAAAATTTAGGTCAAAATCTGAGTGTTAAAGAATGTTGTAGGTTTCTGGACAAAGACTTTTTGGAAAGAAATTTTGTGTGGTCAGTACTTTCTAAGATTAGTACAAATTTAAATAAGTAAATAATTTTTAATACCAAAAATACACTGGTGCAAAGTTTTTGTTTTGTCTTTGTTGAAAGTACAAAGTTTTTGGGGCGCCTGAGTGGCTCAGTTGTTAAGCGTCTGCCTTTGGCTCAGGGTGTGATCCCAGGGTTCTGGGATGGAGCCCTGCATCGGGCTCCCCGCTCTGCTGGGAGCCTGTTTCTTCCTCTCCCACTCCCCCTGCTTGTGTTCCCTCTCTCACTGGCTGTCTCTCTCTCTGGAGCCTGCTTCTTCCTCTCTCACTCCCCCTGCTTGTGTTCCCTCTCTCACTGGCTGCCTCTCTCTCTGTGTCAAATAAATAAATAAACTCTTAAAAAAAAAAGTATGAAGTTTTCTTAAGCTATTGCTCTGCCCTTTGTGAGAAATTGTAAACAAAAGTTTTTTTTTTTTTTTT
>NW_024425564.1:9730861-9840920 GCF_017311325.1 Ursus maritimus
ATAGATAGATAGATAGATAGATAGATAGATAGATAGATGAAACTATTTAAAAATTGGGCCTAGGGGCACCCGGGTGGCTCAGTTAAGTGTCTAACTTGATTTCAGCTCAGGTCATGATCTCAAGGTCATGAGTTTGAGTCTAGCATTGGGCTCTGAGCTCAGTGTGGAGTCCATATGAGATTCTCTCCCTCCCTCTCCCTCTCCCTCTGCCCCTTCCCACACTTGTTTTCTCTCTAAAATAAATACGTAAATCTTAAAAAAAATAAAAATAAAAATTGAGCCTTTAATGGCCTCTCCACAAATACCAACATTTTGTTTATATCTTGTCTGTATTTTGTGGTGTGTGTCTGTATTTTGTGGTGTGTGTGTGTCCATGTATGTTTCCACGTGAGATATTTTCTCTACCTCTGGATGGTATTGCTGTAATTAGTATGTACAAGAGCTCTATTTAGTTTGTTTGAAGGCACATGCTTGTAAAGATTGGGCATTCTAACATCCAGAAAGTTAGAAACAAATCCAAATCTTTTTCAAATTAATGTAATCCGGGAAATATTTGGTATTAAAGCTAAATTAAGTTTGTTGGCTTAATTAAAATGGATATGTTTTTACAGTTATCACCATTAAACCTAAAATTTTCATTCTGCCTGTGTTTACTAAAAGTCAAATAAGTTCAGGGTATTTCTGTTGCAAAATTTGTCAGCAAGAAAAAGGCTTACAATAATGGTTGATTCTATCTAATGCATAATGAAGTTTTTGTGGGTAGTCTGTATGTAATTGTTAAAAGAAGTAAATTAAATAGATGTAAATAAAATAAAAATCTTTGTAGGTAAACTTGTAAATAGCTTCCAAAGTCTTTGGAAAGCTAAAATGTCATAGTTTTGCGAAGTTAAATAATGAGTAAAGTCAAGCTTGTTGATAATCTAGATCTCTTCCGATTAAGATAAAATAATGAAACATTAAGTACTGAACATGTTTATCTGCTTTCGTCTTATTATAGAGAAACTAAAGATAAATTTGGGTCTGTTAATAAACATATTTTATGCTTTATTAAAAGATTATATTATGAAAAAATACATGTTTCTAAAAATAATGAAACATATTCATAAATTTGCCAATCTGAAAAGTTCTGGTATAAGAGTTCACAATTGCTTATTACTTCATTTTCCCTAGAAATTAGGGTTTCTAAGCATTTAAGAATTTTAAGAAATGTAATTAAGACTACTGGAAAAAACAACTTTATGTGAGGAAAGTAAGAAATGTGTTTTTGGTAAGAAGAAATGTAAGTAATAAAACTACATATTTGTTGAGGGAAAAGAAAGTGTTAAAGCAAGACTGGTTATTTATAGAGAGAAAATTTAGGTCAAAATCTGAGTGTTAAAGAATGTTGTAGGTTTCTGGACAAAGACTTTTTGGAAAGAAATTTTGTGTGGTCAGTACTTTCTAAGATTAGTACAAATTTAAATAAGTAAATAATTTTTAATACCAAAAATACACTGGTGCAAAGTTTTTGTTTTGTCTTTGTTGAAAGTACAAAGTTTTTGGGGCGCCTGAGTGGCTCAGTTGTTAAGCGTCTGCCTTTGGCTCAGGGTGTGATCCCAGGGTTCTGGGATGGAGCCCTGCATCGGGCTCCCCGCTCTGCTGGGAGCCTGTTTCTTCCTCTCCCACTCCCCCTGCTTGTGTTCCCTCTCTCACTGGCTGTCTCTCTCTCTGGAGCCTGCTTCTTCCTCTCTCACTCCCCCTGCTTGTGTTCCCTCTCTCACTGGCTGCCTCTCTCTCTGTGTCAAATAAATAAATAAACTCTTAAAAAAAAAAGTATGAAGTTTTCTTAAGCTATTGCTCTGCCCTTTGTGAGAAATTGTAAACAAAAGTTTTTTTTTTTTTTTTACCTTTTAAGTTATCCTCCTTAAAAAACAATGATTCTAAGTTTGCCAGAATAATTTCTATGTTTATCAGGTCTTTGATTACTTCAAAGAACAGTCTTAATATTGAAAGACCTAAATTTTACTCACAACTATGTAACTTTCTGTATTTGCCTCTAATATCTTTTCTTGTTGGTTTGATTAAATGGATAATTAAATACTGTTTCATGATTGTGATCCTATCTAATCAAATGTTTAAACCTTGTGGGTTTTTTGTACATATGTCTCACAATCGAATTCTAAAATGAAGTCTTTCGACCAGAATCTAAATGAAATTTCCCACCAGGAAATTTCAGGCCCCAGGAACATTTAAAATAAAAAATTTTTTTTTTTTGTGAGAAATAAAACTAATTAGGCTTATTTGGCTTGTGAAATTACATGCGAAGCATTGTCAATGAAGTGATATTAAACCCTATTAGGTTATATTTATATAGATCTGTTACCTAGTAAAATTATGGGAATCTCCTAGAAATCTGATGTCTTGATATGTTATTATCTTGAAGTGTTGTATGTCACAAAAATAACCAAATTTCCTTGTCATTTGCATTGTAATGAACTCTCATCAGATCCTTCGCCATGGCCATTTTTAAGTCTTTTATCATTTACAGACAGTGATAGTTTTACTTAGCTGTCTCTATAAAAGTTTCCTGCAAATGTGCTTCATCTTTAGTGACAGTCATGGAAAAAGCTCTGAGTACAGGTTTCTGGTAACCTTAAGATCATTAAACTGAACTACATTGGGGCGCCTGGGTGGCTCAGTTGGTTAAGCGTCCCACTCTTGATTTTGGCTCATGATCTTGGGGTCATGAGAAGGAGCCCGACTTTGGGCTCTGCCCTGGGCGTGGAGCCTGCTCAAGATTCTCTCTCTCCCTCTGCCTGTCCCCCTCATGCTCTCTCTAAAAAACAAAACAAAACAAAACAAAACAAAACACCCAAAAAAACTGAACCATGAAAAAATTTCCAGAACTGGTGGAAAAGTTGTATTCAAACAGAACAAGAATTAATAACATGGGATTGAATAATTGAGGAAGATAATTACACTTTTTATGAGCTTTATTTCAAACATTACTGACTTCTAAAAACTGTTTCACTTTTTTCCAGATTGAAGAAAACCTTTACTCTCAACCTAACTGACTTACAGCAGTTTGACAAAATATGCCTTTGTGAACAAACTAAAAAATGTATCTTTTCTTCCTACCTGAATTCTCCAGAAAATCTGTGAGAACTCTTATATTTTTATGGCAATTTATTTATTTGCATAAGTTCAATAAATATCCGTTCTCCTTATGACAGGACATAATTGGAAACAATATTATATTACCAAGGCTTTGACTGGAATGTCACATTTGAGAGACATGCATAGACTCAGATATGACCAGACAGCTTTAAGGAACTAAGGTTGAGGTTCTGGAGCCAAGAAAGCCCCTTGGAACTATCACTCTGATACCTCGCTTTCAGAATTCCAAACAACCTTACTAGGTGAGTAGAGGTTACTTCCTGGCAGGTACAGGAACCTCAGGATATTTTGGGAACCTCAAGAAGAACTCCCCCAAATGTGTAGGTATTGCCGGTCAAGTCTGATGGCAAGGATTTGGCTTGGCTTCTGGCCTTGAGAGGCTATTCAAAGTTCGATCTAGAGATTCCTTGGAAAAGTTCCAGCAACACAGGTTTTAAAAAGTCTATAGCTCAACCACATTCTTGCTGCACTTATACAAATAATCAGGCCAAGATTTTTTGAAATTAAAAAACTTATTTTGCAAACAAAATACTGTTAATATAGCTATCCTTGGTAAGAATGAGAATGAGTATAGAGAGAAAATATGTTTCAATAACACATCTTTGCAGATACAAGATTTTAATACTATTCTTTATAAGCTGAACTAGCTCGGAATTTCTTCTAGTGTCCTCCAACATCTGGCTACAAGTCTCCAAACTAACATTTTGATTTTTCTTCCATCTTTCTGACTTTGAATCCTTTAAGAACTGAAGCTTCCCTTTCTCCTGCAGCCCTGGCAAACTTCATCAAGAAATGATTTGTTGTAAAGAAACTGCCATAAAAGTTCACACATAGACACTCTTTATCCTGTTGCCCTATGGGCCACTCAAAAGATCACCAGAGACATCTGAACTATAATCTAGGAAGATCTGTCAGATTGCCAGTACCTGCCCTCATTCTAGTTGAAGATACTTCAAGTCTGACATCTAGAAATCTTCTCAACTGGCTATCTTGAGACTCAAAAACTGGGTTAACATTTGATCCAATCATTAACCATTGCTTTTCTTTTGTTTCCACAGAAATGTCTCTTATTTAATACCCAATTACTTGAACCACAGGCCTAACTTGGAGAATACACCTGGATCAGTGCCTCCTGAAATGAGTTTGACTAAACCGAACTATTGTCAGGACTAAGAGACTAGATCAATGAGATGAAACAACCTACCCGTTCAACTTTTAACATGTGAAACTCCCAAGGAAGTTTCAGATGGGGAAACCAAAGGGGCTCAGGACAGGCCCCGCCCCATGTCTCCCAATATGCCACTTTGGCACGTATATTATTTTGAGCTAAAGGCACTTACTACCCAGCAATCTCAAGAAAACTTTTGTCCCTCCCTTAACCAAACAGAAGAATCTAAATTGGTGGTCTTTCCTAGAATAAGGGTTATTAACAGAGATAAATTTTATCTGAGTGGCCCATTTATATGGTAGGGCAAACATCTAATTACCAAACATCTGCTCTCCTTATCCCCCTGTGAATTACCTTCCCTCTCTCTGAAGTCCAAGACATTTCTCCCTACCTCCTTAGTTCAGAATAACATACGTACCTTATTCTGCCTGTCTTTGAAATGTCCATGTTTATGTGGGTTCCCTGTATGTAAGGTATTAAATTTAATTTTCAACTGTTAATCTGTCCCATATCAATTTGATTCTTAGTCCAGCTAAAAGGACCTTGAAGTGCAGAGGAATTCTTCCTCCCCACATTAGAATTCTGGAATATGTACAATATTTTATCGTTTTATGATGCTTATTATTTTTCTATAAATCAAAAAAGTGTGTATAATACAGAATGTATTAGATAGTTCCTCTTGAGTCTGAAAACAGATCATGCATGGATTTAAAAAATAATAATAAAGAAAAAATAAGGATGAGGGGAAGATATACCTGGAAAATGTTACCAAGAGACAGCAAGTATAGCAATATTAATATTAAACAAATTTTAAGGCTCAAAGTATTAGTGGGGATAGGGAGGTACACTGTCAGGACTTTTGGTTCCAATGTGGACAACAAGATATTCTGGAAAGCCGCCCTGAAACGAAATAGCTAAGGACTTGATAAACTACAAACACACACCAGCCCATCATGGCCCAGATAACAAGAAGCCAAGGAAAACTCCCCAAATCTCCCAGAATAATAAACTCCTAGGAGCTGAAGCCTGACTAATAAACATACTAGACTGGGTTCCCTGGGTACAAATGTCATGAAGATTCTGCACTTTGTCAATTAATGGCAGCCTCTTGGGGAAAAGAGGATTCTAGGCCTTTCACCTGAACTGGAGACACCTAGCATAGAGCCAGGGCTCTTCGGAAAGCTTAGGCTTGAGAAAAAAAAAAAATCTAGCAAAGATTTCTGAGAAGGAAACCTGTTTGTCTCAGAAATGGTGCTGAGGAGAGGGCAGTGGAAATTTACAAGGATTTCTCCAAAGATCTGGAGTCTACTTTCAGCGAAAGCTTCCTGAAATTAAAGAGCTGGGGGCGCCCTCTAGTGCCTTATGGAAGCAAACTTAAACCTCTTCAGGAAGGAAGCAACTTTAACCCGTTATTGGGTTACACACCAATTATTTATTATCTATCTATCTATCTATCTATCTATCTATCTATCTATCTATCATCTACCTAACTATTCATGTATTCATTATTTATGAAGCACATATTACCTGCCGGGCATTCTCCTAGCAATTTGGGGTGTCCAAATATAAACTCATAATAAATGTGACCTAATCGAGGAAGAAACCACGCTATGAAGACTTAGGCTTCCAAATAAAAAAGAGATCCCCTCCTCTCCCTCAGACAAACAATTTCAGATATAGAAATTATTAGATAGACTATAAAATACTTACTGAAACTTTAAAGGAGTAAAAATGGAATAATCTAGGCAAAAAAGCAAGGGACATTCAAAACGAGGCCCATTTTTAAAACTAATGAAAAAATAGAACTTCTGGAGATGAGGAAGAACTATAATCCATAATGACAAAATAAAAATCCACTGATACGATGTAACATTCAGGGCCCTGAAGCACCTGACCTCACAGCCACTATGTAGGGCAGAAACTGCCGGAATTAGAACTTCATGTTTACAATTGTAGGGCAAGGTTCCAGGATCCCACTTTTAGAATTTCATACACCAACCAAGGAAAATGTGGGCATAGAAAACTGAACAACACGATAAACATACTTCATTTGTGACTTCTGCACTTAACGCATACAGAATATCTGATTTATTACAAGGTACACATTTAATAATTTCAAAATTTCAACTCTGGCTTCAGAAAAGTAACAATAGATATCAAGCAACCAGTTTCATATATACTGCACTCTTTCATCATCATCTAACTAGAGTCATAGGAAGGATTTTTCTAAGATAGTAAAAATACAAATCTTCTCACATGCCTGCAAACTAGCAGCAGTTCTAAAGACACGAATTAGAATGAATATCATAAAAGAAACTATGTAAGATTCAAATATTCGCATGAAGTGTGCTAGAAATCTGAGGGCAGCGAGCAGGGGTTGTGCAAGCCAACTGTCCCGCGGAGGCAATGTTAAGGGGCCCTCGGCCGCAGCAGAGCAGGCAGGACCGCCTCGCCCACAGCCCGACAGGAGGGACACCGGGGACACCGCCGCCCAGCTGCTCCGCGGGCACAGCGCTCGGCTCTGCGTTCTTCTCCGCGGACGCCCAGGGCCTCAGGGCGAAGGTCCAGACGCAGCTCCGCGAGGCCGGGTCACCGGGGCCTGCGCACCAGCAGGGGGCGCCACGGGAACCGCCCCGGCGAACGCAACCGGAAGGAGAAAGAAGACGCGCGGTCGCACGGTGGAGCCGGCAGAACGTAACGTGACGTGAGGCTCGTTGGGGCAGTGGGAGGGACGTGTGCGCGGAACGGCCCAATGAGACGGCGGCGTGGAGGGCGTGGCAGGACGGGCCACCGAGGTCGCCGGCGTGGAGGGCGTGGCCAGGAGACCGGGGTGAGTGGGCGGGGCTTGCCTGGCCGCAGGGTCGCGGAGGGTGGCGTGAGCCGGCTGCCAAGTTTTAGGCTTTGCAGTTCAAACCTGAGTGTAATTGTGTTGCTGTTTGGCGCTAGTATTTCAAGGAAATCCCGTCTTCTGGTTGAAAGCACAGTTCTCTGGTGGGAGTCCCGGGACCAGCAGCATCAGCAGCACCTGGATAATAGAGAAATGCAAATAATCGGATCCTGCTCGAGGTCCAGTGCATCAGAATCTGTGAGGTGGGGCCCAGCAATCCGTGCTTTAAAAACACTTCAGGTGATTTTGGTGCACGCTGAAGTTTGGGACTGCTTTGAAGTATTGTGTTTTCTTTAATTCAGATGCTGGAGGTGATTCCTCAAATGTCAGCTGAGCTAAACCGAGCTGTTCTACCTTCAAGATCGTTACCAAAGCCAGAACAGGGCTTAGGCCTTACCCGCTCAGACTTCGATGCCAGAGTATAAGTGGAAAATAGGTTGTATGTCTAGAAAGGCGAGATCTAGGAGAAGGATTTGAATCAACAATGCAGAATTCCATCGCCTCAGATTTTATTAATCATAACATCTAATTTACAGATGTTTTGCCCCCATTTAGTCTTTTCCATCAAAGGTACTCCATGGTAAATAATGAATTCCCAGTCGCTGGGCCTGTAAGGAAGTAAATTCTATTTTTATAATTAGGAAAACTACAATGAAAATGTAGTTTATTTAGGCTTTTACTGAGGTAATGCTCTCCTGATGAATCAGTGTACAACAAACCAGGACGGGTTAGATTTGAGCAGGGTATGCACCCTTATCAATCATTATCAGGCAGATCAGACTTTTATGCTTCATAAATTCTATGAGCTCATTCATATTTTCAGTTACTGCTGCATTCATTTTCTGCTCTGCATTTGTCTCTCTCCTATAATTGAAGAAATAAAAAGTTTTATTTCTTCGGTGTTATTTTGCCATCAGTATTGCTATTTGATGTACAAGGAAGAGAGTTCTTTTAACATATGTTCCTATAATGTCCTACGAGACATCCTTACTACAGTATTACCTATGCCTTACTCATTTTTAGCATGAACAGATAATGTGTCAAACCATGCTTAGTCAAGAGATGTTCTTGAACAAGACGATCTTTGTTCCAAATCCCCCAAATATACTTCTTGAGGTGGGATTTGAGTAGTTCAAAGGCTTCTATTTTCTCTTTAGTTTTTGACATGAAGAAAATTGGCTACTCTGATTGTCCTTTTAATTCATTGACTAAAGAAAATATAGTAGTTGCTAACAATTATTAAGTGTTTACTAAATATTCATTAGGATCTTAAGAACTTTACATGATTTATCTCACTTAATCCTTAATAGTACACTACTTAGAATTATTTTATTATTGTTGTATAGATGTGGAAAATAAGCCCCAAAAGGCGGAGTCACAAAGTTTATTGAACCAGTGCAACAACTCAGCTCTGGTCTGTATTCCTGTTGTTGTAGATATACGGGTACTTTAATTAGTTCTGATTGCTGCACATCCTCATTGAGAGCCCACTGTGTGCCTGGAACAGCCTTAGGCATTAGCGAGTCAACAGCAAAAAAGACTAACCCTACCAGTGGAGCTTACTATCTGGAGAATGGGAAGAGGAAACAAACAATACACAAATTCATGTCAGTTTTGCTAAGTGTAATGAAGAAGAATGAACAGAATCAGTTAAGAATGGGGTAGAAGGGCGCCATTTTACTTTTGCTGGTCAGAGAGTATCTCCCAGATGTGGTAACATTGTAATCCATCCACTCAGGCAAACACCCAAGAATTTGTGGGGAGTATTTCAAGTATGTAACAGGTGGTATAACTCAGCTGAAGTGCCAAAAACATAAGAAGTCCTATCCCCTCCTCTCCCTCTTTTCCCTTCTGCTTCCTCCAAGTGGCATGCTCTGTGGCTTCTCTTTGGTCTTCAGGCTCTGTCTCTCCTATTGTACTAGCCATTTGTTTCTTCCATTGTTTTTCTGAGTCCCTCTCAGTTTCTCTCACCTTTCTTCTTCCCCCATGCTCCTCTGTCTTTCCTAAAAAATAGCCATAATTTGGTTGTGATACTTACATTGTTTTGTACTTCTGAAATCCAGCTGAACCTTCAGGGTTAAATTTTTAGACAAAAGTCTTACACGTTAGTCCTTCACTTTCCCACAATTCCTGTTCCCTGTCCGTGGTAGCCAATGTCATGGTTATGAAAGGAAAAGTCCCTCAAATGCTGCTGTTCAAGTAAAGCAAAGGGAGCCTTTCTTCCTGCGTAGCACCGCGGGCCCACGCCACCCAAATGAGGCCCAAGACTCGGAACTTCCGCCAACGTGATCTCCAGCTCTCCCCAGTCTTCTTTCCTGCAGCCAGGGTTTGGAAGGCAGTTGGGAGTACAAGTCAAGGAGGAGACCGCTGAAGTCGTTCATCTGAATAAAGTACAAAAAATAGCCTTCAATAAGAAATCTCCGTATAACTTGTGGGTCCACAGTCGATGTAAATAGCCAAAAATGTGACACAGAACCATCAAAAAAGCAAATAGTTGGGAGAATTCAAGTTATGGTCAATGACAGATATCTAATTCAAAACTGTAAAAATATGGCTTTTCTTATGACTCTGTGTGTAGTGAAGAACTAATGTTATCCAGAGGGAGGTGTGGCCTTTGCCCTTTGCTGGGAGGTGATGCCTGGGCCCTTGGAATGTCCTGCAGGATAAGAGTATCTTTGTTTACCAAGAGGCCTTGGGCTGCACAGGAGAGTGTAATGTCATTTATGTTGGGGGCTATGGGCCATGTGGTGTCCGGACGACCTCCAGAGGGACTGCTGACTAAAAGATCAGCCACGTGGACAGTCAACCATATTTATGTGGTAAAGCCCCGTGGTTGGCGATGTGTATTTTGTTGTTACAATAGTGTTATGTTGCAGGAAGGTATTAACACTCCTCACCCCCACAATGGGGAGCACTATTAGAAGCTCTGAGTTGGGACCCCTCTGAGACTCTGCTCACGTGCCTCTTACCCTGGCTTATTATTATTTTGAAGATTTTATTTATTTATTTGACAGAGAGAGACAGCCAGGGAGAGAGGGAACACAAGCCCGGGGAGTGGGAGAGGAAGAAGCAGGCTCCTAGCAGAGAAGCCTGATGTGGGGCTCGATCCCAGAACGCTGCGATCACACCCTGAGCTGAAGGCAGACGCTGAACGACTGCACCACCCAGGCGCCCCGACCCTGGCTTATGTTTAATCTGTATCCTCTTGATATAATAAACCCCAACCTTGAGTATAGTAACTTTTAGTGAATTCTGTGAGTCTTTTAAAGAAGTACCAAATCTGAGGCTGGTTTTGTTTACCCCTCAACTTTGCAGTTGATGTCAGACATGAGGGCAGTCTAATGGGATGTTCCTTAACTTTGCACTATGTCACGTCACACTGATTATTCTGTTTATTACTTAAATATTTGGATGGATATTTTGCCTTAACTTAATGAATTTTGTAGTTCTCATATGAGCCCAAGTCTCTTCATCTGCCAGCAGATTTCCAAAAAGTGATAAACACTTTTTTACGTCCTAGTGAATGATTATTAAAAAAAAGAAAAAAGGAAGCAATTAGCTGTAATTTCTCCTTGATGGTCCACAAACCTGAGGGCTCCAGAAGGTCAAGAACAACCTCATCTCTCTGTATCTCCAGTGTCCACGCCTGTGTCTGGCCCAAAGATATTCAATGACTATCTCTTGAGTGACTGATTTACAAGAAATATGTGGAGCTCTTGCCTTGGTTCAACTGAGTAGGGAATTTTGACACATGTCAAGGATCTCCTCGTGAGCCATCACGACTAAACTATGCTCTTTAATTTCTTTTTTCACGTCCTTTTGCTACCTCTTAATCTGTTACACTTTAAACATGGTAGGTGATTTTAAGTCTGACTCAATCATCAATTCAAATTCTACCTTTCAAATCTATTAATTTAGCTTTCACTTCCTGTCCAATTGCAAATTTTATTAATCTGTCTTTTTCCACATTGTTAATTCTTTTATTTTCATAAGCCAAAGTATTTTCTAGGGTTTTTCGTTTTTATGGTATTTATTTTCACTTTTAATTTTTTTTTTTCATATCTATCAGTTTTGTTGGACATTCCTACAACCATCATGAGCCAGAGATTTGCTCTACAGATGGCTGGTTAGCAGTTCTCAGATGAATCCATTGAGTTCGTTCAATGTTTTCTATAAGTACCTGCAACGTGCTGGTTTTATGTAACTGCAGAGACCACTGTCTGGTCCCTTACAATCTCTGGGAAAAGTCCATGTGGACATTACGTGGGAGTGTTTTTGGTTTTTGCCTCTGTGGACAGTGATACTGTAGTCTTACTTTCCAGAATTCTTGATGAGCTACCACTGAAAAAGTATTAGGTCCAGGTGATTACACAGCTGGTTTCCGTCTACTCTTTAAGGCACAAATACTTTTTACAATCAAGTATTTCAAACATAAAAGAGACAGTGTGGTGATCCCACAGTATGTTGACAAATGCACTATCCTTCCCCTGACAGGTGGAGCCCAGTCCCCTTCCAAATATAGGCCACATTTAAGTGACTTGCTTCTGATTAATAGACAGTGGCAGAAGTGACAGCGTGTGACATTTGAAACTAGGTCACAGAGACTTTGTAGCTAATTCCTCCCCCACTCTCTCCATGATTTGTCTTTGTGGAAGAGAGTCAATGAGCCCCCCTGAGAGGTCTATATGGCAAGCACAGAGGTCCTACTGAGGTCCTCCTGCCAAGAGCCAACAGGACCTTGGGTAGCATGGGAGTGAGCCAACCTTGGACGTGAACCCTCCAGCCACACAGTCAAGCCTTCAGGTGACTGCAGCCCGTGTTTACATCTTGACTTCAACCTCATGAGAGACCCTGGTCAGAACCTCCCAGCAAGTCACTTCTGGATTCCTGACAACCCAGACACAAAATGAGATAAGAAATGTTCATTGATTTAAGCTGCTGGGTTTTTAGGTAGTTTGTTACCTAGCAGTAGATAATAGAGGAAAGGCCACAGTTACGTTTTTGACATTACCATAATCTTAATGACACCATCTATATGGATGAACTCCCAAAGAGAAAATCCCAGAATGATGTCATGTATGAATCGAGGAGGAAAAATCCCTCTGAAATATTAAAATGTGTGCCGCCAGTATTTAAGATAATAATATTACATGACCAAAAAAGATTTGGCCTTGGAATGCAAGTATGGAATAACATTAGGAAATCTACCTGTATTTCATTGTAGCAGGATAAAGGAGGAAAAGCATATGATTCTATCAAATGCCAAAAATTCACATATCATTCCTAAAAAAACCACTTAAAATATATTTAGAAGGAAACTGATCAACACATACAGATTTCACACTCACATACGTGTGCACGCAGGTAAACAAGTTTTTCATTAAACCTGAACTACCAAAGCCACTTCAATGAGAAGGAAGAAGACAGTGATGTGTGCTAGGATACCTGACATGGCATGTTTGTGATTTTAGCTAACACAGTAACATGATAAAAGTAACTAACAGAAATAGACATTGGAAAGAGTATACAAGTTTTTGGTTTGTTAATGATGGTATTACATGCAATGAAAAGACAGTCCGTTTAATATTGATTAGAACTGACAAAGTTTAGTAATCCGATAGATATAAAGTCCATGTAAATGATCAATTTCTCAATGATCCTTCCCCTGCCCCCAAGAATTTATAACAGTGTTTCAGTCTGATGCCATCTGTCAGAACAGACTAGAAAGGGGAACCTTGTGAAAATCAGCCTTACATTTGTTGTGAGAATTTATGGGGCTTAGTTCACAGTGTGACAGAGTGTTCCTCCTTTTGTTGTATGAGTGTCAACCTATTTCATTTATTTTTAATTCCATGAGTAATCCATCCACTCTAAAAAATTCTCGGCCATGATCTTTGAAGCTCACACCTGCACTGTTCTCTGGTTGTCTTTGTGGTATTGTGATCAGACGTATGGCAGACAATTGTACTACTAATTCCAGATCTCTTAAATTCACTGTTACATTTCTCTCCCTGCATTTTGGATTAACTCTGCTTACAGAGTTCATGAAATTCTTCATCTGGGATCAATTGACTATTTGGACTAACCAGCCAGTCTTTCATTTTAATTTTCTTATAATTAATTGTGTATCTAGAGAGATTCATTTCTAAAATTTGTATCTGGTTCTTTCAGATGTTTTTGGAAAATTCTTTGTATTCTTAGCCCCTCAGCATTTCAAATAGTCCTTTTTTTTGTTTTCTTTTTAAATCATTAAAGGTAGCAATTTGAAGTCCGTATCTGTTAATTTTCTTCTTATTCCTTTTGTTTCCATCGTGTGCTCGTCTTATTCTTGGTCACAGTGTCTTGTTGAATTGTGTGTGGATTTTGGTTGTGAAGCTGCTCCTTCATTGTCTTTGGTATCTTATCTGTGGGGATTTGTTGAGACCCAAAATGAAGCTTATTCCTCCACAGAGGGTTTGTATTTGCATCTACCAGGTGCTGGGGGGCACCAGCTTGGGATATGCCTAAATTAATTCTCAGCCTGGGTGTATTCTGAATCCCTGTGATATCAGTGCCAGAAACAAGTGCGTTGTAGCCCAATTCTTTGTGGCAGAATCCATCTTGCTCGGCACCGAGGCTCAGGGCACACGCTTGTTGCAATCCTCCGTGGGGAGTGTGGGCATGGGTGGGTGCGCGTGTGTGTTCATTTCTAGCTCATCTTTCTACTGTGAGGATGTAACCGGTCAGGTTGTCAGCTACAGCAGGAAAGATTTCTCAACAGTTTTCTTGGTGAACTCTTCTGAACCATTGACTGCTTACCTCCTGGCCAGTTCCTTCCAGCTCCCAGCTTCTTTTCCCCACAATAATCATTCCCCAGCAGCAGGAACCCTTCATGCCATCCCACTTGTGCAGCAGAAGCGACATCCTGCCAGGAAGGGCTTCCCTTCCCTTTCTCCCTCCTCTCAGTCCTTGCCTCCCCAGGACATGGGGAAGGAGTCCAGGGTACTGAGAAGGGGGCCTTGGTTCTGGGGTAACTATTGCCAGTGAGACACCTTATGGGATTGAGTAGTGGGCTTTTCGCTTGTGACCCAGAGGGCTTTAGAGCTAAATGCTGCTGGAAGAAGACTGTAAATGAAATAGGACTTTCTAGCAGAGAAGCTATAGAGGTGACAGGATTTGAAGGTCTCTAAGACAGGACAGGTTTCCTTCAGGATACAAACAGTACAGACTCCCTCCCCCCACCCACACACTTCCCACCCCCCTCCCACCCCACCATGCCCCGCCTGAGGAAATGGGAGCAGTTGCAAAGCTAGTAAAGCAGAAACGCCTATTAAGATTTTGTTGAAAAGTCAACATAGTCTTCAGCTTTTTTTTTAGTATTACATATCTATATGCTAAAAAGAAAAAGAGAAAAACTCCAAGAACACTTTTCAGAGCATGCCATTCTGTGCTCTGGGTAAGCAATCCTTACCAAGTTCCTGAACAATGTCAGGATGGATTTGGAGCCCTGCACACGGAAACCAGAGCTCTACGCTTTAAATGGCATTTTCATTTAAAATTATTACTTTTTGTGAAACTAAAGGAATAATAGTTGTATAGAACGGTTTTTGTTCATACTGAGTGCTCAATTTTGGAGAAGTATTGAAATTTACTGGGAAGCGTGGACATACTTGTTACGCAGCCTTATTTGAAAGTTAAAAGTTGCAGTTAGCTTTAAGCTTGGCAGGAAAGATCTGAGAATAGCTTAGAGAGAGAATTATAGCTCATTTATTGAAGGCATGCGTGGCTCTGAAAAGAGCCTTTAGGGTTGGGTATCAAGACGCTTACTTGGCAAGTTTACTTGGAGCTGGTGTACTTGGTGACGGCCTTGGTGCCCTCGGACACGGCGTGCTTGGCCAGCTCCCCGGGCAGCAGCAGGCGCACGGCCGTCTGGATCTCCCTGGACGTGATGGTCGAGCGCTTGTTGTAATGCGCCAGGCGCGACGCCTCGCCCGCGATGCGCTCGAAGATGTCGTTGACGAACGAGTTCATGATGCCCATGGCCTTGGACGAGATGCCGGTGTCGGGGTGCACCTGCTTCAGTACCTTGTACACGTACACCGAGTAGCTCTCCTTGCGGCTGCGCTTGCGCTTCTTGCCGTCCTTCTTCTGCGCCTTGGTCACCGCCTTCTTGGAGCCCTTCTTCGGGGCCGGAGCCGACTTGGCTGGCTCAGGCATTCTGACGTTAAAAAATACACTATTACTAAGACTTGGGAAAATAATCTACCTTGGCAAGGCCACGCTTATTTATAGATGCGCTATTCCAATGAGGTTAGTAAGATCATTTACGATTGGATAAATTTTGCTGTATCGTCACAAATGCGATTGTAAGAGATAGTTGCAGGTCTAGCTTTCATTGGCTGCTTGGGTACTTTGCTTCGACCCAATCAGAAGGTCTAGAGCAGGCTACCAGAAGCTACTATAAATAATCCTCTTCAAGCAGAAGTCTTTTTTTTTTTTTTAACCTTGAGTAGGTGGAAGTTTCCAGGAGGAGCGGTAGCTTTGGGTTTGTGTGTGGATGGCTTCTAGTGGCTGGTACAATCTCCTGCATTGGGAGGGGTCTCGCATCTCCCTCTGCCGTCCCAGCTGCTGGAGCTGGTGGGCAAGTGGTTCTTGATGAAATGGGCATTCTGCAACAGCTAGCCTAAAGGAAAGAACCAGGATTTCTGCAATATGCTGGGTTAGAGAGACCTTTGAAATGTCTTCTTTATTCCCTAGTGTCTTGGTTTTCTACCAAAAGACTTGGTACGAGGCCACGAAACCCCACCATAAGCTTAGGTACCTTTTAAGTCTAAGAGGAATGCCAGTGTTCCATTAAATAAGAAATCTTTAAGGTGGGTATATAGTACCTAACACTAGCGTCCCCCAAGCACATAGTGCTTTATAAGTGTTGTGGGTTCCCGCCCCCCCAACTTATGGCCCCCTTATTGAAACGTGTGGAGTGTGCCCCAAGGCCAATTTATGTCCAAACAGCGCACTTAAGAGAGTAGAGGAGAAATTGGTGCTCAAAATAGTATCCCAGAGGCTAAACCTACCGAGAACAGTTTTCAAAGGCCCGAGTGCACTTAACTGGAGTCCCGGTAGGTGCCGCCCGGGTACGCGGAGCGGCTCTTCCCGCCACGCCCCCTTGCACTGCGCAGTGCAACAGCTCTTTTCCTGAGCTCTGGGGTGGCTCTGAAAAGAGCCTTTAAAGATTCTAAACTATTACATACTCGCTTACTTCTTCTTGGCGGCCACCTTCTTGGGCTTGGCCGCTTTGGGCTTGGCTGCCTTGGGCTTCGGGGCTTTGGCCTTGGCCGGACTCTTGGTCGCCTTCTTGGGCTTGGCAGCCTTCGCCTTCTTCGGACTCTTGGCCACTTTCTTGGCGACAGCCGCCGCCGCGGGCTTCTTCGCCTTCTTGGGGGTCTTCTTGGCGCTCTTCTTGGGGGCGCTCGCCCCCGCAGCCTTCTTGGGTTTCTTGGCCGCCCCGGCCGCCTTCTTGGGCTTGGCCGCACCCGCCTTCTTGGCTTTGGGCTTGGCTTCCCCGGAGGCCGCCTTCTTGTTGAGCTTGAAGGAGCCCGAGGCGCCGGTGCCCTTGGTCTGCACCAGGGTGCCCTTGCTCACCAGGCTCTTGAGGCCCAGCTTGATGCGGCTGTTGTTCTTCTCCACGTCGTAGCCGGCGGCCGCCAGCGCCTTCTTGAGCGCGGCCAGGGACACGCCGCTGCGCTCCTTGGAGGCGGCGACGGCCTTGGTGATGAGCTCGGACACCGGGGGCCCGGACGCCTTGCGCTTGGCCGCCCCGGCGGACTTGCGGGCCTTTTTCTTGACCGGCGTTTTCTCCGCGGGAGAAGGAGCTGCAGGCACGGCAGGTGCGGTTTCAGACATTGTGCGTTTGGATTCCTGAAGGTAAATGCAGAAAAGAATAATAATAATAAAGTCTCGGAGTTGAGCTGCCTGGCCCTGGCGTGCGAGTGTGTATATATACAACAGCCACGCTGCGCGCTGATTGGTTCCCAGCTCAGTCCTCCAACTTGACAGCAACCTAGTCTCCGCTCTGTCCCGGAATTGTGTTTGTTACAATTGAGGAAAGTAAAAAAAATAAAATTTCCTGCGGAGGAATCACACTAATTTTATTCTATAGCGAAGCGGGACACCTCATGCTTTGACTTCTTCATGTTTTCTTCTTCCAGTCGTTATCACGTTAGTCTCAGCTTTTTTCAAAAGCCCCTGACACTTCGAGAGATTCACAGGTCAGAGAGACAACTTCTTGATTTTCGTTTAAAATATAAATTCTTCCCTCCGTGCTTTCAGTAGCTGGCTCTCCAGGGGTATTCTACACATTCTTGGCTTCTCACACATCCAACAACGGCGTAGTTCTCATGGAGATTTCCCCGGAAAATCTGTTTCATATGAAGAGAAATAACACAGGCTTTTTCCCTATTTCTCTACAAGAATGATAGTAAAGGGTGCTTGAAATAACAGCTAATTCTGACAGGATCAGTCATTATTTTGTCTGAAAAACCTTTATCATAGCTTTTAGTGACAATTCGCAGGGTCAGTTTGGGGGTTTCAGGCGTTCAAGGTTTGTCAGGGAGTATGGGGAATGCAGCAATGTACAATCCTTCTGACATGGTTGTTGGGCTTATGTTTGCTATAGATGATGACAGGAGATTTAGAAAAGGCATAAGAAAGAGTTGGGTCCCTTTATTGTTTGAAAATATTATCTTATTTACATTGATTTTATTTGCGGGATCAGTTACTAAAATGTTAACAAGTGTGGGTACAGATATCCGCCAGGCTTGAGAAAGAGAAATATGGAACATATTAAAGTAACAGAATCAAAGATTATACACACAGAGACAGACACAGATATTCACACACTTATGGAATTACCTTGAGAGAAGGACATTTCGTAAAAAGTATGTTTTATATTCACTACTACATTTTTTATTTATGGAAGGAAACACATTACAACTTATGCTTAATGTCGAATAGGAAATAGATTTACTGCAGAAAGTGATTTAATGTGATTTTCTTCACTCCTTAAATTCACTCTGTCTGTAACATAGTATCTTTATTTTGAAACATGTAGCAATCCGTGTTCCGCTATGATGGTGAAAGAAAGAAATGCTGGGAATACACAGAGCAAAGCCCAAGAGGTGAGGGTTTCACCCTCCTTTCTGATCCCCTCAAAATCAAGAAATGACTGATTACCGCCTCCAGCCCATCCAACTGGAACATGAGAATTAGTCTAACAGTTAAATATTAACGTGATTCAGATGGCTGAGATGAGATGAGCAATCCACTCAGTATAAATCATTCTTACTTTGTGTATTCCCTTGTTACGGAGTTTATGTATTCCTAATCCTCTTAACGTGCTTTTGACTCATTGTAGTTGGTTTTGAAGCTCGCCTGAAGATTATTCATTGATAGCAACGAGGAGTATGAATTACAGCGAGGCTGAGCCAAAGAAGGCTGTGACAGTAGTCAGTCCACATAAGAAACAGAAGAGCCAGAATGACAACCATGGTGGGGGAAATAAAAGAGGTGCAGTCCCAGGAGAGAAGAGCTGTCTCTAGTCCGTGTCAATGCAGGGAGTCTCCAAGGTACTGCCCCAGTCACCTTCATGGGCTCTGAGTTTCCTTGATGTGGCTAACTTCCCGGTCTCTCCCTTCAGGTCTGTCCTCTCGCTTAACCATCAAACTTGTATTTCTGGGCGCTTACTTGGTATTTGCCTTTGCACCTTTGACACCAGACTACATCTCACTACAATATCTTTGCTGTTGATAAGTGAAGAAAATCATTGCCATTTACCCTTACACACCCCCATCAGACCATTGTAACTAACATATTGTTTTCGTGCCAACATTCATGCCATTTCCCAATGTTCCTCTCTGCACATTGTCAAAACCCAGAATCTTTCAAGGATCTGAAGATCCCAAAGAAGGGTTCTTGATCATTTTGGGTCATGGACTTCCTTGTATATCTGATGAAGCTTATGGCCCCTTCCCAGGACAATGCTTTCAAGTACTGAAGAGAATATACATAGGATTCCATAGGAAAAGAATTATATTACAATATCATTATCAAATTTATCAAAACCCCAACCTGTTGATGTGTTAACAGATGTGTTTCTGTATTAATCCATTAGTCACAAGATTGCCCTTGTGAGCAAGAATTACCAGAGTGTAGAAGGAATGACGGGTGTAAATAGGTTGGAAACACCAAGAGCTTCAGCTGCTGGTGACATGCCCTCAGCACAGGTCTGGCCCATCCTGCTGTTTGCTGCCTGTATTCACAATTACAAGAAATGCTGAGGTTCAGTTGGGGGATAGTACAGATGAAAATGGAATTTTTCATCTATACAAGTTCCTAGATGCCCTGCATCCTGTCACTGTATCCGAGGGTAAGAACCCCAATCTGGCATTTGTCCCCGCGCACCATAAACTAGGAAAACAGCTTTGAGGAGCTAGGTCCTCCTCACAGACCCTGGAGGAGAAGCCAAGTCTCTGCAATTCAACTGGAACTCCTCAAAGGAATTGGTGATGAATTCAATCTTTCAGTGTTTATTATTTTAAGGAGCTCTGGAAAGAAAGTTGTAGCCAAGTAGGATGCTCTGTTAGGCTCACCACTTTACAGGGGTGAATACGGAGGGGGGAAGCGGAAAGCATCCACGACAATATATCATAATAATGTTGAATGAGTGCTTATTTGCAGAGAGTAAAGACTTGACATGGATTATCCCTTTTAAACTTCAGTGCTCTGTAATTTAGACTTTCTTACACAGTTGCAAAGAAAAAAAAACCGAGCGCAGACTGCCCAAGGTGCCACAGCTCGCGGGGCAGCAGGCTGTCTCCAGAGCTTGGATGCCCATGGGCCGGAGCATAGAATGTGGTGGCGGAAACCGCGCTAGCTGTCAGCTCTGCATAACTAAGTACACACTCAAACCACAAACTCGGGCCTGAGCAGAACAAGGCCCTCATCACGTTGGGATGCACACATTTACAAACCTTCAGCACAAACTTCGGTGATGTTGCCCCTGATTTGACTTTGAAAGGTGTAACGTTCTGCTTAGTTCCCGCGTAGGGCTCTCCAGCTGCATCCCGGCGAGCCTGCCTTAGTGAAGGAGGCATCTGTCAATGGATAAGACAAACAGAAACTTAGCAATCCGGCTCTGAGGAGCTTCAAACTTCTAGGGGCAACAGCGAGCAGCAACTAAACACTTCTGGCTTAGTCTGGGAAACGTGAAGGGCAAGTATGCGGCGTCTCTGTGGGAAGCATGTGCGTTGGTGCCCGGCACAGCGGCTGCAAGTGTTGCGGGCACACGCGTACACTGATAACTATATAGGAGAGGATTTGTTGACCTACACCCCCGCCCCCACCCCGGCCAGACTCTGGCTTCAGGGGCCCCGCCTGCCGGGTCTGCACAGCACGGAGCAAAGGAGAAGGAGGCGATGGGCGGGAACTGCGTGTGGTTTCCGCCCCTGCGCTTGCGGTTTTCAAACAGGTCCGTCACGTTGCTATAAAAGGGCTGAGCGGCGGTGAGGCCTGTAGTGTTTGTCAGACTTGGAAGGTTTTTCTTTATCATGTCTGGTCGCGGCAAAGGCGGGAAGGGCCTGGGCAAGGGGGGCGCCAAGCGCCACCGTAAGGTGCTGCGCGACAACATCCAGGGCATCACGAAGCCCGCCATCCGGCGGCTGGCCCGGCGCGGTGGCGTCAAGCGCATCTCCGGCCTCATCTACGAGGAGACCCGCGGGGTGCTCAAGGTGTTCCTGGAGAACGTGATCCGGGACGCCGTCACCTACACGGAGCACGCCAAGCGCAAGACGGTCACGGCCATGGACGTGGTCTACGCGCTCAAGCGCCAGGGCCGCACTCTCTATGGCTTCGGGGGCTGAGCACGCCCACTCCTAGCGGAACGCTGCGTTTCTCAACCAAAGGCCCTTTTCAGGGCCACCTATCCATTCATACGAAGAGCTGTTTACTGCTTACTATTGAGTAATTCATAATGTTTGCTTGCAGGCGTTTGCAAGTTTTGGACCAAATTGATATAATTTGCTACTGTGTTTCCTAGGTTGTTTCTCTTAGATTAAAATTGTTCCAAAGCAGTTTGTTCTAACGGGGAGAGCGTATGTTATTTTTGCGTGGAAGCGATCGCCTCCAGCGCTGTTTATACTTTGAACCCGGCAGGACGTTTCCACATGCAGCTCCACTTGTTTCTAGTGTCCGTTGGTTCGTAATGGCGAGTAATTTGGGACTTCTTACAAGGTCATGTAGTTTTCAGATAATAGATGAGGATACTGCTGATTGCATTCCACACATCTAGGAGTGCGAGAGTGGTGTTTCAAACTCACGTCTTCACGATTCAAATCCCACCTCTAAGGATCAGGAAAAAAAGGCTAAGCTCTTAAATGGGTTGCCCATTGTTCTGTCAATTTAGTCTTAGAGGACTGGCAGTTTTGCCATTGTACACTTTCGTGTGCTCACAATGGGTTTGATTTTGTGAAGGATCTGGGGGAATCTTTTCTCTGTAGCCTGGCCATTTTCCAATAAAATGTGCTCACTGGACCATAAAGGCATAGCTAGATAGATGGGTCTCTAGCCTCAGGCAGGCAACATGTCCTGCTTTGTCTGGCAGCAGAGGGAAGAATGTAGCTAAGATCAACAGGAAGTCATCAGAAGTCACTCCCAGGTCTGGGCTTTAAAATCTTCTCTTTTCCCACCTGATAAGAAGGTGATCTTGTTTGATCTAACAGGGACAGCAGGTCTAGGGGACAGCAGAACGATGATTGAAGGACAGCGTCCTCCCTGGTCAGGGGGAGCACAGTTGCCCCCTCGGAGCTGGATTAATCACAGTGGATCTTGCCCCCCCGGAGCTGGATTAATCACAGTGGATCTGTCCTGTGTGACACGAATAGCTGTCTTTAGGCTAATTTATTGTTGAATGTCTGTTACAGCAGCTTTACAAACCAAATACGGTTTTGTTTTCTCAATTTACGTAGCAGTGTGGACAGTCCCTTTGTTGACCTGAAACTGCTTTTAAGGAAAGATGATTCCAAATGGTCCTTTTCCCTTCATATCTGTTCTGCCATGTTCCATTCTCGACAGAACACAGAGTAGGGGGCCCATTGCATGTTAGAAACAAATGCGTGGACCATCCATATGTCTTAAGCAGTTGTAATGTGGATATTTCAAAGTATTGTCTCTTTTTAGTAGAGCCGATCTTAACAATAAGTAGATCACAAACTCCTTTGAGAATGTGTTAGAAAATCTGCCTGTGGACATAGACATTTCATGGGGCACATGTTCCCCTGCTGCTCATTCCAGGAACACTCAGGACTCTACTGATTCCTGTCAATAACCTGGAGTCTAGGATTTCAGGGTCTGAGTTCTAGACATCCAAAATGTAAGAGAGGAAAAGGCAGGCATATTTGCATAAAGAACAGTTTGAACAAGAATAATGTCATTGTTTATTTACTGTGGGCTGTAGACCTATATATTCTTGAGAAGTTATATCAGGTCTTAACAGTTTGTAATTCGAAATGCATGATAAACAGCCCAATTTGAAAAATTTTGATTCTCAGAGACCTGAAAGTACAAAATGACTCCGTCTCACATGATTTGGGAGTAAATAAAAACAACAAGGAGTTTATTTTCAGCCTGATTCTGGAAGAAGTCCATGAATTTTTCTTCAGGCCCATTGAACCTCTCTTCCATCACCAGTCTTGATAAATATACTAACAAGTTCTAAGTATGTAGTCTATGTCATTGAGCAAATCATAGATTAAGTTTACAAGTTCCCAATATCCCCTCACAGATTAAAAGAAAGAAAGAAAGAAAGAAAGAAAGAAAGAAAGAAAGAAAGAAAGAAAGAAAGAAAGGAAGGAAGAAAGAAAAACTGGAAACCTTATACGGAGGGATGCTCAGTCTTTGTGTCTGTGTTGTGTTGTGTCTGTGTTGTGTCTGTGTTGTCTTTGATCAGGTCCCTTAACCTCTCTGTGTCTCTGTTTTCCCATCTGTAAAATGGGATAACAGTAGAATCTACCTTATAGGTTTGGGGTGAATAAAATCAAAGCATTTTGTCCCGTGCATGGCACATGGTAAAAGCTTTATGTTTTCTCTTTCATTATTATGACTATCACTATTATCCTATTCCTCATGAAATTAGAGAGGCCCAGAGAAAAAGAAGGTGACTTTTGAACCATGAAGACATAGTTTTGAAGTCCCAAATTGCCATTTTTCTATCTTTCTTGTCTGTGGCAAATCACAACTGCTTCCACCTTCATTTATTTATTTATTTATTTATTTATTTATTTATGAGCAAAAATGGGGGGAGGGGTCCAGGGAGAGGGAGAAGCCTATTCCCCTCTGAGCAGGGAGCCCAATGAGGGAGTGGGGGGTGGGGGGCTGGTCTTGATCCCAGGACCCTGTGATCATGACGAGACTACGGCAGACATTTAACTGACTGAACCACCCTGGTGCACCTGATTTTCCTTCCTCATATCCCATAACAGAAACCTCCACACTGGAGTGGGTTTGGTTAGCTTCTTATCCAAGTATTAGATGTTCTCAAACCATAGCAGCTGGAAGCAGCATTCGTATCTGTGGGAACTTGGTGGCTCAGTCGGTAAAGCGTCTGCCTTTGGCTCAGGTCATGATCCCAGGGTCCTGGGAGAGAGTCCAGCATCAGGCTCCCTGCTACGGGAGAGCCTGCCTGCCGCTCCCCAGCTTGTGCTCTCTCTAAAAATAAACAAACAAATAAATAAGAAAGCCAAGTTCCCAGATTTCCCCCAGAGCTAATGAAACAAACTCTGGGAGTGGGGCCAACAATCTGTCCTCTAAGAAGCCTCCAGGTGATTTCGATGGGCCATCAAGGTTAGAAGCACTGCTCTGTATCCTCAGGACATAATTCCGTGCTGGCACTCCGGTGTGAATGAACCAAATGGTTGTTCCTTCTTTCGGCCTAGAAGGCCTTTGTATCAGACAGTGCCATTTCCCCTCCTTCCTAACACAGCCTCAGTTTTGTTCTGGTCTCCCCCTACTCACTGCCTTGTGCTCCAGGGAAGATAGAGTGTCTCTGTAGTATCAGGGATCAGGTTCTGATTCAACCACACTAGTCCTGAAGGTCCCAGACAGGTAGTGATGATTGGTTTGGGGCTGGGAATACAGCCAGTTCTTTGTGGCTGCGAGAGTCTAACAGTGCAGATCTGCTGCCCCAATAATGTTTTGATTGAGCTGAAAAGCGAGTCGTTGATGAATAAACCCTATGTGGGTGTGCCCGTGTGTGTGTGTGTGTGTGTGTGTGTGTGTGTGTGTGTGTGCTGGGGACAAAGGTGGAATCAGGGGCATTTCAGGAAGAGAATATTTGCAAAGGCCTGGAGGCTGGAGAGGTCTCGGAATTCCAAAGTGTGAAAAAGCAAAACATGAAAAAAAAAAAAACACATTGGAGAAACAAAAAAGAGAAAAACAATCCTCTGAGTTTTGGTTTGGGTTTTAGGTGAGGGGTAGGCTAGAGGGCTTGATTTCTGATTTCGTGCAGTAGGGGGATCACTGAAAGGCACTGCGAGGAACGGCACAGAATCAGGTATGCTTTCTCACACAACTACCCTCTGGAATAAAAGTACATTCACTATGGACAGAGGGTTTCGGATCATCTCAACTGAAATCAAGATGATCAGAAAAAAAGTTGAAGTGTAGTTGTAATTTGCAGCCTAAAGCGCAAATTCTTGTTTCTTTGTGCTGATTTTGCCTTTTGAGAGAGAATAAAGGGAGACCAGACAGACTGGCTGGGAAGGCTGGCTGGGAGTGTCTGGAGGACAGGTTAGCTATTCCTGGGTGCATTTGGTATTTCTGTTTACGGTGAGGTGCTGGCAGTCAGTCTTTCTCACAGAAATTCAGAAGGAAGGTTGTAATGTCATAATGCCTGGAGAAATAGGGGAAGGAGACACATCCTGCTTTTTAATTTTCAGGGCTTAGGCCCTTTGGCATCACCTGATCCGAAGCCAAGCCTTCCAGACTTTGGTGTCCACATCTGAATGTTAAAGGCATGGCCAGTCCACATTTTTACTCTCCACCCGCTGACCGTCCTGGGTCCCTGTCTTTTTCTCCCGGACCTCCCCACCCACAGCTGCTCGCGGAGCTGAGAAGCAAGATAGAGACAGGACAGGTGGACGGCTTGGAAGGGAACTCGCAAGTGACAGGAAAGGACGGACTGGGGGCCGCTGAGCCAGCCAGCCCTTATTCTGGGGCTGCACTAGGGAGGAGACTGTGGCGGGTCATCGGGGAGTCGGAAGGAGAGTGGGAGACAGATGCATTCTTCTCACGACACCCTAAAAATCAAATGTAATGATCGCCTTTTCAGGGCAGCTTAAGAAGGAAAGCGGCGAAGCCCGACTAAAAACTGGTAAGCACCTTAGTGTCCTTCCTGGAGAGCTGCAGCCGCCCACTGCTCACTTTAAAGACCTGTAACACGCTCAGCCAGGACTCGAAAAGCCCCGGGGAGCAGGCGGGGAGGAGAAGAGCGGAACCCAGGCACAAGGCCGGGCGCGAGCCCGGCAGCACCGGAAGTACCCCTTCCGACGGCGGTTTTCAAATGTCGTGAGGCTGCGAACACCCTGCAGGGTGACACTTGAAAAAAGCGGAGGCCGGAGGTCCCCTGGCCGGTTTAGGAGCTTCGAAACGTGGCGCCAGCAGCCACCGCGCCCGGATACTGTTAAGAAGCCGATCATCAGCTCCACGGGCTGGGGAGTGAGGGCTAGCCGTTTCGGTGCGCGCTCGTTTACGCAGCCGGGGCCCTCTGTACATACAAGCGACAGCTTTCACAGCCACAGGCAGCGAGCCCATCCCCCGACAACGGGTGACAGGCGATCGTGTGAAGTTGTTCCCATTGACCCAAGCGAACGTAAACTAAGACCACAGCGCATGCCAGTGCGTAGCTCTGCTGGTGAAAATATGTGGCTCTGAAAAGAGCCTTTGGGGTTGATTGTGCCTCGGAACGCACTCACTTGGAGCTGGTGTACTTGGTGACGGCCTTGGTGCCCTCGGACACGGCGTGCTTGGCCAGCTCCCCGGGCAGCAGCAGGCGCACGGCCGTCTGGATCTCCCTGGACGTGATGGTCGAGCGCTTGTTGTAATGCGCCAGGCGCGACGCCTCGCCCGCGATGCGCTCGAAGATGTCGTTGACGAACGAGTTCATGATGCCCATGGCCTTGGACGAGATGCCGGTGTCGGGGTGCACCTGCTTCAGCACCTTGTACACGTACACCGAGTAGCTCTCTTTGCGGCTGCGCTTGCGCTTCTTGCCGTCCTTCTTCTGCGCCTTGGTCACCGCCTTTTTAGAGCCCTTCTTCGGGGCGGGCGCGGACTTCGCTAGCTCAGGCATCCTGACTCCGCTTTTTTCTGACAGAACAGAAAATGAAGGCAGCGTCAGGATCCTGCCTATTTGTAGCCAACGTTATGCAAATGAGGAATGCGTTTTGCGGCCGTTGATTCGTCGACTATTGGTGCGGCCTGCAGGCTTATGATTGGCTCGAGTTCTACTCTCCCATTGGTTATGTCCTGAGAACAGTTTTCCGCCCTATAGGGCGATTTCTTCAGTTAACCTTCTTGTAACAAGTTCAGGTTACTTTATTAACATTTCAGATTACTTTGGTGATTAATTTTAGAAACTAAAAGTTTCTCTCCCTTGTGTTTTGAATTGCCAAAGAGGCCACGCTCAGGTCTAGGTCACGTCTCGGTTTGCAAGTCCCCTGTACAGCTGCTGGAAAAGCTGTATCTTTACATTTGAATCTGGGTTCCAGACCAGGGAGAGAGATGTGATGAAATCGCACTGGGCCCATCTGGGAACTCTAAACACACTGTCCATCAGAAAAGTTCTGAATTGAGGGGAAATGACCAAGTCCTGACTACTGCTTGCTCAGTGATAGAACAGGAGGTGTTCTAAGACCAGAGTGACCTCAGGTGGACCCCTGAACTGGACTCTGAAGAAGCTCATCCCTGGAGGCTACTGGATAACCACAGACCTTCCAGTTGACCAGCGAGTCCTTTCTTGAAGGAAGCCCTCAGCTCCCCGTCTGCCTCAGCATTACTGAAGACAAGTAAACAATAAAGGGACTATTTACAATGTTGTGAGCAGGGTTAAGGGATATCACCAAGGAATGGTGGAGGACTCTGTGCTGCTACTCCCAGTTCAGAAGAGGCAAGAGTAGGCTTTGAAGAGTGCAGTGAGTATAGGAGATGGCTGCCCAACAGGAGCTGTGGCTTTTGTGAGAGAAAGGCAGTCTCTGCCCAGTTTTGTAGGAGGGGAACCAAGCAGAATAAATACTTTAGTCTCATTTATCCCCCCACCGTCAGATGTCTGGTTGGTTCCTCCCAGAAACCAGAGAGTAAGAAACATGGTTGATGCCATGCACAAGTCAGGTCACAAAACATCCTTAGCCTTTTAAGGTCCGTATCTAAAGTAGCAGAGATTGAGACTTTGTACAATTAAAAAAACAAGTTTACCTCCTCTTTCTAATGATTAGATATCTTTAGCTATTTCTTTTTCAGCCCCTGAAGTTAGTTCGTGAGCACTTGGATTCTCTTTAGAGCTGCAAACTTTTAAACATGCTTTGTTACTATCCTTGCCACTGCCCAGTTGTTCCAATGCTACCTTTTTTATACAGTACTTCCTCTGAGATATTCTTGAATTGTGTTTTTTTTTTTGAAAGACTTATTTATTGAGGGAGAGAGCGGGGTAACAGGCAAAGGGAGATGGAGGGAGAAAATCTCAAGTGGACTCCGTGCTGAGTGCAGAGCCCCACCCAGGGCTGGATCTCAAGACCCTGAGATCTTGACCTGAGCCGAATTCAAGAGTCAGATGCTTAACTGACTAAGCCATCCAGGCAACCCTTGAGTTTTCTTAATTATAGCCGCACTTTCCTTTGCTGGCCTGGATCCTGGAATAGTCTCATTTCCCATTGACCCTTGGTCTCCAGTTAATTTAATCAGTTGTGTGTGTGTTTTTTTTTCCAGTGAGGCCTGGCTACTCACATTATGGTCACTGAACCACCAGCAACAAGTGATGTGGGAGCTCCACCCCAGAACTACAAATCAGATAGAATCTTAACCAAATCCCCAGGTAATCTGGGCACACAGTACAGTGTGGGAAGCACTATTCCAGGGCGCTGTCCATATGGTTGCTTGTATCTTCACCCACGTGGAGTGGCCCCATAAAACAAAGGGCACAAACGGCCATATATTACTAGATTTCCTTTTCTTTCCCATATTTTTAAAAAACATTCACCCTTGTCAATTCTTTGTCTAGGATCACTTGTTATTTATCAGCTTAGCTTTGACATTAGTTTTACTTGTTAGTTTGAGTTAGTCTTACCAATGATGAGGGATAATTGGAAGGCGGGCACAGACCCTTCCTAAGACGAAACCACCCTTAAAAGGATTTTACCCTGGGGTGCCTGGGTGGCACAGTCGTTAAGCGTCTGCCTTTGGCTCAGGGCATGATCCCAGCGTTCTGGGATCGAGCCCCACATCAGGCTCCTCCACTAGGACCCTGCTTCTTCCTCTCCCACTCCCCCTGCTTGTGTTCCCTCTCTGCTGGCTGTCCCTGTCAAATAAATAAATAAATAAATAAAATCTTAAAAAAAAAAAAAAAGAATTTTACCCCACCCTGGAAGAAGCCCTACACCCTTTCCCATACAATAGATAGGTGACAAAAATCTGATGGGATGACAGGCGCAGGGAGGGTCAATCAGACAGCCGGCCAACATAAAACCCCCTAGACTTAGAAACTCCCATGGCAACCCCTTCGGGTGGCCTCCCTCCTCAGGAGCTTTGTACTATCACTTTGGATCCTTCAGTAAACCTTGCTTTGCTGCCCACCACTCTGTCTGGTCTACCTCTTCGAAGCTGTGTGAACAAGAACCATGGGCACTGAAGGAGAAAAAAATCCTGCAACACCAATTCTACCTCTTTATTAACTTACTATTTGAAAATTTTATATATATTTTCATTATGGGTAAAGTTGAAAGCCGCAGACTGAGAGCCAAAGCTGTAGCGTCATCTACAATATGCGATCATTTTAGGAATGATGATTTCTCTAACTTTACTCAAATTTCTTCTTCCCCATAAGATTTCACTCTGAAAAGGGCGTCTCTTTCTACAAATATGTGGTCGTTTTTGACACATTTCCTGGAAACACAAGACCTTTGTGGTCTGATTTATTTCCAATTCAGGACAAAGGTGAATAACAAAATAAGAGCAGCAAGTCAATAGCTCTGGACCATTTGCCCCACAAGTGTAACCATTGGGTTTACAGGATTTAAATCATGCGACTCATGGACCAAGCCACTAAATTAAATGTGTGAACCTGAACAGATAAGCTTGGCCTCTATGATATTGAAAAGTAGTAAGGATTGACTCAAACTGCCATCTTCATTCCACGCCTACATGAATTTAATGAAACACAAACAGCATATAATGCAAACAAAATAATCCAAGAGTTGTGTTGAAAAAAGATGGAAATTTTGTAAGGAAAGACTTTTGGGGAAAGGATTACTGATGGGTGAAAGGGGTAACTGAAATAGGGAAATGGTGACCATTGCATCAGATCTGCAAACTTCTGCAAGGTTAAGCAAAAGGGATTTTCTTGATAGGGAAGAGTAAACAAGACTAGAAAGAACCCAAGTATAAGAAGGTGGGTTGAAAAAGTGCCTTGATAGAGAATGTGAGATCAGAGAGCAAATCAGGGAATGTTTTACCCTGAGGCTAGCCAGTTCTCAGGAGGGACCCTTAGGAGGCCGAAGGTGGGTCAAAGCTCAGGGTCCTGGGGGATGGGAAAATGTCACTGAGGTTTTGTGGACAGGCGTATTGTTCTGATTAGTGAATGGGGAGGACAAGCAGTTCAGCAAACTGTTTATGAGGCAAAGAATGGGAATTTGAGGGTCTGTGTCTGGCCTTGTCATAGGGAAACACAAAGTTCGTCCTTGAATGTTATCTAAGTCGTAAGGGGAAAATGTGGTTCCTTGCAGTAAGTTGTTTTGGAGCACAAAGGTTCAGGGGTATTCCTCTAACCATTGCTGTTTTCCAAGATCGACAAGTCTCAGATAAAGGTCAATATTATCAGTTACAATCAATGACATCTCATTTAAATCTTGCTGGTTCTGAAGTTTAAAAAAGAAATTAAAAATGTAAAAATATTAAATACGCTTCATTTTATTTTAATGTAATCTGAAATGAAATTACTGAAATATAAATATTATGATAGAAATATATGTTGGATAACATGAAAATTGTCCCCATAGGGCTCCTGAGTCCCAATTGTTCTAAACCCCTCTGAGGCGGTGATCATTTGACAATGAGGCATTACTTGGGCCACAGACCACTAGATTAAAAGCAAAATTGACATGTATGCTTTTAAATAAGTGGATTTCTCTGGTGGACTTATTCCCCATAAAAATTCTCTCCAGATCCCAGAAGAGTGATTTTTTTTTTTTTAGGTTTACATAAAATGTAACTCCAAAATAATGGTAGATATTAACTTACATGTAATATTTTTTAGTTGTTTCGCTATATGATTGTGGTCTCATGGAAGTTTTACAAGTTTTCCTTTGCCTTTCTCAGAAAAGCATTATGTTAGTGTTCTGGAATATGTACAATATTTTATATTTTCATGATAAAAATTATCTTATTTGAGCCTGAAAAAAATCACGCATGGATTTAAAAAATAATAATAAAGAGAAAATGAGGATGGGGGCAACAGCAAGTATAGCAATATTAATATTAAACAAATTTTAAGGCTCCAAGTGTTAGTGGGGATAGGGAGGTACACTGTCAGGACTTTTGGTTCCAATGTGGACAACAAGATATTCTGGAAAGCCGTCCTGAAACGAAATAGCTAAGGACTTGATAAACTGCAAACAAACAAGAAGCCAAGGAAAACTCCCCGAATCTTCCAGAATAATAAACCCCTAGGAGCTGAAGCCTGACTAATAAACATACCAGATTGGGTTCCCTGGGTACAAATGTCATTAAGATTCTGCACTTTGTCAATTAATGGCAGCCTCTTGGGGAAAAGAGGATTCTAGGCCTTTCAGCTGAACTGGAACACCTAGCATAGAGCCAGGGCTCTTTGAGAAAACACAAGCTTGAGGGGGCGGAGAGAATCGCAAGGATCCCTAACAAGAAAACCTGTTGGTCTCTGCAGGGCTCTGTGGAGGAGGGCAGAGGAAATTTGCCACAAGGATTTCACCACAGACCTACTTAGAGCCTAGAGTTTCCCCGGAAAGCATCCTAAAATTAGAGTGCTGTGGATTTGTGCGCCCTCTAGGGCCTCCGGAAGGCAAACTTAAACCCCTTCAGGAGGGAAGCATCTTGAACCCAAGTTCTGTATATAGATTTATTTTTTAATTCAGAAATTTTTTCTTGAGCACATATTACATGTCAGGCACCTCCTAGGAATTTGGGGTGTCCAAATATAAACTCATAATAAATGTGACCTAATCTAGGAGGAAAACACTTTGAAGAGTCAGGTTTCCTCCTCGTCTCCCTCAGACAAAGAATTTCAGATACTGAAGTTATCAGATAGAGACGATAAAATATTTACTGAAAGTTTAAGGAAACAAAAATGAAATAATCGGTCAAGGAGCAAGAGACAATCAAAATCAGGCGTATTAAAAAAATTACAAAAGAGAACTTCTAAAACTGAAAAAGAGCTGTACTCCACAATAAAAACCCAAATATCCACTGATAAGGTGTAATACTTAGGGCCTTGAGGCACCTGACCACATAGCCACTATGTATGGCAGTAACTTCCAGAATTAGTAGAAGAACTCCAAGTTTACAATTGTAGGGCAAGCTTTTAATACACTACTTTCAGAAATTCATATAATAACCAAGGAAAATGCTTATGGTTATGGAAGATTGAATACCACGATGAATTAACTTCATCAATCTGTGATTCTTTCACTTAACACATAGAGAATATCTGAGTTTTTCAAAGTACACACTTAAATTCAAATTTTTAACACTGGCTTCAGAAACAGTAACAATACATACCAAAAAATCAGTTTCACATACACTGTGCTCTTTTATCATAATCTAACTAAAGAGCAATAGAAAGGACTTTTTAAAAGATAGTAAAAATAAAACGGTTTTCTCATATGCTTGGAAACTAAGAGCACACTTTTAAATACATGGATTAGAATGGACATCATTAAAGAAAGTATGTAATAGAAATACCAATGAATAGACTTAACCAAGGAGGTGAAAGACCTATACTCTAAAAACTATAAATCACTGATGCAGGAAATTGAAGATGACACACACAAATGGAAATACATTCCATGTTCATGGATTGGAGGCATTAATATTGTTTAAATGTCCATACTAGTCAAAGCAATCTATGGAGTCACTGCAATTCTTGACAAAGTACTAACAGTATTTTTCACAGAACTAGGATAAACAATCTCAAAATTTGTGTGGAACCACAAAAGACCTCAAATAGCCAAAGCATTCTTGAGAAAGAAGCACAAAGCTGGAAGTATCAAAATTTCAGATTTCAAGAAATACTACAAAGCTATAATCAAAACAGTGTGGTCTTGGCACAAAAATAGATCAATGGAACTGGATAAAGAGCTCAGAAATAAACCAAACTTTTATGGTCAATTAATCTAAGAAAAGGAGGCAAGAATAAACAATGGGAAAATGACTCTTCAATGAATGATGCTGGGAAAACTGGGGAGCTACATACAAAAGAATGAAAGGGGACCACTTTCTTACACCATATACCAAAATAAACTCAAAATGGATTATAGACCTAAATGTGAGACCTGAAACCTTAAAACTCTTAGAAGAAATCATAGGCAGTAATCTCTTTGACAATCTCTGCTTGTCTTAGCAACATTTTTCTAGACATGCTTCCTCAGGTCAGGAAAACAAAAATAAAAATAAACTATTGGGACTATACCTAAATAAAAGGCTCTCGCACAGAGAAGGTAACCAACAACAGAATGAAAAGGCAACCTGTTGAATGGGAGAAGATACTTGCAAATGGTATGTCTGATAAAGTGTTAATATCCAAATTATATAAAGAACTTATACAACTCAACACCAATAATAAAAATAAGATTGAAAATGGGCAGATGACAGGTATAGACATTTTCCATAAGAGACATACAAATGGACAACAGACACGTGAAAAGATGCTCAAATCACTAATGATCAGGGAAATGCAAATCAAAACCAGAATGAGATATTGCCTTACACCTGTCAGAATGCCTAAAATAAAAAAGGAAAATAACTGGTGCTGAAGATGTGGAGAAGAATGAACCTCATGCTCTGTTGGTGGGAATGTAAATTGTTACAGCCACTGTGAAAAACAGCATGGAGTTTCCTCAAAAACTGAAAAATAGAAATACTATATGGTATAGTAATTTCACTACTATTTAGCCAAGAAAACAAAAATACTGATTAGAAAAGATGTATACACCCTTATATTTATTTTAGCATTATTTACAGTAGCCAAGCTATGGAAGCAACCTAAGTGTCCATCAATAGACGAATGGATGAAGAAGATGTGGAGTGTGTATATACATATGTGTGTGTGTGTGTGTGTGTGTGTGTGTGTGTGGAGTGTGTCCATATATAGAACATAATATTAGCCGTAAAGAAGAATGAGATCTTGCCATTTGTGACAATATGATGGATGCACGGACCTAGGGGGTATTATGCTAAGTGAAATAAACCAGACAGAAAAAGACAAATATCATATGATTTCACTTATATGCGAATCTAAACAACATAGCAAATGTACAAACAATGAAACAAAAAAGCAGGAACAGACCCATAAATACAGAGAACAAACTGATGTTTGCCAGAGGGGAGAAAAGTGGGGGGATGGGCAAAATGGGTAAAGGGGAGGGGGAGAAACAGGCTTCGGGTTGTGCAATAGGTAAGTCAGGCGGATGAAAGGTACAGCACAGGGAATATAGCCAGTGGTACTGTAATGTAGTAGCATTATACGGTGGCAGATGGTGGCTACACTTGAAGTAAACATAGCATAATGTATAGACTTGTCAAATCACTATGTTGTTAAGAAAAAAAAGTAAAAACGAAACAATCTTCTCAAATGCTTGGAAACTAAAAGCACAGTTCTAAACACATGGATTAGAATGGATATCACAAGGGAAGCTATGTAATATTTTGAGATAAATATGTATAAGAATAATACATACAAAACTTGTAGAATGTATTTGTAGTGGAACTAAAAGGGAAATATATAATATCAAATGCATATGTTAAGGAACAAGAAACACCAAAGATATGTAAACTAGATATTCAACTAAAAAAGCTAGTATAAAAATGGGAGTAGATTGAGAATTGAACTTAGAATCTTTAGAATCTGTTGTACTGTTGTGAATGATGTCTGGCTTTTCTATTTCAATTCCAGATAGGTCATTGCTCATGTATAGGAAGGTCATGAATTGTTATGTGGTACTCACATACCCACCAACCCTGTTGAGCTCTTATTAGATCTAACTGTTTATTTATAAATTCCCATGGATTTTTACATTGACATTATTTTCAATATGTCAATTTTAAAATTTAAAAAGAAAAATTAATAGAAAAACTGGGGATGATTTATAAACCAAAAGCTTGTTCTTTGAAAAACCTAATAGACAAGCCTCTAGCAAAACTAATTAGGAAAAAAAAAAAGTGTGTGTGCATGTGGGGTGGGGGGGGGGGGGGGAGGTAGAGGGATAGATATGGGAATAAAGAAGGGACTGTCACTGCCAAAAAGGAGGTATTAAGAAACATGAGAATGCTATGAATAAGTTTTACAAATGGAAAAAAAAAAAGATACTAAAAAGAAAAAGATAATTTTCAAGAAAAAATATTAAGTGATGAACAAGGTAAGTATTATTATGATCATAAGGAATAGGATGGACAGTTTAAAAAAAAATCTCTTCTATGCCTTCCAAACCAAATGATGCCAAGCACAGCTGGGTCTTACAGGTTAAAGTGAAATTGAAGTAATCAATAATCCCAATTTTACAAAAGCTGTTTCAGTAGGAAATAGAGCTCTTCCCTTTTTTCTTTTGAAAATCTATAACCTATTATCAGAACTGAACAGGAACAATACGAAAAAAGACAGAAAATTATAGTTTTGTCTTACCTATGAACATTCATTTTAAGAAAAGCTCTATTTAAAAAGCAAGCAAATGGAAACCAAGAAGCCATATTATTTAACAAATAATAGTATATTGTGCAGAGTTTATTCCAAGAATGGTAGAAAATTTTCACATCATAAATCTGCCAGTGTAAGATATTAATAGTGTAAAACTGTGGTCATCTCCATAGATACTGAGGAATTATTTGCTAGAATATAACACTCTCTCATCGTAAACGTTTTCAACAAACCAGAACAGGAGGGAGTAGCTGCTTATTTTATAAGGCGTAGCTACAGTGAGCATAACATATAATGGCACAATTTTAGGATTCCTGAAAAGAAAAAAAATAAAAGACAAAAGGTCTGTGGTCCTACTCCCATTCCACATGGCACCAAGACCTGGACAGCACCATGAGACAAGGGGAAGTATAAATAAGGATAGAGAAAAATTCAATAAGGAAAAAGCTGTTATCTTTATTTTTTGAAAATAATGTCATTTAAGAAATCCACAAGACTCTACGAACAATTTGAGCTATAGGGTTAGTGGACATATGATCACCACACAACATTCATGGCCTTTGCATACATTAGCAATACCCTCGCTGGAAGTAGGAAAACCAGACATCATTCACAACAGTACTTCATATTCTAAGGATTCTAAGTCCAAGAAAAAAAATTCCAAATCTATACGAATAAACTATAAAATGTCACTGAAGGATAGGATTGATTTCAGTAAAGAGACAGACCTACACTGTACTGTTTATGTTTTGTGATGACTCAACATGCTAAAATGTTCATAAATTCCCAAATAAACTAGTTTTTGATGCCACAAAAATGCACTGGATTTTTGGTAACATTGGTAACATTTGGTAACATCATGAGCAAAAATAGTGAAGACGATTCTAAAAAAGAAAGAAAAGAAAGAAAAAGGAGAGAGAAAAAGAAAAAACAAGTAAAGAATGGTGGGTTTTGATTTAGCACAAGCCTTTAAGAGAGGCTAGGGTCAGCCTAGGGATATAGCCTTGATCTGTTAAAACTGTTTTAATGTTTGTTCAAGTGTTTATAAGTTGCGAAGAGGGTTCAGAGTAGCCCGACTAGAGTTTGGTCTAAACGTCACCTACTGTCATTTGAACTAATTGCGTATGGTTACCGAGAGATGTCTTTAGCGTACTGGACCTACCCTGCCTGGGTCAGAACAGAATCCCCTCTGCCGCTTACTAACGGTATGACATTGGGTAAGTATAATTTTAAGACTGAGATGACTCAATATATATGCGGGCAATTGGAATAATAGTTCACAGGTGTGTTATGAGGATTACACGATTCACATCTGAAAAGAACTTGGAAATGTAGCTGGATATTTGTACAACGACAAAGATATTTTTAAGGTAAATAAAAACAACTGGGAAGGATTGTGTGTTACCTGCTCCCAAGGCTTCAAGGTTTTTTTGTGGACCTAGGGACTTCTGACTTCTTGAGCCTCTTCCTCCATTAAAATAATAACAATTAATAGCATTATTAGAATTACATGAAGGTTAATTTATGAACATTATATATTAGAGCGTTTCGGTCAGCCTCTAAGTTGATACTTATCTTCTGACTTCAGAACACATTAAAATTTTGAAGCGCCTCAAAAATTACCCCGGGGCCTGGGGCTGTGCCTACTGGACGAAGGGCTGCGTGCCCGTGAATATGAAGTAGAAAAAGTTACCGAGTAGGAAATAACTATTCACACATACGTACGCACACACGAAATTCCCTAGAAATCTGAGGGCAGCGAGCAGGGGTTGTGCAAGCCAACTGTCCCGCGGAGGCAATGTTAAGGGGCCCTCGGCCGCAGCAGAGCAGGCACAGGACCGCCTCGCCCACAGCCCGACAGGAGGGACACCGGGGACACCGCCGCCCAGCTGCTCCGCGGGCACAGCGCTCGGCTCTGTGTTCTTCTCCGGGGACGCCCAGGGCCTCATGGCGAAGGTCCAGACGCAGCTCCGCGAGGCCGGGTCACTGGGGCCTGCGCACCAGCAGGGGGCGCCACGGGAACCGCCCCGGCGAACGCAACGGGAAGAAGAAAGAAGACGCGCGGTCGCACGGTGGAGCCGGCAGAACGTAACGTGACGTGAGGCTCGTTGGGGCAGTGGGAGGGACGTGTGCGCGGAACGGCCCAATGAGACGGCGGCGTGGAGGGCGTGGCAGGACGGGCCACCGAGGTCGCCGGCGTGGAGGGCGTGGCCAGGAGACAGGGGTGAGGGGGCGGGGCTTGCCTGGCCGCAGGGTCGCGGAGGGTGGCGTGAGCCGGCTGCCAAGTTTTAGGACTTTGCAGTTCAAACCTGAGTGTAATTGTGTTGCTGTTTGGCGCTAGTATTTCAAGGAAATCCCGTCTTCTGGTTGAAAGCACAGTTCTCTGGTGGGAGTCCCGGGACCAGCAGCATCAGCAGCACTTGGATAATAGAGAAATGCAAATAATCGGATCCTGCTCGAGATCCAGTGCATCAGAATCTGTGAGGTGGGGCCCAGCAATCCGTGCTTTAAAAACACTTCAGGTGATTTTGGTGCACGCTGAAGTTTGGGACTGCTTTGAAGTATTGTGTTTTCTTTAATTCAGATGCTGGAGGTGATTCCTCAAATGTCAGCTGAGCTAAACCGAGCTGTTCTACCTTCAAGATCGTTACCAAAGCCAGAACAGGGCTTAGGCCTTACCCGCTCAGACTTTGATGCCAGAGTATAAGTGGAAAATAGGTTGTATGTCTAGAAAGGCGAGATCTAGGAGAAGGATTTGAATCAACAATGCAGAATTCCATCGCCTCAGATTTTATTAATCATAACATCTAATTTACAGATGTTTTGCCCCCATTTAGTCTTTTCCATCAAAGGTACTCCATGGTAAATAATGAATTCCCAGTCGCTGGGCCTGTAAGGAGGTAAATTCTATTTTTATAATAAAAGCAAAAAATAAAATGAAAATGCTAAAACACTGTTTAGGCTCTTCACTTAGCTAAGGCTCTCCTGATGAATCAATGTATAGTAAACCAGGATGGGTTGGATTTGGGCAGAATATTCACATTAATCAATCATTCTCAGATCACTTTTATACTTCATAACTTCTATGAGCTGATTCATTTATTATTTGCATTAATTTCTTCTCTGCATTCATATTTCTCCCCTAATTGAAGAAGTAAAAGGGGTTCATTAGGCGCCATTTTGCCATCAGCATTAATATTTGGTGTACATGACAGATGGTTGTTTTTACATGTATGTGCTCATATAATAACTCTCTTTCAGTATTACCAACACTTCAGTCAACTTTAGCATGAACACATAATGAATCAAATCATGCTCAGTCAAGAGATATTCCTAAACAATATGATCTTTGTTCCAAAAGCTATCCTTCTAGCTATCCTTCTTGAGGATTCAACTACTTGGCATTCAAGTAGTTCAAAGGCTTATACTTTCTTCCTTTAGTTTTTCACTGGAAGAGAATAGACTACTCTGATTTTCATTTTAATTCAAACTAAGGAAAATGTAATACTTGCTAACAATTGTTAAGTGCTTACAAAGTATCCAGGACTGATTTAAGAGCTTTGCATGAATTATCTCACTCCTTAAAATAATTCTAAAATGTAGTATACTATTCTTATTTCTGTTCTATAGATGGGGAAAGTGAGACTCACAAATGGGGTCATTGTACTAAGCCATCACAACAACTCAGCTCTGGTCTGTATTCCTGTTGTTGTAGATATACGGGTACTTTAATTAGTTCTGATTGCTGCACATCCTCATTGAGAGCCCACTGTGTGCCTGGAACAGCCTTAGGCATTAGCGAGTCAGCAGCAAAAAAGACTAACCCTACCAAGTGGAGCTTACTGTCTGGAGAATGGGAAGAGGAAACAAACAATACACAAATTCATGTCAGTTTTGCTAAGTGTAATGAAGAAGAATGAACAGAATCAGTTAAGAATGGGGTAGAAGGGCGCCATTTTACTTTTGCTGGTCAGAGAGTATCTCCCAGATGTGGTAACATTGTAATCCATCACTCAGGCAAACACCCAAGAATTTGTGGGGAGTATTTCAAGTATGCAACAGGTGGTATAACTCAGCTGAAGTGCGAAAAACATAAGAAGTCCTATCCCCTCCTCTCCCTCTTTTCCCTTCTGCTTCCTCCAAGTAGCGTGCTCTGTGGCTTCTCTTTGGTCTTCAGGCTCTGTCTCTCCTATTGTACTAGCCATTTGTTTCTTTCATTGTTTTTCTGAGTCCCTCTCAGTTTCTCTCACCTTTCTTCTTCCCCCATGCTCCTCTGTCTTTCCTAAAAAATAGCCATAATTTGGTTGTGATACTTACATTGTTTTGTACTTCTGAAATCCAGCTGAACCTTCAGGGTTAAATTTTTAGACAAAAGTCTTACACGTTAGTCCTTCACTTTCCCACAATTCCTGTTCCCTGTCCGTGGTAGCCAATGTCATGGTTATGAAAGGAAAAGTCCCTCAAATGCTGCTGTTCAAGTAAAGCAAAGGGAGCCTTTCTTCCTGCGTAGCACCGCGGGCCCACGCCACCCAAATGAGGCCCAAGACTCGGAACTTCCGCCAACGTGATCTCCAGCTCTCCCCAGTCTTCTTTCCTGCAGCCAGGGTTTGGAAGGCAGTTGGGAGTACAAGCCAAGGAGGAGACCGCTGAAGTCGTTCATCTGAATAAAGTACAAAAAATAGCCTTCAATAAGAAATCTCCGTATAACTTGTGGGTCCACAGTCGATGTAAATAGCCAAAAATGTGACACAGAACCATCAAAAAAGCAAATAGTTGGGAGAATTCAAGTTATGGTCAATGACAGATATCTAATTCAAAACTGTAAAAATATGGCTTTTCTTATGACTCTGTGTGTAGTGAAGAACTAACGTTATCCAGAGGGAGGTGTGGCCTTTGCCCTTTGCTGGGAGGTGATGCCTGGGCCCTTGGAATGTCCTGCAGGATAAGAGTATCTTTGTTTACCAAGAGGCCTTGGGCTGCACAGGAGAGTGTAATGTCATTTATGTTGGGGGCTATGGGCCATGTGGTGTCCGGACGACCTCCAGAGGGACTGCTGACTAAAAGATCAGCCACGTGGACAGTCAACCATATTTATGTGGTAAAGCCCCGTGGTTGGCGATGTGTATTTTGTTGTTACAATAGTGTTATGTTGCAGGAAGGTATTAACACTCCTCACCCCCACAATGGGGAAGCACTATTAGAAGCTCTGAGTTGGGACCCCTCTGAGACTCTGCTCACGTGCCTCTTACCCTGGCTTATTATTATTATTATTTTAAAGATTTTATTTATTTATTTGACAGAGAGAGACAGCCAGGGAGAGAGGGAACACAAGCCCGGGGAGTGGGAGAGGAAGAAGCAGGCTCCTAGCAGAGAAGCCTGATGTGGGGCTCGATCCCAGAACGCTGGGATCACGCCCTGAGCCGAAGGCAGACGCTGAACGACTGCACCACCCAGGCGCCCCGACCCTGGCTTATGTTTAATCTGTATCCTCTTGATATAATAAACCCCAACCTTGAGTATAGTAACTTTTAGTGAATTCTGTGAGTCTTTTAAAGAAGTACCAAATCTGAGGCTGGTTTTGGAGACCCCTCAACTTTGCAGTTGATGTCAGACATGAGGGCAGTCTAATGGGATGTTCCTTAACTTTGCACTATGTCACACTGATATTAGTATTCTGTTTATTACTCAAATATTTGGATGAATATTTTGCCTTAACTTAATGAATTTTGTAGTTCTCATATGAGCCCAAGTCTCTTCATCTGCCAGCAGATTTCCAAAAAGTGATAAACACTTTTTTACGTCCTAGTGAATGATTATTAAAAAAAAGAAAAAAGGAAGCAATTAGCTGTAATTTCTCCTTGATGGTCCACAAACCTGAGGGCTCCAGAAGGTCAAGAACAACCTCATCTCTCTGTATCTCCAGTGTCCACGCCTGTGTCTGGCCCAAAGATATTCAATGACTATCTCTTGAGTGACTGATTTACAAGAAATATGTGGAGCTCTTGCCTTGGTTCAACTGAGTAGGGAATTTTGACACATGTCAAGGATCTCCTCGTGAGCCATCACGACTAAACTATGCTCTTTAATTTCTTTTTTCACGTCCTTTTGCTACCTCTTAATCTGTTACCTTACACTTTAAACATGGTAGGTGATTTTTAAGTCTGACTCAATCATCAATTCAAATTCTACCTTTGAAATCTATTAATTTAGCTTTCACTTCCTGTCCAATTGCAAATTTTATTAATCTGTCTTTTTCCACATTGTTAATTCTTATATTTTCATAAGCCAAAGTATTTTCTGGGGTTTTTCGTTTTTATGGTATTTATTTTCACTTTTAATTTTTTTTTTCATATCTATCAGTTTTGTTGGACATTCCTACAACCATCATGAGCCAGAGATTTGCTCTACAGATGGCTGGTTAGCAGTTCTCAGATGAATCCATTGAGTTCGTTCAATGTTTTCTATAAGTACCTGCAACGTGCTGGTTTTATGTAACTGCAGAGACCACTGTCTGGTCCCTTACAATCTCTGGGAAAAGTCCATGTGGACATTACGTGGGAGTGTTTTTGGTTTTTGCCTCTGTGGACAGTGATACTGTAGTCTTACTTTCCAGAATTCTTGATGAGCTACCACTGAAAAAGTATTAGGTCCAGGTGATTACACAGCTGGTTTCCGTCTACTCTTTAAGGCACAAATACTTTTTACAATCAAGTATTTCAAACATAAAAGAGACAGTGTGGTGATCCCACAGTATGTTGACAAATGCACTATCCTTCCCCTGACAGGTGGAGCCCAGTCCCCTTCCAAATATAGGCCACATTTAAGTGACTTGCTTCTAATAGACAGTGGCAGAAGTGACAGCGTGTGACATTTGAAACTAGGTCACAGAGACTTTGTAGTTAATTCCTCCCCCACTCTCTCCATGATTTGTCTTTGTGGAAGAGAGTCAATGAGCCCCCCTGAGAGGTCTATATGGCAAGCACAGAGGTCCTACTGAGGTCCTCCTGCCAAGAGCCAACAGGACCTTGGGTAGCATGGGAGTGAGCCAACCTTGGACGTGAACCCTCCAGCCACACAGTCAAGCCTTCAGGTGACTGCAGCCCGTGTTTACATCTTGACTTCAACCTCATGAGAGACCCTGGTCAGAACCTCCCAGCAAGTCACTTCTGGATTCCTGACAACCCAGACACAAAATGAGATAAGAAATGTTCATTGATTTAAGCTGCTGGGTTTTTAGGTAGTTTGTTACCTAGCAGTAGATAATAGAGGAAAGGCCACAGTTACGTTTTTGACATTACCATAATCTTAATGACACCATCTATATGGATGAACTCCCAAAGAGAAAATCCCAGAATGATGTCATGTATGAATCGAGGAGGAAAAATCCCTCTGAAATATTAAAATGTGTGCCGCCAGTATTTAAGATAATAATATTACATGACCAAAAAAGATTTGGCCTTGGAATGCAAGTATGGAATAACATTAGGAAATCTACCTGTATTTCATTGTAGCAGGATAAGGGAGGAAAAGCATATGATTCTATCAAATGCCAAAAATTCACATATCATTCCTAAAAAAACCACTTAAAATATATTTAGAAGGAAACTGATCAACACATACAGATTTCACACTCACATACGTGTGCACGCAGGTAAACAAGTTTTTCATTAAACCTGAACTACCAAAGCCACTTCAATGAGAAGGAAGAAGACAGTGATGTGTGCTAGGATACCTGACATGGCATGTTTGTGATTTTAGCTAACACAGTAACATGATAAAAGTAACTAACAGAAATAGACATTGGAAAGAGTATACAAGTTTTTGGTTTGTTAATGATGGTATTACATGCAATGAAAAGACAGTCCGTTTAATATTGATTAGAACTGACAAAGTTTAGTAATCCGATAGATATAAAGTCCATGTAAATGATCAATTTCTCAGTGATCCTTCCCCTGCCCCCAAGAATTTATAACAGTGTTTCAGTCTGATGCCATCTGTCAGAACAGACTAGAAAGGGGAACCTTGTGAAAATCAGCCTTTCATTTGTTGTGAGAATTTATGGGGCTTAGTTCACAGTGTGACAGAGTGTTCCTCCTTTTGTTGTATGAGTGTCAACCTATTTCATTTATTTTTAATTCCATGAGTAATCCATCCACTCTAAAAAATTCTCGGCCATGATCTTTGAAGCTCACACCTGCACTGTTCTCTGGTTGTCTTTGTGGTATTGTGATCAGACGTATGGCAGACAATTGTACTACTAATTCCAGATCTCTTAAATTCACTGTTACATTTCTCTCCCTGCATTTTGGATTAACTCTGCTTACAGAGTTCATGAAATTCTTCATCTGGGATCAATTGACTATTTGGACTAACCAGCCAGTCTTTCATTTTAATTTTCTTATAATTAATTGTGTATCTAGAGAGATTCATTTCTAAAATTTGTATCTGGTTCTTTCAGATGTTTTTGGAAAATTCTTTGTATTCTTAGCCCCTCAGCATTTCAAATAGTCCTTTTTTTTTGTTTTCTTTTTAAATCATTAAAGGTAGCAATTTGAAGTCCGTATCTGTTAATTTTCTTCTTATTCCTTTTGTTTCCATCGTGTGCTCGTCTTATTCTTGGTCACAGTGTCTTGTTGAATTGTGTGTGGATTTTGGTTGTGAAGCTGCTCCTTCATTGTCTTTGGTATCTTATCTGTGGGGATTTGTTGAGACCCAAAATGAAGCTTATTCCTCCACAGAGGGTTTGTGTTTGCATCTACCAGGTGCTGGGGGGCACCAGCTTGGGATATGCCTAAATTAATTCTCAGCCTGGGTGTATTCTGAATCCCTGTGATATCAGTGCCAGAAACAAGTGCGTTGTAGCCCAATTCTTTGTGGCAGAATCCATCTTGCTCGGCACCGAGGCTCAGGGCACACGCTTGTTGCAATCCTCCGTGGGGAGTGTGGGCATGGGTGGGTGCGCGTGTGTGTTCATTTCTAGCTCATCTTTCTACTGTGAGGATGTAACCGGTCAGGTTGTCAGCTACAGCAGGAAAGATTTCTCAACAGTTTTCTTGGTGAACTCTTCTGAACCATTGACTGCTTACCTCCTGGCCAGTTCCTTCCAGCTCCCAGCTTCTTTTCCCCACAATAATCATTCCCCAGCAGCAGGAACCCTTCATGCCATCCCACTTGTGCAGCAGAAGCGACATCCTGCCAGGAAGGGCTTCCCTTCCCTTTCTCCCTCCTCTCAGTCCTTGCCTCCCCAGGACATGGGGAAGGAGTCCAGGGTACTGAGAAGGGGGCCTTGGTTCTGGGGTAACTATTGCCAGTGAGACACCTTATGGGATTGAGTAGTGGGCTTTTCGCTTGTGACCCAGAGGGCTTTAGAGCTAAATGCTGCTGGAAGAAGACTGTAAATGAAATAGGACTTTCTAGCAGAGAAGCTATAGTAGGTGAGAGGTTTTGAAGGCCTAAGACAGGACAGGTTGCCTTTCCTGTCCCTTTGTGCCTTTAGGATACAGCACAGAGCCAGCTCTGCAGCCACCACCCCCCCCCCCCCCCCCCCCAGCAGAAATGGGAGCAATTCCAAATCAAACAAACCAGAAAAGTCTATTAAGATTTACGTGAAAACTCTTATTTTCAGCTTTTTTTTCAGTATTAAATCAGAAAAGCCTATGTAAGATTTCTGTGAAAACTCATATTTTCAGCTTTTACTCAGTATTATATGCTAAATAGAGAAAGAAAAGCTCTGAACAGGACAAAGTTTTCAGAGCCTGGTCATTGTGCTCTGGGTAAGAGGACCTTACCAAGTTCCTGAACAATGTCACGATGAATTTGCAGCCCTGCACAGGGAAACGAGAGCTCTACCCTTGAAATGGCATTTTCATTTAAAATTGATATTTAATTTTGTGAAACTAAAGGAATAATGGTTGTATGGAACCGTTTTTGTTGTGAGCGCTCAATTTTTGGTAGGTATTGTAATTGACCAGGAAACGTGGACATACTTGTTACCTAGCCCTAATTGAAATTAAAGTCCTAGCCAGATTTCAATTTAGGAGACATCCAAGAATAGCACTCAGAATGAGAGGATTACAGCTCATTTATTGAAAGCATGCGTGGCTCTGAAAAGAGCCTTTAGGGTTGGGTATCAAGACGCTTACTTGGCAAGTTTACTTGGAGCTGGTGTACTTGGTGACGGCCTTGGTGCCCTCGGACACGGCGTGCTTGGCCAGCTCCCCGGGCAGCAGCAGGCGCACGGCCGTCTGGATCTCCCTGGACGTGATGGTCGAGCGCTTGTTGTAATGCGCCAGGCGCGACGCCTCGCCCGCGATGCGCTCGAAGATGTCGTTGACGAACGAGTTCATGATGCCCATGGCCTTGGACGAGATGCCGGTGTCGGGGTGCACCTGCTTCAGCACCTTGTACACGTACACCGAGTAGCTCTCCTTGCGGCTGCGCTTGCGCTTCTTGCCGTCCTTCTTCTGCGCCTTGGTCACCGCCTTCTTGGAGCCCTTCTTCGGGGCCGGAGCCGACTTGGTAGGTTCAGGCATCCTAGTGTTAAGTTGGAATATAACTAAGAGCTGGGCAAATAATCAGGAGCGCCAAAGCCCCCGTTTATTTATAGATGCGGTATTCAAATGAGGTTAGCAAGATTTCGTTCCTGATTGGATTAATTTTAGTGTGTCGTCACAAATGCGAATGTAAAAGATCATTGGAAGTCTAGATTTTCATTGGCTGCTTAGTTACTTTGCTTCGACCCAATCAGAAGGCCTAGAGTAGGCTGCCCAAAGCTACTATAAATAAGCCTCAAACAATTGCACTGTAATTTCAGAAAACCAATGAAACTTTTGTGATTAGGTTAGCTTTCGGGTTTTTTCTTGTAGACAGCTCCTTGCTGGCTTACAGTAGGGCTTCCTGTGTTCAGTCTGGCCCCTGCAATAGGGCACGCCTGGTGGCCGTTCTGAGGTCCTAGAGGGGATTCTCGGGCTAAGTTTTTGACAAGCACATCTTACCCCTTGCTAGCTAGCCTAATTTATTTACGAGCAGCTCTGTAGGGTGCTGGGCGGATACCAAGTCTTTACCTCCTTAAAAAGAAGTGCGTGCCCAAACTAATTTATTCTTCCGTCTCGCACTGTGTCAGTTTGCAGGAACTGCGTTCCAGGTAAGTGAAGAAAGGAAATAGGTGGGAAATAGCATCGGGCGCACTGGTGTCCGTACACGGACATCGGCGATGTTTTCTTCTCCGGACTATCTTAGCCCCCTACGCTACCAAGTTCCTAAAACGGTCGGGTGTATGCAACTGGAGTTGCGCTGGGAACCACCCTCTGTGCTGGAGGTACCCGCCCCTCTGCGGTGCGCCTTCCCTCCCGCCACGCCCCCTACGAATAGTGTGCAACAGCTCTTTTCCTGAGGTCTGGGGTGGCTCTGAAAAGAGCCTTTGGGTTGTGTTGAGCTTCTAAGCAGTTGGCCAAAGAAAGTTATTTCTTCTTAGCTGCCGCCTTCTTTGGCTTGGCTGCCTTGGGCTTGGCGGTCTTTGGCTTAGCCGCCTTAGGTTTCACCGCTTTGGCCTTCGCAGGGCTCTTGGGCGCCTTCTTGGGCTTGGCTGCTTTCGCTTTTTTCGGGCTCTTCGCCTTTTTGGCTCCTGCAGCCGCGGCGGGCTTTTTCGCCTTCTTTGGGGTCTTCTTGGCGCTTTTCTTAGGGGTGCTCGCTCCTGTGGCCTTCTTGGGTTTCTTGGCCCCTCCTGCGGCCCTCTTGGGCTTGGCTGCACCCGCCTTCTTGGCTTTGGGCTTGGCTTCCCCGGAGGCTGCCTTCTTGTTGAGCTTGAAGGAGCCCGAGGCGCCGGTGCCCTTGGTCTGCACCAGGGTGCCCTTGCTCACCAGGCTCTTGAGGCCCAGCTTGATGCGGCTGTTGTTCTTCTCCACGTCGTAGCCGGCGGCCGCCAGCGCCTTCTTGAGCGCAGCCAGGGACACGCCGCTGCGCTCCTTGGAGGCGGCAACAGCCTTGGTGATGAGCTCGGACACCGGGGGCCCGGACGCCTTGCGCTTGGCGGCACCTGCAGTCTTGCGGGCCTTCTTTTTCACTGGCGTCTTCTCAGCAGGGGCCGGAGCGGCGGGCGCGGCGGGCGCAGTCTCGGACATGTTGAAGGCGGGCGCGGGGAGAGCAATTCGAGCCGGAAGCAGAGGCACTGGCCGGGACTCGGGCCGCGCCGCTGCGCCCTCCCGTTTATATAGGGCGGAGCTGCGCCGTGATTGGTGCGCTGTCCAGCCCGCCTCGCTGGCAGCCGCAGAGTGTCCTCTCGGATCCCGAGTTGTGTTTGTTACACCTCAAAAAATGCCAAAAATATCAAAATTCTCTACATCGAATCGCCCGGTTTTTCTCAGAAAATGATCCCTGAAGCCTCAGGCTTCACGCTGGTCTCAAATTATGAAGAAAGCACAAAGCTTTATGCCAAAAACTTGCAATATTTCCCGCCGTGCTCTTCAAATTTCAACTCAGAGAAACAAAACTTTCTATTTTCTTCGTAAATTATAAACCGATCTTTAACTGTGGAGTTTTCTGACCTCTCAAATAGGATTCTCCAAGTGGTTAGCTTCTTATATGTCCAAAAACCATGCCACTGGCACTAAGATTTTTATTACAAATCTGCGCTTAAGTGAGGGAAGTAACACAGGCTCCTCGGAGAGTCCTGCCTATTGAGCCGAGGGCATTTGAGTTCATCAAACTGGTTTAGTTTAATGCCAAACAAATTATTGCCCATTTGGGGTTAGATTTTGGACCCCTGGGACATCAATCTATGCAGTCATGATTGTATTTCTGTTTGCTGCATCTGGGTTTTTAAATAATTCTTTAGGATAATTCTTTTCCTTTCTGCTCCCAAGGGTTGGGGGCGGGGCTGTTGCTTCTCTTTTCCCTGGACAACTGCTCCATGAGTTTAGATACCTTGAATTCTGGATATTTGGGACGGTAAGGGGATCCCAAAATATAGTCAGGGTATACAGATGGAAAAGGATTAATTTTCACACGACACGGAGATGAAGCCATAAAATCACTGGAAGTGGAGGGGCACTCTGAAGAATTTGCAGTGTTGCTGAGTTCTTTTCACATATCCTTCAGGATTAAACTAATAAAAGAGGTAGAATTGAAATTCAAGTGTCGATCATGAGGGGAAAGAAATAAGAAGTGTAAATGATAACATCTCTACCCCCATTATTAGAGAATCCCGGACCCTGTGATTACTCAATAGTTGATGAATAGCTAGTGCACACACACCAAATACGGACGGCTTCAGCCATGAAGATTATGGCCCTATGTTACCCAGCGTTTCATAAAAAAGAAAACAAATTACATGTCGGATTGAATTACAAGTTCAGATTTCCATCTCAGAGGCAGATCTTTGAGGGGCTATGCAAGTTAAGTCATTGCCCTCTGAAGACCTCCTTTGCAAGGTCTCTGAAAGATGGGTTTGTTTAGGTAGCTGCCCACTCAGTGAAGAGTATATGTTGGCAATGGACATGTACTAAAGAATGGACGTGGACTCAAGGAATTATTCCTGGAAAATGGTCTGGATGGAATTGTCTTTAAAAACTTATAAGCCGTGTACGTGAGAGACGAAGTACAATTTTGGCCAGTGCTATAAAGTGATATGACACTATTCTGTGGGGGCAGATGGTTGTAATACTGCACTGGACATAACATCAATTTTTAGTTTTATTAATCATCTCCACACATAACAGACCCTCCTACTGAAATCAAAGAGAATACGTATCTTTGATACAACATTATTTAAATGTTTCAAATTAATGTTATTTAAATTAATGCTGGTATAAAAGTGATGTAAATTATCAGTATTTTAAAAGCCTTAATGTATAAACATTTCAATGTAATTAGTGCATGCTAGTGAAAAACAAATATGCCCTTTGGTATATATAAAAATAAAGAGGGAGAGGATAAGGTTCCAAAACAGACTAGTTGATAGTTTTAGGGAAACTGATTTATGGGTACTCAATCTCAGAACAGTATGTTATATTCATTTTTAGTGACGATACCTCTTGTAAATGGCTGAAATTTATGCAACCCATGGAAGTTTTCTCTTAAATGTCTGACTTGAATCTATATATCCCTTACTATTTCTGACTCGGAGGGACTTAACCTCTCCAAATTCTGTGATCTTTCAACTCACGTTTGCTTCCGTCCTATGGTACGCTGTGTTTTCCTATAAATAAAATTAAGTGATGGATTCAAATAACACACGGACGATCTCCCACTATTTAAGCAAATATTTATTTGACAGTCTTCTACGATGAATCCGAGAAACGCCAAAAGGCTCTACTTTATACTATTGATCTGCCAGCTTGGCTGGCTATATGGTATCCACCTAAGTAGTGTATGTGTGTGAGCATGTGTGCTTATATTTTAAATATAGATTCCAAAGTCTTGCTCCAGATGATTCTGACTAATAACTCTAGTGAGTCGCAGAATCTGAATATTTAACAAGTCCTCAGTTCCCTCTGATGCCCAGCTGAGTCTGGGAACTACCACTCTCACTGGAGGTGACCAACAGGACAAAGCTGTTTTCCCTCATGCGAGTGTTCTTGTGGAATAAGAATGCCCATGCTGGACATGACTTCGGATTGAGAGGATGGGGCCAGCAGTGGTCCAATCCTGACTTCCTTGGATTCTCACCCGACTGGGCTTGAGAGTGGCCTCTTGAAGGAGAAAGGAGAGCTATGGCAAAGGCTCCGATGCTGCATGATTTTCCACCCACATAGGGTGGACTGGGTCTCAGCTGCCTGGGGACTCCCCGAATCACCTAGCACAGTATCTCCACTTCTCATCCCATTTTATCATTCTTAATAAAAACCAACCTTTCCGTTTACTGGTTATTGTACTCTGTGCTACCTACATTCTGGCTTCGTCAATGCAACAATCCCTAGTTTGAGATATTGTCCCTATTTTACATAAGAGAACATGGCTTCACAGGCTAGGGGCTCCTGAGTCCGCTATGAGGTACATCTAGGATTCCAGTTCACATCTGTCTGGCTTCAAAGCATGTGTCCTGAAAGTGTGTTCCAGATTGCAGGTCTGAATAATCATTAGCGGTTGCGAAATCCATTGAGTAGCACAGGCCAAATGTTTCTTTCTTTCTTTTTTTAATGAAGCAGAATAGGATATCAAATACCAGAGCCCAATTCATTTGGTTCCAATTATTTACTTAGTTCTTTGACTGTGTGCTGACGCCCCCTGATGTGAAATGTATTTCTTCTGTGAAATGTATTTCTTCTTAGGGTCAGAGTGGGAGGAGTCTTCCTCATGTAATTTCTTGAACTCATGAAATATTCTCAAGTGTGTTAATCTCTACTGAGCTAAAAAAGTAATTTCCTCGTATTCACCTCTCGTCAGCCTCTAAGAAAAACCCTGAGCGATGGGAAGTGGGGACAGTCGGTGAGCCTTTCCGTTCTGGACACAGTAGCGACTGTGCTTAGAGGGTCAGCAGTATGATTTGCAGAAAAATTGAAAGGAATGGGAGGCTTGTACCTGGTTCCTTTTACTCTACAATTCTGGGTTCCAAGCACTTAATTCTGGACTTGGTTATTTTAATGTTACCATGATTGCTTTATTGAAAACAGAGTTTGGGGAAGAAGTGTTTTTTTGTAAGACAGTGAGTGCCCCTGCCCGGCTTCTTCACGGGCGATGTGCCGTGTGCGTGGGGACATGGCGGCACCGTGAAGACCACAGATAGAACTCTATCTGTTGGGACAGACTTCCCCTTTGTGGACTCTTAATAGGTACTCTATCTTAGCTTTTGGTGTAGAACATTTCGGAAGAATCTTTCTTAAAAGGAGCTGTTAGTTCCTTTAAAAATTGTTGTTCTTTTTTATGGAATTCAGCCATCAAAAGTATGGTTGCATCCCGTAGCTGTCTGTTGCCGCCTTGTTTGGAAATGTACACAATTGGGAAGAACTTTAATACCCACACCTGGGAGAGTGGTCGAGCACACGAGGACACACTTGCGGAATTGAGGAGTACGCAGCTCCAAAAATAGTCAGAAAGACCTCTAGGAAGTAAGGAGTAAATTCCAGAATATATGACTAAGGGAAAAAGCCAAGTGCAAAAGAGTATCCATAGTTCGCTACCTTCCATACAAGAAAGAAGGGGCTATAAGAAAACACATTTTCTGCTTATTTATGCAGAAGATATACAGAAAGGATAAACCCAAAACAAAGGAGATGAGTTATCTATGGGGGGGAAGGTTAGAAAGGAGTAGAAAGTAGGGAGAAAGGGGAACAGAGTGGCCAGGGTGAGGAGGGAGGATCGGTTTATCGAGTATGTCTGTTTGTGTAGCTCTGACTCTTACAACTACAGTAAGGTTTCATGTACTGGCAAAAGAAACTATCAAAAGCGATAGGTTTGGGGGAGGAACCCATCATGGAATACAAGCACTAACAAATGAACCAAGCTATATTAACTGAATAATATAATAATCTAATAAAAGTATTTCAGGGTAATGGCTTAACCATTCGGAAACTGCTGATGTGTCTCTTAGACTTGACCAACGAAGTAAATGCATTGTAGACAATGACATGTAGTGTTCTTACAGGTGGAAAAAGAAGTATTTGGTTGAAATGAAACTTGTGGGTCTGGATTAGAACCAGAAGTGTATCTACAGTTATATAGGTATGGAGACATAGATGTGTGTGTGTGTGTGTGTGTGTGTGCATGGATTAATATACACATATATTTCCTTGCTCTGTCAGGTAAGAGGGCCTACCAGTTGTGACACCCTCACAGCAATGAGCACACTTGGCACACAACCTTTGTTTTTTAAGCATCATTCTCCAATAAAAAGAACCAGGGTTCCTTAGACAAGTGGTTGATTCCAAGGATGGAGCAGGGAGAATACAGGATGGGTCTGAAACATCTCGTGGTACCAGAAGATAAGGAAATGTTTTTAAAAAGATGGAAACATTGAAAAAACATGCCAGCCAGTCTCAAGGAATGTCTAATGGCCAAAGCTGGTGCCATTTGAGCAACAAAATAAAAATGGATAATATTGGATTTTTTAACTCCAATAAAATATGTATCCACAAATACATATATAAAAAGAAGGGACAATTCTGCCCTATTGCTGATACAATCCACATGTGGATGCTAACATCGCTTGGTGAGAGTTTAAGGAGAAGCAGGGTTTCAGTCTCGGAACATCTTCCCATCTTCCCTAAGACACCTATCAACTACAAAGCAAAGGTAGGAAGCATACAGCGGCTAATCTCAGCAGACACCATCTTCAGTAAGTGAGCACGTAAACATGACACGTAACAGGACATATTGACATGGTGAACTCCTTGTATCGAGAAGACACTTCCTCATTGTTGTGATATTTCCTGGCGGAAATGCATAAATGCATTCCATTGATAAGGAAACATCAGACAAATTCAAATCGAGTGGCATTCTTTAAAATAACTGGTCAGTGCTCCTCAAAAGTGTGAAGTTCATGAAAGACAAGGACAGACGACAACACTACTACAGACCTGGAAATACTGAGAAAACAGTAAGTTAATCCAGTTAGGGATCCTGAATCGGATCGTGGAGCAGAAAAAGGGCGGTGGTGGGACAGTTTGTCAAATTTGAAAAGAGTCTAAAGTTTAGTAAATACTATTGTACTAATGTCCATTTCCTGCTCTTTTGTTTGTTTTCTTTTGTTTGGTTGCATTTCCTGAATTGTCGTTTGTACAATGGTTATGGAAGACATTAGCGTGAGGGGAGCCAGTTGAGGGATACAAGGGGATTTTTGTACTAGTTTTGCAACTTTCTTGTAAATCTAAAATTAGTTCAAAATGAAAAGTTTTCTAAAAAAAGTTTCTCTTCACATCTCACCACGATGTAACACTTTTCATAGGAAGGGAAAATATACCTACACGTGACAGAGATTCTCCATAGCGGTGGAAATGTAGACGATTTGTATTCTCATGTCCGAGCTTTTATGTTTTTCAAAGTTTCTACCATAAGCATGGATTACTTTGTTGTTAGCAAACAGCATGCTTCTCTTAAAAATATGATAAGACTTTTTTTAAAAAATGTGTACCAATTTTCCCTAGACACCCGAGTAGTATAGTCCGTGGCCTCTTTCTGCTCTTTATCTGGACTTTCACGGAAATTCTTTCTTTCTTTTTTTAATCTAAGATTTATCGCCTATATATGTCCATGAACATTATGGTTTAGTTTGTCCTGGTTTTGAAATGTATATGTGCGAGATCATAGTATACGTATTCCTTTGTGTCCTGCTGTTTTCCCTCAATAAGAACCATCCCTATGTATTATGTTGGGACAGAGAGCTTTCGTTTGTTGATTTGCACTGTTTTATATTTCATCTTATAAATGTGGCCCGATGTATTTACTTATCTAGTTTACTGCTCAGGGACATTCTCCTGGTTGTATGATGACGCAAATTTAATTTTCCAAAGATGGTGGCAGCAATTTCTCCTGACCCCCACTCCCTTCTCCCTGTCTTGCCGCTTGTGCTCTCATCAGATCTGATTCTTGTCGCACGGAATCTGGGCGAGCTTGTAGCAGCTTGCACTAAGAGAGCGCGGGGGGGCGGGGGGTGAGGCTGTGGTCTTGCAAGGCCCTGCCCCTACTCTTTAGAACAACGCAGCTTGTGCCTTATTTTCTGGAGCCCTCAGGCTTCCATCTCTCGGCTCTCTCATGAGAATTTTGGTGATTCTGCAACCACCAGGCCGTGAGAAAGTCCAGCTGTGTTGGAAACCTTGTCTGGGTGCCCTGGTTTCCTGTCCTAATACTGGAGACCTCCTAGTTCAAGGACCAGAAATATGAGAGGCGTCTCCAGGTTATTCCAACTGGCAGTGGTCAAGTCTTTTCAGCTGAAGTCCCAGACATCGGGGCATAGCGACAAGCCAACTCCATTCTGCTCTGTCTAAATTCCTGATCCAAAGAATCTGTGGGCATAATAAAATGGTGGTTGTTTTAAGCAATTAAGTTTGGGGTACTTTGTAATCTAAACAGTAAAGGCTTCAGTTTATGTTCATATGTTTATTAGCTGATCCGTTTTTTTAAAACCCTTTCTGGCCATAATCTGCATTGAGAAACACATTCTACATCATATGCTCACACTCGCGTGCCTTCGAACGCCCTAACTGTAAAACTAAACAAAGCGGGAGGGGTGCCTTTGTGAGTTATTTCTCTGCTACCTTCTCTTCTTCCTTACCTTCCCCTCCCCTTCTCTTCCCTTCCCTTCTTTCTTCTCTCTATTCAATTTCAACAAAGCTGATGACAACCAACTAAACTGTTTTTATAAATAATGTGTCTCAATCAGCAGACTGAAGGAAACCTGTGTTAGAGGCTGCCGTTTAAGAGGGGATCTTCCACTCATTTTTATACCTTATAGAGTATGTATATATTATGTGCATATTTCTATATCTTATATGTTTACTATACACACACACACATATTTTAAGTTCTAAACTCAGTCACATTGTTCTACATTGGCCCAAAGCTAAATAAACCAATAAAATAAAAACAAAAAATGTGGAAAGAGTAAATCTAATAAATCTAAACTTAATTTGGATGTTGAAGCGTATCAAGACTCCAAGAATCCATCTTGTTTCAAGATGAAAGGCTGAGAGAGGTTAGTGATTTAGCCTCCAGGTTGCCAGCAAGGGAATCTTACAGAATCTGGTTGAAGGAAGGATCCTTGCAAAAGGTACAGGCGGAGAGCAGTTTGGATCTGGGGATGAGATGGAGGATTGGGATGTCCTTCCTTGGCCTAGAAGAGCTGAAGAATATGAAACTTACGTGTCTACATGCACACTCTTAAGAGTCAAGACACAGATCCCTTAATCATGGCAAGAACCCAGCAAATACTCTTTTCTGTCTGGAAAGAAAGCCTCTAGAGAAGCAATGACTTCAGAGATATTAGCTACCTCTTCATTAACCTTTAATTATTAAACTCATAATCATTTTCCATGTCAATCTCTTCAGCATCTATTTATTCCTTGATGTTGCTGGTGTCTTTGGAAGAGATGGTTCAATGAACAAGAACAGATTGCATTTGGCCTCCTTGTGTATCTCTACTTTGTTCTTCACTTTCTCTCTCTATCCATGATACTTTTGATTATTATTTCCTCAGCATTCCTTTATTTTCCCTCTTCACTCCCTCTGAATTATATGTTATTTGCTGTTTGTAAATTTAAAATCTATGCATTTACACAGATAGTTAACTCATACATGGGGGCAGTTTGGCATAATGGTTAAAGAGACAGACTCTTACATAGTTGTCTACTGCTGCATAACAAATTATCCCGACACTTAGTGGCTTAAAATAATGATAAGCATTTATTATCTCACAGAGTTTCCACGAGTCAGGAATTTGGGGGTGACTTAACTGGGTAGTTTGGATTTGGATATCTGATGAGATTGGAGTCAAGATATTACCTGGGAGTGGAGTCATCTGAAGACTTGACTGGGGCTGGAAGACCTAATTCCCAGATGGTCCATATGGCTCACATGGCTGTCAAGTCAGTGCTGGCTGTTGGTAGAAGGCCTTGGTTCCTTGGCCTCTTGTGGGGCTACTCTGGAACTGTCGACATTGCACCTGACCTCCCCAAGAATGAGGGATCCAAGGGAGCAAAACTGAAGTCACAAGATCTTTCATGACCTAACTTTACTAGTCACAATATTATATTAGTTACATAGGTCAGTCTTTCCAGTTTGGGGAGGGAACTATCCAAGTGTGTGCCCACCAGAAGGTGAGATTACCAGGGTCATCTTGGAATCTGACTATCACAGTTCTGGAGATGGAGGACTCCATTTCAAATCCCAGTCCTATCACTTACTAAGGTTTATGACTTTAAGACATTTATTAGACTTGGGGCACCTGGGTGGCTCAGACAGTTAAGCATCTGCCTTTGGCTTAGATCATGATCCCGGGGTCCTGAGATCAAGCCCAGAAACCAGCTCCCTACTCAGCAGGGCATGGGGTACTTCCTTTCCCTCTGCACCCCCCCCCACCAAGCTTGTGCTCGCTCTCTCGCTCACTTTCTCTCTCTCAAATAAATAAGTAAAATCTTTAAAATTTTTTAAAAAATTTTATTTATTTATTCGACAGAGATAGAGACAGCCAGCGAGAGAGGGAACACAAAACAGGGGGAGTGGGAGAGGAAGAAGCAGGCTCATAGCGGAGGAGCCTGATGTGGGGCTCGATCCCATAACGCTGGGATCACGCCCTGAGCCGAAGGCAGACACTTAACCGCTGTGCCACCCAGGCGCCCCAATAAGTAAAATCTTTAAAAAAAGAGAAATTTATTAGACTCTATTTCTCAACTTCCTCATATTTAAACTTGGGATGAGAATAGTATGGTAGATTGTACTATTACTCCCAAATTTTTGCAGCACATTAGGGAGGGTTATACATCCCTGCCCATCAGCATGGATTGAGAATACACCTCCCGGGGCACCGGGGTGGCTCAGTCATTGGGCGTCTACCTTCGGCTCAGGGCGTGATCACAGGGTCCTGGGATCGAGCCCTGCATTGGGCTCCTCCACTGTGAGCCTGCTTCTTCCTCTCCCACTCCCCCTGCTTGTGTTCCCTCTCTCGCTGGCTGTCTCTCTCTGTCAAATAAATAAATAAAATCTTAAAAATAAAAAGAGAGAATACACCTCCCATGTGAGGAGTACACTTCCCCACCACATTGACATCAGTCATTACCACATGAGTTGCTTTGGCTGATACAATATCAGAAGTGACATGTGCCCACCTACCAGCAGAATCATTAATACCAATAAGATCCCTTTACATCATGCTCAGCCTGGGTCCCTCTATGAAGAAAACGTGGAACAGAGCCGTGACTGATCCACAAAGCAATGCAAGGTGAGTCTGAAATAACCTTTGCTGTTATTAACTAAGATTTGGGGGTTGCTTATTGTATAATTCGGCAAAAATCTAATCGATACAACTATTACCTACTTGGGTGGAGTGTTGCTAGGATTAGATGCGATGATTTTCTTGAAGCGCTTTCACCCTGTTTGACACATAGTAAGCAACCATATGTGTTACTTATTACTATGATTATACAATCCTAAATTCACATGAACTGAGTTTATAAGTCATGCCATTAATTTATAATGAGATACACTTGATATTAAAAATAAATATCAGGGGCACCTGGGTGGCTCAGTCGTTAAGCGTCTGCCTTTGGCTCAGGGTGTGATCCCAGCATTCTGGGATCAAGCCCCACATCAGGCTCCTCCACTAGGAGCCTGCTTCTTTCTCTCCCACTCCCCGTGCTTGTGTTCCCTCTCTCGCTGGCTGTCTCTATCTCTGTCAAATGAAGAAATAAAATCTTAAAAAAAAATAAATATCAGATGTGTGCTTACTTTCTTGTTAGGAGACCAAGATACAGATTAGAGGATATTTTTTGAGCATAGAGTTATAATAAGGGATCCTTTTATCATACGATGGTCTCCGAATCAATCAGAATCTCCAGCCTGGGGACACCTGTGTACTGCATTCTTATCTGTGGAAAATATATGTTGAACAAGTTATCATTCTTGAACTCTTCTTTTTCTAGCTGACCACCAACCTTCCTTTTCTCATAGTTGCTCTTACATGAACTCTCTGCTTACAGTAACCATATAAGTAACTTACATAACTTATAGTAACCCAGGGTCTTAAGCTACAAGAGTTTACCTGTACTGTCTCTCTTTCTGGTAAAATTTTTCCAGTGACTAACTCCACCACCTTTTAAAAATTGTTATTATTATTCCTAGTTCAGCAAAATGTTATTTTTATATTTTTAAAATTTATTCCTGACCCGTCTTCTTTGATTTAGGGGTGGGGCCGAAAGCATGGGGTGGAGTAGGAAACAGAAAACAGTTGGTAGGACAACATACCTCGTTTATGAAACCTTAGCGTAATCCTTGTCATCTTCCCTCGTGGTCTCCACCGGGAACATCCCCTTCTGTGATGTGGACAGCTCAGGGTTGGGGGTTTTGTTTGTTTTCTTCCCCTCCTACACAATGAAACACACACTTTGGCTTCACAGAAAGTGCTTCCAATTCATTTCCCAATTAGAATGTGGTTCCTAAACTTCCCCTATACAGAAATTCTGGAGCCCCCAATATTCAGAGATTTAAGAGGTCACAGATGTCGCAAAGCCTCCCACGGTCTCCAATAAAAAAAAATGAGCGCAGAGTAGTGAGACTCTCTTCTCAGGAAGCAGCCGCCCTCTGGACTTGCAGCAGCATAAGGCCCCGGGCAGGTATTCAGCACCGGAAAATGCTGGAAACACTGCTCTGTATGTTAGTTGTTCAAGAACGAGTTTGTCCATCGGCTGTGTTTGGTCCCATGGTTTATCAGGGTATTAGTACAGTCCAGTTAAAAAGGAGAAACACCGCTCTAGGGATTTCATATGGAAGGAATTTAATTGAGATACACATATAAACAGATGTTGAAAGAGTTGAGACTCAAAAAAGGGGTGAGGAGTACCCCAAAGATAAGCACCGGCAGGAAGGTGCCACCTCTCTGAGGGCTACGGGGACAAAGGGAAGAAGGGGGTAACTATCATCTAGGGAGGAGCTGGGGCTTGAATGCCCAGTGTAGGTAGAGCTGAGACCACCGAGAGAAGGGCCATCCGATGAGACCAAGCCAGAGCACCAACGAGGCTGGAGAAACCCCAGGAAGAGGGAAGGGGAGAAGTGCCCTGGTCCCACCAACATGTCCCGCCAGCATCTCCCACTGCTCAAATCTACTGGAAACTGGAGATCAAAGGAGCCTGGGAAATGTAGTTTCCAGTGACACTCAGCTGCCGCAGAAGACAGGCAGAAATCCAAATACTTCTGCAATTTTCGATGCCCGAGCATATGACCCAAACTGCACCCAACCAGGCCCCCTGTGCGCGAAAACACAGAGATACACTTCCATTTTTAAAGATGCGGGGTCACGAAGACAGTTTCCCCTCGTTTTAAACAGGTCGTGACATATTCCTTGCTGTAGGCATCCTCTAAGATGACCCCAGTGATCCTTGCCTCTGAAGGTGCGTACCCTTGGTTATCTTTTCCCTGAGTGTGCGCTACTCTTAGTGACTTGCTTCCAACAAGTAGAACATATCAGAACACACGGCAGTCACTTCTCAGATTAGGTTACAATCTGTGGCTTCTGCCTTGGGCCCTGACGTGCACTCTTACTCATGCTCACTCCCTCAGAAGAAAGCCATGGAGTTAGCTGCCTGTCGGAAGGCCCACAAGATGAGAAACAACCAACAAGGACTGAGGCCCTCAGTCTAACAACCCTTGAGGAACTGAATCCTGCCGACAGCCATGGGCATGGGTTGGGAAGTGCATTGACCCCACACTGGGCCTCGAGATGGCTGCAGTCCCAGCCATACCTTAAAAGCAGCCTGTGGAAAAGCCAGAGGGCCCAGCATGGCCGAGCTCCCATCCTGAAGCTGCCAAATTTGGGGATAGTTTGTGACGGGGCAGTAGATTATAGATACATCCGGAGATGAACCAAACACATAGATAAGGGAGAAGAGGGCATGGTTTTCAGTGTCTACTGTGGACCAAGTATATTATCCTCACTTAATCTCCGAGGTGGGTGATACGACTGGTTCCATTTTCCAGGCAAGGCGACTGAGGATAAGAAGCGAAAATAATTTGCTCAAGGTCACATAGGTTGCAAAAAGTGGGGCCTGATGGATGGCCACACCTGTGTTTTTCACTTCCGTTATCCCACAGTGTCCAGAAATCATGGTGACCCGTCCCTCATGGTTGCTGTCATCTTGTTTGGCTTGGGTACAAAGAAAAAGAACAAATTGCTTAAAATCAAATATCTTCTTGCTTTCTTTTCTTTTTTTTTTTTTTTAAGAATTTTTATTTATTTATTTGATGGAGAGAGAGACAGGCAGCGAGAGAGGGAACACAAGCAGGGGGAGCAGGAGAGGAAGAAGCAGGCTCTCAGCAGAGGAGCCTGATGTGGGGCTTGATCCCGGAACGCCGGGATCACGCCCTGAGCCGAAGGCAGACGCTTCACGACTGAGCCACCCAGGTGCCCCATCTTCTTGCTTTCTTAAAATTGAACGCCTCTCTCAGAAATTCTCTCTCTCTCAGAATGATGAAAATCACCAAAGAATAAAAAATGAGCAGGGCCTTGTTTCTGGTGCTTCTTAGTTAAAGGCACAGCTACAGAGGACATTATGAAAGTGGAGTCATAACCGAGTCAAATCAAAGAAACCTCCACAGAGACGGTTCTCAGCTCCTTGGGCTGCTAGACCGCTGGTATCGTCGTGCAATAAAATCATACGACCTGGGCAAGTTACCTCTGTCTCTGCGTCTCGGTCACCTAGCCTACAAGTGGGAGAATAATAACACCCACCTCATAAACTCCTTACGAAGATAAAATAAGGTAGTGCTCGGGCCCTTGTGAACATTATAAGCTAATTAATGAAGTGAGGTAGGAGCCACCTCCCCACCATCCCACTCTAGCTTGGAGAGCAGGAAATGTGGGTGACCCGTGCCTGCGTCCGACTCTGAGGCGCACTTCTGAGCTCCAGGATAGAGCCCAGCAGCGGGGCTCCTGATGATGGAGCCAGAGGACCGCTCTGCGCTGCTGCCCCACGACACGGATGCCGGATGCCGGGTGACCAGAGCCCAGGCTGAGCGCCTTCGAGACCGGTCCCCCTGGAGCACCCACGGAGGCAGCGGAGGCGGGGAGGGGGGGTCGTCTCCGCATATTTCAACACAGACCAGCCGGTGCCAAAACAAAAAGGTCCTTTTCAAAAGTGCTCCTTGAAAAACAGTGGATGCTGAGTGGAGAGGAAAGATTGTGGGCGGGGGGGAGGGGGGGCAATAGAAAGGGGGCCGGCAGAAGAGAAATGGAAACTTGTAGAAACAGCTGTTGGAGTGCAGCTTTCATGAATAACATTTGAGAAGACGGACATAAGGAGATTTAAATAATGTTTAAAAAGTTAGATCCCAGCCCCTTTGTGAAAGCTCTCCACTCCTGCCACTAACACCCCTAGAGGTCAGGTGACTCCTACCAGGCCTTCCAATCTGGGGTTTCCGTTGGTCCTGGGTCCCTGGAACTGGGGGACAGAAGGCTGCCTGCAGGGTTTGTTCTGCCACGCTGGGGGAGGGGAGGAGGGGCTCATTCCCCAGGAAGGCGGCCCCGGATGCCCAGGGGGCCGTGCTCCAGAAGGGCGCCCACTGCCTGCCCTGTTCCCTCCACAGAGAAAGCAAGCAAGCAGACTTGAATCTGGAGAAGAAGCATTTTGTGTGGGTGTCCGCTGGGAACGCCAGCCTCCCAGCACTCGGGAACATTGGCTGATCCTCCCACGGGGAGAGAAACAGCCATTGTTCTCGGTTCATCGCCAGGCAACCCAGAAGAGGTCCCTGGGGTGACCGGCTACACGGCCCTGCTGCATTGTCCTCGTCCTCGCAGTGCCTCACTCATGGCATTTCTGGGCCTCTGTGCTGCCAGTCCATGCTCCAGGCGCCACTACCTGCCAGACCAAGGCCACTCTCCCGCTCCAGAGGTAGAATGATGAGGGAGCAAAAAGTGTGAAGGAAGTGAGGGATGAGGCAGGTGAGTGTCTGTCTGAAGAGTGTTCTAGGTTTCCTCATAGAATTTGGAAGGTAGCTATGAAAACACAGCAGATGAGAAACAATACAGGAATATACATGGTAGGTACAGATCGTAGGAGAGAGGGACTGAAATCAGCCCAGAAGCACGGCAGGTGAGGCAGGACCCTCCCAGGTAGGAATAGAGAGTGAGCCAACTCCCATTCCTTCCTGGGCAGGAGCACCGAGTGTTCAAGGCAGTGGTGTGCTGGTCAGTGTTGAACAGCTGGCGCTCCCAGAGGAAACAAAACACCCTGATTGGGAGCATTTACTAATTCCCCTTAGTAAATAGTGCCCTGTGGCCACCTGCAGGCTACCAGGGCTACGCTCAACGCAGAGTAGAACGAAGGGAAGGGAGGATTCCAAACGGCAGGCAAATGGTCCATGGAAAGCTTGAGAGAGTGAAGATGTCAAGGGCAGAAATAGAACTCAGCGTGCGGGCATGCAAACCATGAGCTCCTCAGCAACCGCGCTCCAGACCAACTGAGGGGGCCCTCGTCTCTTCATCCGCAACCTGAAGGGACTCAGCTACAGGGAATAGAAAGTTCCTCTGTGCGCCTCCCTAGTGTATCCTGTCCTCCCACAGGGCATAACTACCCAACACCCTTCTTCTTTTTTTAAAAAAGATTTTATTTATTTATTTATTTATTTATTTATTTGGAAGAGAGAGAGAAAACAAGCAGGGGGAGGAGCAGAGGGAGAGGGAGAAGCAGACTCCCCGCCAAGCACCGAGCCTGATGCGGGACTCGGTCCCAGGACCCCGAGATCATGACCTGAGCAACAACCAAGAGTCAGACGCTTAGCGGACTGAGCCACCCAGGAGCCCCTGAACCTTTCTTCTTAATAGCCTCCTGCATTTTTCTGTTCTCTGTCCAGGCTGCTCAGATAGTCAGGGTGAGTTCTCCATATCCAGGGAGTCGAGTTGAGCCCAAACAGAGTGTGCAGCGTGTGGGGCGTTCCTGTCTTGGGCGTCTGTGCTCTTGGAAGGCAGCTCAGCTGGGTTTGGAGGGCCCACCCAGGCCCCCGGGGCTGCTGCTTCAGTAGGTGGGAGAGTCCTGGTGGGAAGGGGTGGGGGTGTCCACCGAGCTTAACACTGCGTGTCTGCCGGACTCTCTCCTCGAGGAGCTTCCTCCTGCCATCGGCCAGCTGCCACCAGGAACGGGTGGTGTTCCAGCTTAGCATAACCCAGTGACTTCAGTCCTGCAGGAGAAGCCAGCAAACCCCTGACGGGAATCCCAATACCCTCTCCTACATTTGCTTTCCTGCATTTGGAGATGGACAGATGGATCCCTAGATGATAGGTAGATAGATGCATCTTTACTGACCTAGTTGTGCACATGTTTATATTAGGCTTTACCGGGAACAATGCGCTTTTTTTTTTTGTTTTTTTTTAAGATTTATTTATTTGAGAGAGTGAGAGAGAGAGCAAGCACTTGCCCGCCCGCATGCGTCCAGGCAAGTGAGGCGGGAGGGGCAGAGGGGGAGGGAGAATCTCCCACATGGCAGATTCCATGACCCTGAGCTCAGACTGGAGCCCAAATCAAGAGTCAGTCGTTTCACGGACTGTGCCCCCCGGGTCCCCAGAACAAGGTACTTTCTCCTGTGCCACCTCATTTGATTCATTCTCAAGACTCTGGGAGGTGCTGTTCCATTTCACAAATGAGAAGTCTAACCTTCAGGGAGGGCAGGGGACTTAGCCCCAGGCAGAAACCCCCCTAAACCGCACAGCTGGAACAGGAGCCCAAGGAATTCCGCTCTAGCCTCCCCTGCCTTTCCAGAAGGTCTCCCTGCACGGCCGCTGTGCGTGGATGTATTGGGGTGTGTGCCCATGCACCAACCACTCGGTCGAGACTTGTGATATAGACAAAACTTGACCTTGATAGAAGAAAAAGATCAATAAGGGGACGAGGACGGGGAAATTGGGAGAGGGTGCCTTCTGACTCCTGCGAGGAGGGCAGCAAATCGCCACGTCACCGGGGAGGTGTCTGAAGCAGGTAACTGATGAAACTGGCTTCCTGCCACCATGCACCATCTTTCACTTCTTTGCAGCAGGCTGGAACTTGGGAAATCTGCTGCTATTACAATATATTATCTGTAACTCTCACTAAAGAAATGGTGCAGGTTAAACAGTCTTATTTGTGTTGTCCTTTTGAGCTTCAAACAGTTCATACACGGGATCTTTTTTCATTCTCATAGTCACTTAGCTAAGTATTCCCTCCAGATGAAGAAACTGAGGCTCAAAATGACTAACTTGGCCAAAGCCATATCGTTTCCAAGGCAAAGAACCAGAATCCAACCCGGGAGTGACTGTTTGCTGTCCACTTTCCACAGTCCCAGCGGAATAGGAGGACACTTCCAATTGTGCCATAAATCAGGGTTCATCGCTCTAGAATTGCTTTATGGGCCCCCAACAGGGGATGGGGTACAGAACCAAGGTGCATGTCGACACAGGACGATACCATAGGACAGTGTACAGGAACCTCCCTGTTTTCACATCTGGAAAGTTCTCCAACATACTTGTGATGGAAAAGAGGAAGTGCAGAAGAGTGTCTACAGTCTGCCCTCTTTTACCGATGAAGGCGGGGGCTGGACTCCCATCCGCACGAACTAACAGTGGGAACACGCATAAGAAAGTGCAAGACGACCTAGTGGGTAAGCGGGCAGAGGAGCAGACTCCCAATATATACCTTGGTATCTTGATTTGTTTGAACCCTCGGAATGTATTACTTATTCAAGACATTAGACATATTCTGCACTAAAGAGAGCTTCCCTTCAATAATGTTTTCTCCCCCTTTACTCTCCTTATCCCCAAGGCAGACATGGACACGACAAAGAAAGAGGCCCAGAGTAAGTTTCCAAAAGGAAACCATTTGCAGGGGCAGAATCAATCCGTGAGGTCAGAACACTGGCATCCACCCATTTATTTCTGAGAACTGAAGAGTTCGACAGACACTCTGGACCCAGACATCTTGGGAGGGAGAAGCTTTGAAACCTAAGGAAAGAGTAGAAACCAAAGTAAATGTAGTTTGGAACTTCTTTCATCCTCAACATGTGCAGAAATATGTGCAGACTCATTTCTGGTACCAGCACTTCTCAGTTCCTCCCAGTGAAACTCCCCAGGGTCAGAAGACCAGGCTCCCAGGGAAGATGTTCTCAGTTTGCTCTTGAGGTTGGGTTGCCAGATGTGGCGAATAAAAATGCAAGACGCTTAGTTAATTCTGAATTTCAGATAAATAGCCATTTTTCATTTAGTATAGTATGTTTCATGCAATATCGTGGAACGTATTTAGTCTAAAACAATTTGTTGCTTATCTGACATTCAAATTTAACCCATCAGTCTATATTTTATTTTATTATTTTAAAAGTTTAATTATTTTAGAAAGCGAGTGAGCAAAGGAGAGGCAGAGAATCTCTGCACTGAGCGCTGACCCTGAGATCAAGACCTGAGCCAAAACCAAGAGTCGGACACACAACTGACTGGGTCACCCAGGTGCCCCAGACATCCTGTATTTCATCTGGCAACCCTACATCGTCAGGTGCCACCTGGAGGAAGCTGATTAAGTGCTCCTGAACACGTTAGCCCCGAAGGACAAGGCGTACCTAGCCCAGTGCTACCGATAGAACTTTCTGGGACGACAGAGGTGTCCTCTATCTTTGTTACCCAATACAGGAGCCACCGGCAACTTGAAATGTACTTCGTGCAAGTGAGGTCTGAATTTTTCACTTAACTATCTTATTTAAATTTAAAATGTCACCTGTGGCCGGTGGCTCCTGTACCGGGCAGAGCAGCTTTGGAACCAGTCGTGTATCTCCCTCCAAACTGAGCCACCGGAAGTGAAGACAGAGTATCGGCTAACATGGCAGATACCCCAGGAGTCAGCCCTCAAGTCCCTGCGGCTTGGTGACTAGTCCATTTCTGTGCAGATATAAGTTTCGTTGTCAACACATTCATTCTGAGTAGTTACTGAAGATCTATTATAGGGGGAGGAGGTGAAGTGCTAGGGTATAGGGACAAGGAGTTAGAATTCTTCGACAAACACCCTGGAGATGAGCGTGTTAGCTGGATAATCCTGGCATTAGAATATAAAAACCAGGGGGGTGGCCTTCTGGGCAGAGCGGACATGGTGAGTGGATGAAAAAGCATTGATTTTGTCACACGCACCAGCTGGGGGACTCTTTTCTTCCCTTGATTCTAAGCAAACGTTTAGTAACCACAGACCCAGTAACATATTAAAGAGGATTCTCTTATGCCTGATACCAGCCACCACGAACAGGCCCGTAAAAGAACTAAGGGCTTCCTGAGGGTTCTCGTGAGACATCGAGTCCGGAGAGGTGAGTGCCCAGAGCTGGGGGAAGGTAGGGTGCGGGACGCAGGTGGGCACACATCCCATGTCACCACATGCCTGGGCAGCTGCAGAGGGCGGGCAGGTGAGGTGTGCACAGCGGTCAGGGGGCAGACGTCCGTCCGCGGAAATCCAGATGACGGTGCGCTGGGCTCGGAGAGGGCGTTTGGGCCACAACATCCATTCCCTGATCATCTGGCAGAGCCGAGCGGCCACCGCTGCCGGATGCTGGGAAGTCACGGTGAGTAGACAGACCAGCTCCCTGTCTCACGGAGCAGAGGGTGTAACGGGGAGAGGCACACAGCAAGGGAGCCAATCAACAAAATCTTGGGCTCTATTTTAAAGGATCTAAAAAGGGCGATTGATAGAAAGTGATCTGAAGTGAGAAATGAGCAGAGAGAGGTTTACTCTTTTATTTTACTTTTTATACTTTAAGACATAATACCTGCTCATTTTAGCTCTTTACACTCAGATGTTCATAAAGGTTAACCATCTCTCCTCATGTAACCTGACACCACGGGGCCTTTGTTTCTAGATGGCAGACACCCTCTTTTTCCAAGTGTCTAATTTTTTTTCCCCCTGTTTGGTTCACTTCTTTATTTATCTGGTACTAGTTTGTTGTATAAAAGGCCAAGTGTCTAATAGTACATTTAAATAGATGTTACCAGGAGAATTTTTCAAAAGATTATAGGCAGTGGCAATTCTTCCTCATCCTCAGTAGTCCCGTGTATTACTAGTTTTGGTATCCCATTTGTACCGTTATATACAAAACTGAACTACTAGAAAGATGAACATCTTTCCCCCTCATATGTATTGGCCATTTGAATTCAATAAAAGATAGAAAATATCCTGTTAAGTCATTTTTGTCTATTATATTGTGTCTTAAATTTCCTTTTGGCCTTTGTGGTTTATGTCCTTTCTTATATGGTTTTGTGTTTCCTGCCTTGCTAGATAATGACACCTCCCCCTCAACACACACACACACACACACACACACACACGTGCGCACACACACAGAAACACACACACATGTATAGAACTGGGGTTAAAGTGTTTCCTGAAATTTCGTCTACTGTTAGTGTTTTGTATTGAGATCTGTAATCTGTCTGGGTAGGTCTATTTCAGATGTGCCTGTCTGATGAAGAGCTGAGGCCGGGAGGGGGAGAAGGAGCTTGTCGGAAGACACGTCAGAGAACAGGTATTTCAGAGAAAAAGAGCACCAATGAAAGTGTCTTGAAGCAGCAAAGAGCTTGTCAGGAGGAAAGAGGAAAGAGACCAGTGTGGCTGCAACAGAGAGATGGAGATGAAATCCAGGAGGTGGGCAGAGGCCAGAGGTGGTCATGGGGGGCCCCTCAGGTCACGGTAGAGACACGTGGAGAATACATCAAGACACGTGTTGGGGTGTAGGTGACGTGACCTACAGATAGTTTGGATTTGTGGAGATGAAGGGAAGGGAGCAAGGCTCAATCCTAAAATTTTGGCTGGAGCAAATGGATTCAAGGCTGTGTCACTTCCTGAGTTGGAAGGACAGGAGGAAATAACAGGTTTAGGGTATACAGTGTCAATTCCTGTATCTTAAACATCTTTCAGTTGAGAAGAGAGTTCCAAGTGAAGGTGTTAAGGAGAAATGTGTGTACACACATCTGCACGTTGGGGGAGAGGGCAGGGCTGGAGACGTAAACTTGGAAGTTTACTAGGTAGCCTTTAAAACTGCACTATTGATGAAACCATCAAGAATAGGAGCTAGTACCAAGCTCCAAGGTTCTAAAATCTAGAGCACGTGATTTGATGGTCTGGCCTCCTTGAGATCCATCTTTAATGCAAAGACAGCTTGTCGTGGTGTCAGGTCAAGCCCAGTGCTCCCGGCTCTGGCTATCACCAAAGGCAGGAGGGAATGGACTTGCTCACCTGCCACCGCCTGGTGTTTCTGACGATGAGGAATGTGCTCAAGGTTGAAGCTCCAGGTGGCAGACAACCTACAGCAGAGTCTGAGCTTAGCAACTTGCTTCTTTCACCAGGAGCCCCAACTCTATTGACGTGCATTAGTCTTAAGCCCCAAGGGATGCTGGTTCCGCCGCCCTGCCCAGAGTACAACTCAAGCCAACAGGGGCAATGTACCGCAGTCCAATGAAGTGCTGATATTTTTAAGCGGACTACACCAATCCCATGCCTGCAACTTCACTTTATTTTCAAGTTTGCACGTCATAGTCTACATATGAGGCCTTATTCTTGATTTCAGCATGCATGGGGAATCCTCAGTTAAATTCCTACCATCTTCTAATAATACACATGCATTATATTTAACAGGAATATTTACATTTATAATTATAACTTACGATCAAAAGATGACAAACCCTTAGACGGTAATGTAATTGACTTGAAAATACATACAATTTTTATAACTAATTATAAAATGTATCATCCTCATAAAAAAAGAGTTCCAATGATACATAAACTGGTAAGTGACTGTATGGGGGACGGAGGAAAGAAAAGCTGCATAGGTGATTTGGAAATATAAAAAGGGATTTTCTAATTGGCGATATTGTGTCGTACTGATCTGCTTTGTTGGGAATGCCCTATATAACCAAATAATGATTCCGTCTTAGCCTCACGCCTCAGTAAATCCCTGAGATCAACTTCTGTCCCTGGTGTCCAGGTGCCTCAGTAATTGGAAGGCCTGGCTTTATTGCTCTCATGAACGTCCCAGTTGAAATGGTCCTCTCCGGGACCCTTGAGGCATGGCGGATGGAGACCTGCTCAACAGCTGGAAACCAACTGAAGCTACTGAGAATTTATTGCTCACTGGAGAATTTTCCAAAGACGTAACTAGGGCTTTTGGATATAAACAGTGATGCTTCAAAGTAAAAGGAAAAAAGAAGCATGTTGGAGGGGGGAGCTAGGACGGATCTTTGAGGAATGTCCTCCAGAGAGCCTTCTGGCAGTAGCTCTTAGGTAAGAGCTGGTCAGTTGGCACCTTCGGTATTTCTTTGAAGCTCTCTAAATAAGATGCCAGCGCAAATTAGATTTTCTGAAGGGATTTTCTACTGGAAAGAAAAGATGTTATTAGCAACCTGTTAGTCTGATGTCTAATTAACGTCTCCTCTGGTAGTAAACCAACCCTCTAGAACAAAGTGCTTCCTGATGGCCCAGCCACTGACTCAGCTCAACATTTACACAATGCCCTATTTTCAAGCGTTTGTGGCATGGCAGGGTCTATGCTGACTATTAACAACTTAACAAGATGGGGTCTTTGACTTTAAGGAGGTCTTGCTGAAGATGAAACATTAGCACAATGTATTATTCACCAACCACATACAAGGTCTTGTTGCTGGAGCCCAGAGGGGAGAATTCAAAGTCACATCTTCTCTAACTCCTTCTTCCTTCACCACAAGAAATTAGTTTCTCTAGTCCCGTAGCTCTTTACTGAACCATCTCCCGATTTGTCCCCTTGTTTCAAAAGTGTATTTACTTCCCCCCTGGGTTTGCAGTGCTAATACAGGGCCAAGATTCCCCTTGCTTCCTCCCTTTATGTAGATTCCAGGGAGAACACCTCTCCTCCTTCCCTTAAATTCTTCAGTTTAGGATGCAATTGGTAACATTCTGGTATGTTGACAAAGTTAACCCATTATGTCTTGAGTTTTCACTGGTTTCTTTGCTCTGACAATAATCTTCTAGGGGGTAGTGTTCACAAAACAGCCAGCGGTCAAAGTACTAGCTTCCTGACCTTGGGACTTAGACGAACCATTTATGCTCTGTTCCTGCTTCCTCCTTTTTAAAATCAGGATACGGATAGCATTTACCGCTGGGCTGTTGGGTTTAATGAATTTTCTAGAAGCACGTAGAACTGTGTCGGACACAGTAATGCTTAGTGTTAGCCATTACCCTTGAGTGCCTGTGCTCTAGTTTCAGAACCCACACTGCTGAGCCTACTCATTTCAGCAGGAGGTGAGCGAAGGTGAACACGGAGTAACGGAAGCAGGGGGAGGTTGAGCACCAAGCCCAAGGTCACGCACCCAGTCAGTGCTGGAGCGGGGTCCAAAGCAACCTGGAAGGTTAATGAGGAGGATTGCTAGGCTCAAATAAAGCAATCGGAGCTAAGGATCCGAGTTCTCCAGCATACAAGAAATTCTGGCTGGAAAGATCCCTGTCCCCTGAGCGGACCCGTCTGGAACGCCGTGCCGCTGTGAGGCCAGACCTCCCCCGAGTGAAGATTCTGTCTCGTTACCCATTGGAATCGTTAGCAGCTCCTCTGGAAATTCTAACGTGTGGCCATTGAGGTGCTTGCTTCTTTTTCTGCCACTTTGCCTTCCCCAAACTCCCGGACAGTAGCCACTTTTTTCCGCTGGTGACAGCAAGGCCAAAGGAGGGGAGGCGGAGCTTGGGGAAGGAAGCGGGGGGAGGAGCAGGAAGGCGGGGAGAGGGTGGAGGCTGCCTCCCCACCACTCCGAAAGCGTCGACGGTTCGCCAGTGGGAGGCGCGTCCGCGGGAACCAGCTTGTTTAGACCGTCTCCCCACCGCGCACATTCGCCTTTGAATGCTCCAAGCGAACGATCCCAGAAAATGCTTCGGTAGGAGCTCTAGGAGCGTTTGGGGAAAGAGGTGGTTTTGCTTGGGCCGCCCGTCTCTGCGCGCAGAGGCGTGGGCAAACCATGGCCCGTTCATTCTTCAAAGCCTAAACCGAGTCATCCTGAAGAAACACTCGGGTGAGACTCGACCCTAGAAACTAAGATCGTAGGAATTTTTGCACGGTCCCGGATTTGCCACTTTTGGGGCTGGAGCAACTAAGTTACCAGATCCTTAGTAGCGACTGCTTTGGGGAGGCCTGTGGCCACTCTTTTTTCCGGGCTGCCTTAGGAATCCAGGCATTGGAGCTTCTTGAAATGTACTAATTCCAGTTCGTTGAATGCCAGGCACTAACCTCGGCTAGGGGCTTTAAGTGGTTTAGTTGGTACAAGACTCTAATGATGCCACCACCAATCTACCTCCCATTTACAGATGACAAAAATTAGAAACTAGCCCCAGATAACAATTAACTTGTAAACAGGAATTAGCTGCAGATCGAACCTGGATTCAGTCAGTATTGTAAGCCACCTTTAATTACCGCAGAGAAATCCATTTTTCAGAGGCCCCTTTCAAAGCCTGAGTTTCAAGTGATACTTTGAAAACTAACGGAACAGCACCTAACTCCATATGACTAGTTAAGACGGGTTGCTGGCAGCCTGAGATGAAGCGTCGAAGAGGATTTGGCCAGGGAGGTTACCGTGCGAGCGGGCTTTGCCTGCAAAAACATCGGAGCTAAGTTTGCAAGACAAACTTCAGAGGCGACGGTAGAGTTCTGCAGTTAAGCCGTTTAAGTTGGGCCTTACTCGACCGCCGATTTGCATGGATTAGTGAAGTTATAAAGCACATGCAATCATTAGATCCCAATTTGCAATTTCCCATTGAGACCAATATCCTGAACCTCTTCTCAACCTGAGAAGCCTCATATCCTATTCTCAGAAAAAGTAAACTTACCTTTGCCTATTTCTCCCCTTAACCTTAAAGAGTGGTATTAGCTCTTCTATTGAATTGGGGGGGGCTCTGAAAAGAGCCTTTGGGTTTGAAAACGCTTCCGGAAACAAAGTCAAAGATCTTTGCCAAATCACTTGCCCTTGGCCTTGTGGTGGCTCTCGGTCTTCTTGGGCAGCAGCACGGCCTGGATGTTGGGCAGGACGCCGCCCTGCGCGATGGTCACGCGGCCCAGCAGCTTGTTGAGCTCCTCGTCGTTGCGGATGGCCAGCTGCAGGTGGCGCGGGATGATGCGCGTCTTCTTGTTGTCGCGGGCCGCGTTGCCCGCCAGCTCCAGGATCTCGGCCGTCAGATACTCCAGCACGGCCGCCAGGTACACGGGCGCGCCGGCCCCGACCCGCTCGGCGTAGTTACCCTTGCGGAGCAGGCGGTGCACACGGCCGACTGGAAACTGCAAGCCAGCGCGAGAAGAGCGGGACTTCGCTTTAGCCCGAGCCTTGCCTCCCTGCTTGCCACGTCCGGACATTGCAGACACGGAAAGGAAACGCGAAGACAAAAAACCTACTCGCTTGCCAAGAGAGACCTAGCAGTGAAGTTGGTAGAAACACCGCTGCTTTTATAGGCATTTCCTGGGGAGTAAGTCCGGTTTTCTGATTGGCTACTAACAAGACTCGGTCAAGTAGCCAATAGAAAAGGTTTATTTCCATACCTTATTTGCATAGTTCTGCCCATGGATGACAGCCTTGCTGCTTGTCTTCCAATGAACTAAGACGCTGTCTGCATCCTTCATTAGCATAAAAGCCCTATAAGTAGCAGAGATTCGCTTTCTACTTTCATTTCATTTCGGGTGTTCTCAGATTTTAAGATGCCTGAGCCAGCCAAGTCCGCGCCCGCCCCGAAGAAGGGCTCCAAGAAGGCGGTGACCAAGGCGCAGAAGAAGGACGGCAAGAAGCGCAAGCGCAGCCGCAAGGAGAGCTACTCGGTGTACGTGTACAAGGTGCTGAAGCAGGTGCACCCCGACACCGGCATCTCGTCCAAGGCCATGGGCATCATGAACTCGTTCGTCAACGACATCTTCGAGCGCATCGCGGGCGAGGCGTCGCGCCTGGCGCATTACAACAAGCGCTCGACCATCACGTCCAGGGAGATCCAGACGGCCGTGCGCCTGCTGCTGCCCGGGGAGCTGGCCAAGCACGCCGTGTCCGAGGGCACCAAGGCCGTCACCAAGTACACCAGCTCCAAGTAAACTTGCCAAGTAAGCGTTTTGTGATCCACCCCCAAAGGCTCTTTTCAGAGCCACCCACATGTCCACTAAGAGAGCTGTAAAACAACACTTAAAAATTTTGCATGATGGAATTGGAGCAAAGTATTCTACCTTAATTAGAGAGTCATTTACATGGGGAATCATTTTTAGCTTCTCAACGGTACTATGGCAGTAGGGGGCGGAAGTTATCTGAGCACAGAGATTTTTGATATTTTTAGGAGGCTTATGATAAGCAGTCAGGATTGATCTGCTTTAGAAGACTCCTGCTCAAAATTGCTGGTTAACTTTAGGGGAGGACGAACTGAAGGCAGGTACTATGGGTGGAGGAACGAGGTGGGAGGATAGGAAGGACACCTTTGAACTTTGCATACTCAAAATAGAGAATTTTCACTTAACAGATACTGCAGGCTGGGAAATTACAGTTGAAGCTCTTTACTCATGAACTTTGCTCCAGGCCAAGATTTTAAAGTGGAAGGAACACTTTCTCTATTTGTCTTACCCAGGTCTGGAACACATTTCAGTTCTTAGTGAAGTTTGCTTTTCCCATTGAAAACATGGGGAAGTACAGGGAATAAGTTTTGTTACAAAAGAACACAAAGACTTGTACAGTTTTGGATAAAACTATGTGATGTAGATTACCAAGTTACTTAACAGAAGTCCTGCTGATCTAAAGCCTGTAGTTTTCATTAACACTTGGGAAGAATGCTAAAGGCTTGCCTGGCCCCAGACAGACTTCATTGGAGCACAGCTCCGGCTGCCTAACTGGGAAGCGATCTGACCTAGTTAAGGCGGAAGTGCAAATGCAGGACTGTTGCAAATGTTTGTCACACTAGCTCTTCAGCCAAACTAAGGTTTTCGGAGTCCTTCAACAACTGAAATTGGATTTTTTTAAATTTTTGTCCCTATGTGCCTAGTGAACCTGCTCAAGGACTGATGGTCCACTTCAGACTGACCTCTTAACTGCCAACTAATCAGGTTACCCCCCAAAATGCGCAGATTCACTATTACCAGGCTGTCTACAAGGTTTTTGGTTGGTTTGTTTGTTTTTGTTTTCCTTTTCTTCTCCCCCTTTTCTCTTACATAAATTCTGGTTACCCGTTGGATGGAATAATTCTACAGCTTGTTCTCCCTTCTATACAAGCGAAGGGCAGGCTAATCATTAACTACTTGACCATTGATTTCTGAAGATTTCACCAAGACGTTGTTTACCTAAGTACTGCCCTAGGAATCAATAGAAATGTGTGACCTGGAGAAGTTCCTTGTCCAGCCCCGGGCAGCTTGAGTTTTGTGCTTGTCTGCCTTTGGCTCTTGCTTGCTGAAATGTATTCTTGCCCACATTTGTTTTTATTTTGGCTCTTATTCTGAGTGCAGTCTGTCAATTGGTTACACATTAGTGGTTTTATGTCAGATCATGAAGTGATTAGTTGGTGGCAGAGGACAGACAATTTGAAGCCTAGGGTATTTGTTAATCTTTTCTGGGTTGTTTGTGTTTGTCTGGGGATTCTGGTATTCTCTGGCATTTGAAAACACATGAACAGGAAGTTGATGTTTTTCTTTCTGGCCTTTAATGTGATCCACTGGGTTTGGTGTTTTGTGTTTGTATGCTGTGGATTCCTGAAATTAAAAATAAGAGTCTCTTTCCTCCTTTCAAAACGGTCTTTTCTTGTGTTGACTTATTATGTGTCCAAATAGTTGTCAACATCTGCAGAAATGGGATTCCTGCCTCAAAGATAATACAAATGTAAAAGGGCAATCTGTAATAACTTTTGACTGTAAGCAAGTGCTTAGGCCTTACAGGAGACTAATGACAAGAAAGAAAACGAGTTAACCAAATCTCCAGCAGGCAGAGGCCTGTCCCTTGCTCTGCAGAAGTCTCTAAAGTGTATGATTCAATAATTCCAACTTATTGTCCCTTCAGTCTCTCCAAGTAAGTTTAAAGAGAAGAGAGAAGAAACATGGTATTATAAGTCAGATTACTGAGTCAGACAAAAAGAGAAGGCTTCTGGTACCCTTATAAAACAAACATTTAATAGTTACTAAATCTCAATGTGTTTATTGTAAGAGCTAGGGCACTGAAGAGTAGGATTTCCAACAAAACTTAGAAGGGTATCAGAATTTACACCATTGCTGAGAGATCTCTGATCTTAATTAAAAATTTTTTAAAAGATTTTTATTTATTTATTTGAGAGAGAGAGAGTGAGAGAGAGAGAGAGAGTATGAGCAGGGGCAGAGGGAGAAGTAGACACCCCGTTGAGCAGGACGCCTGGCACGGGACTCGATCTTAGGACCCTGAGATCATGACCTGAGCTGAAGGCAGACGCTTAACTGATCAACCCAGGCACCCAGTTTGTTTCTTAATCTTTCTTTCTTTCTTTCTTTCTTTCTTTCTTTCTTTCTTTCTTTCTTTCTTTCTTTCTTTCTTTTGTTTCTTCTTAACTGATCAACATACGTAAATCTGTAGCTCTGGTTTTGTTGTAGGAAAGACATTAGGGTTCGAAACTGAGGGCCAGGAAAGAATTCTTGAGACATCTTCGGTATAGCAAGGTGATTTTAGAACCCGTGGGCAGAAAAAGCTGCAATGGGGTCATGAGGAGTGGCCTGTTATATACTTTTAAGTTGGAAGGGGGTGAGGGATAGGGTAAGTCTCTAAGGAATTTTGGAAGCAAGGTTTCCGGAAACTTGAGGGGGCTAGCTATTTTGGGGAAAGGTCATTTATTACTGTGTAATAAAACCTTAGTCACGAGACCCTTCAGGTGTATATCGGTGGGCCATATGCTTGGGGGGTGATTGCCAACACGTATCTTGGGGGTTTTAGAGATAAAGGAAGTTTCCAAAAGAATTTTTAAATGTTAAAGTAGACTTACAGGATCCTGGGGTGGGAGGTCAGGCTAGGACTGCCTTTTGCCCCCAGCAAAGTCTCAACATCGGGGCAGCTGAGTCCCTAGAGGAAGGTCACTCTGCCTGTTTCAAGGAATTGTCAATGGGCTGTCGGTAGTCAGGAAATTTCATAATTTTTCTTCTGCCTTTGTTTCCCATATTAGTTTTACCTACTTTAAATTTTTTTTTTAAGATTTTATTTATTTATTCGACAGAGATAGAGACGGCCAGTGAGAGAAGGAACACAAGCAGGGGGAGTGGGAGAGGAAGAAGCAGGCTCATAGCAGAGGAGCCTAATGTGGGGCTCGATCCCATAACGCCGGGATCACGCCCTGAGCCGAAGGCAGACGCTTAACCACTGTGCCACCCAGGCGCCCCTATCTACTTTAAATTTTATTCCGGTTTCACACTTAGCTCCTCTAACTTGCACAATGATTGAGAATATTTTCTGTTTTATGACAACAAATAATTTTGAGCAAGTCATCCACTTAACCTCAGCAGGAAATTAATAAGTTATAATGTAAACTTAAATTTTAAATGGCTTATATAAAGACTAAAAAACACAATTTAAAGTAAAAGAAACTAGGAGCCAAAGAATATCATGCTAAGCGATATAAGTCAGAGAAAGACAGATATCCTATGATTTCACTCGTATGTGGAATTGAAGAAACAAAACGAAGGTTCATAGATGAAAAACAGAGAGAGGAAAGCCTCTTAACTCTAGAGAACACACTGATGGTCACCAGAGGGGAGGTGGGCGGGGGGATGGGGGAGACAGGTGACGGGACGCAGGAGGACACTTGCTCGGAGGAGCACCGGGTGATGTGTGCAAGTGGTGAATCACCATTTGTGCCCCTGAAACTAATACTACACTGTATGTTAACTAACTGGAACTTAAATAAAAATAAAAAAAAAGAAACGCAAATCAAAATAAAAATTCTCCTGATGCTTTAAATGTGCTTCCTCTTTAAAACAAGAAAGTTTAGCTGGGTACTTAGTGGTTTTAGTTAACAGGTTATAGGATAAGAAACAAAACAACTTCTCTATTATTTTTGAAAAACTTCAAACTTTTAGCTCATGATACGTAGTTTTATAGGAAAAAAACCCACATATTTTTAATTAAGATAACTTTTTGGGTAAATTCACTGGCTTGCTAATCTTGCTTTAAAAATGGCCTTCTGTCTTCTCCTTTGTTACTGTCGTGACGTAAGGAGAAGGTTAGCTTGGTATTCTAGTTCACACGATTCTGGGGTTTATTTTCTTAAAAAAAGAAGAAAAGAACCCTATTTAATTTGAATTTACTAAACTTCTTCCACTAGGTTTACTGGTTAGAAGAGTTCAAATCATTTTATATAAAATTATACATCTGTAAATTATGCATTGAGGTAAATTAAATCACAACAGATGTCATTTTTAAAACAGCTGATGTTTATAACGTCGCATACAAATCACAAAAATTCAATGTGTCAACTTAAATGCTGATTCATAATCTACAGATAACTCTAAGAATTTTGATGTCTATTAAATTGAGTACATTAATGTCTAATCTTTGGATACCTGGAGAATTTCTCAATTAGAGGGTGCAAAATATACTTCCCTAGAAACAAGTTGATCTATGCAAGGCGCATACTTTTGCAGTTCAGAATGATGCTTGATTAACAAGTTAGAGAACATGTAGATGTCTTAGGAGAATGGAATTCGAAATGTTTGTTTTTGCCACTTTAAATTGGTAAAAGCGAATGTAATGTGTATGCTTGGCCCAGAGGCCCTGGCGGGCTGGGACTGCTCCCAGTTTCCTCAGGCCTATGAGGGACCACAGTCGCCTGCTTCGTTTAAGGGCTGCTGTTAACACGTACGGTTCTGATCCTTTTAATTATTACAGCTCCAGAGACACACGGCTGTGCATACAAGATAATGGCTATGTTCAGTTTGTTCATTTATTAGGAAGTTGTTACAGTTTGTTAATGTAGTAAATTCAGTTTAATAGGTGTTACTTTATTTATGCTGATTAGTTAAATACACTTTAGAAGTGAAGTCAAAGGCTTCGAAGAAATCATTCTATGAATTTATCATTTGATTTATCTGCGGTTTTGCTTGTGCATATCTAAACACAGGCACAGAAAAGCTAACTAGGGTTGGTTAAAAAAAAACACTATAAGGAAGGAAGAGAAAAATTCAGGGGTCAAATGGAACTTTCAATATATTTTTGTGCCTTTGCCAAGTTTAAAATAATTTCTAACACGTGCTTTATCTCGCCTCAAAGCGTTTGCTGCCGTCACTTTAGGCTGTTTTACATTTCCCTCTGCGATAGGACTGCGACCATTTTCTTGTTTTTATATATCTATGATTTATGTTTACATCTTAATGTAATAACCAGCTTTCTCTGACTTTTTCTCTTTTTTTCCCTATCCTAGATTCAGCTCTAAATACAAAATAGTAAAACCGTTAAGATATCTTTTACACCAAAAAATATCTCTGGGCCTCTCTTGATAGTCACTGGGTAACCAACAACTTATTCCCACAACTTAAAGAAAGGAGGAATGATAAATTCATTAGGTGTATTTGGTATTTTCAAATATTGATTGCCAAATCACTGTGCAGTCTTCTGTTATATAATTCTTAAATTTTCCAATTTAAATCCAGCTTCCTTCAGATAAGAGTATATCCCATAAATTTTTAAAAAATATAAATCCAATTAATTATCACATAATGCATTACTGCTTTCAGAGGTAGAGGTCAGTGATTCATCAGTGTTATATCACACCCAGTGCTCATTCCATCACGTGCCCCCCTTAATGCCCATCAGCCAGTTGTCCCCTCCCCTCCAGCAACCCTCAGTTTTTTCCCTATAATTAAGAGTCTCTTATGGTTTGTCTCCCTCTCTGATCTCATCTTGTTTTATTTTTTCCTCTCTTCCCCTATGATTCTCTGTTTTGTTTCTTAAATTCCACATGTAAGTGATATCATATGATAGTTGTCTTTCTCTGATTGACTTAGTTTGCTTAGCATAATACCCTCTAGTCCTATCCACGTCATTGCAAATTAAATCCCATACCTTTTAAACAACTGTTCTCACACTAAACTTGTTTTGTGCCAGTTTGATGTTCCACCGTAATTGCAACCTTGATATATTATTTGGTAATTAATTGTCCCTGAAGAATAATCCAAGTAGATTTTTACTGTTACGTTTTAACTTCATTCTCTATAACCAATAACTCAGTCTACGTAGTAGGTCAATTATGAGAATGTCACTTTGCTCAAGGTTCAAGAGTTGACAAATGTACTTATAGTTGGTATGCCTGCTGGTTGTTCGTTTGTTTTTTCACTTGTGTGAAAACAAAGGAGTTTTCTAACTTGTTCAGACGGCTCAGCCAATATTGGGGCAGGAGTCAGGGGAGGGTAATTACTCATGAGAGGAAAAGTAGCAACGAAAGAAAAACTGAGTAGTTAAAATTAAACCTAACGTTAAAGAAAATACCGCAGCTGCAATGCGAAAAACAGCCTTTCAAGGTTTCCTCACCATCAGTACTATAACAATTGTCCAGTCTGATTTCTAAAAATAAAATCAAATATAACCAGCCCTTCGATCAAATTGACCGTCACAAATCTCTCATACCGCTCCTGTAGGTTAACCGTCTCCAGACTTTATAATCATGTAACAAAAATAACTCCAACGATAAACGCCAACCAGTTCCAATTTTACAAATATGTTGATTAGCCCGAAGACTAGACAAGTGATCGAATCTTGCGTTATCTATTATTAATATGAATTTCAAAACTATAAAGGTGGGGCAGTGCTTTAAAGCACGCCTCAAGAACCACGTGAACAGATCAACGTCATGTTATTGTTAAAACGTATGGATCTTTCCCCCCACCTGGTGATAACTTTACTACTTGTAAGTGATAAAACCAAGATTGTAGGTGAAATACTTTTAAAAATCTGTATCAAAGTATCCTTACTGGACAGATCACATCAGTGACCTACCTGTTGAGAAGATAATACAAGAGACTTTAAAGTAAAATTCGCCCAAAATAACTTAAACTGACTGTGCCAGTATTTTACTCTTTATCCTAATGATCCTGATAATGTGTCCATACCTAAAGATTCTCATAAATCCTTATCATTTGAAATTGTGCCAAAAGAGCCATGGGACTTGGTTTTCCTTCTCTTCTGACTTGTTTGGCTTTGGGGTGTTCAGATATTGTCAGATATTATCAATAACTATTGTTAGCCACACTATCACGATTGAACAAATGGAAGCTACATTTGGAGAGAAGATGTCACCAGACACACTTCTAAATATCTACAATTAAAGACTATATTAAAAAAGACTTCCAAGAAGTGTCAACTTTAGGATGTGAGGGTGATCGGATTGTGACATCTGTCACTGCACTGATCACCAGGGTTCATCCGGCTGATCTGGCTGGGTCGGCGGGTGTCCCCCTCCTCCCTCACTGTTCCAAGTGCGTCCTCCTGCAGCTGTGCGCTCCGTGGAGGAGGATGACTGCTGGACAGAGGAGCACTGTTCTTCTGTCAAGGGTGCAGGAGTAACTGGGCTCCCCTGCTAGAATCGCCAAACAAGCTCTCAAGGCCCATTTGTAGGAGAACGTAGGGTAGTCAACCTTCCAAGACTCCAGAAGCAAAAATTAAATAAAGAAAAGAAAAGTCAACTTTATAACAATGGTGGAAAGGGCGATTTCCAGTACTTTTAACTAAAAATATTGCTTTTACACTCCAGAACAGATGGATATTTGATTCCCACTGCAAACACATGTAGAATCTCACCACTTGGATATACATTGTCATTGGAAACACAATCCTGAGACTCATTAAAAGTTCTCCAGAGTTCTGGAAGTAAGAAGCTTTCTCCTAAGGTTCTACAGATCAAGATGAGATCTAGAGTAGGCCACTTCTCTCTTCTTTTTCCTCCTGTATTGCTGCTTTGTCTTTTTCTCCATTATCAGTCTTTCCAACGATTAGATTTTGGATTTGGTCTTCCCCAGTATTGAAAAGAAAAGAAAAGAAAAGAAAAGAAAAGAAAAGAAAAGAAAAGAAAAGAAAAGAAAAGAAAAGAAAAGAAAAGAAAAGAAAAGAAAAGAAAAGAAAAGAAAAGAAAAGAAAAGAAAAGAAAAGAAAAGAAAAGAAAAGAAAATTCCTCAGAGCCTAGACCTCTACACCTCGACTAAAATTTCCTAAACAAGAATGGTGCTACATGGTTTATCTCTGACCATGGCTCAAATTACAATTGAAACAATAATTAGGAAAAATGATACTTGTTTAACTAAAATATATCAAAATGACCTTTGAGAACTATTCTTCTGAATAAGACATGCCAGTCAAATACTCGGAGAACATAGGGACTTCAAATACTTATTATATTTGTGATTGCCCTCATAACTTTCTTGGCCAAAGTGGGGGAGTTGAGAAATTCCAGCGCCAGAGACGGGGAAGGTACGGCCTACCCAAGATGGAGGCGCTGACTGGGCGTTGGAAGAACATACCATGCAGAGGCAGCCTGTCACATGCTCCACAGACAAGCTTGAGAGTTTCTAAAGAATCACTCATTGTTTTCTTTGACCGTCCTCTTTAGTCTACGTTAGAACAGACTGTCCATACGGAAACTAATGCGCACACATGACATCCCGTTCTTATTCTACAGGCTTTTCCCCCTCCTCTGTTACACAATCACCTTTTTTGACTTTGTTGGATGAAATCTATCTATTGCTCGGCATACCTGGACACAGGGAAACAGTGTGCTAATGATTAACTAAATGTCTTTGAGTCACTGTTTGACAAACTTAACCACTCTGAGCCTGTGGGGTGGTAATAATTACTTACTCATGAAAATGGGGTGAGGATTAAATGAAACCGCAAATATAAAATACTTGTCCCAGAAACGGTATCATGCCAGTAAAATGGCTCCATGATGAAAAAAGTGTTGTCTCTAGAGATGGAGCCTCCAAGTTCGACCCCCAGCTCACTACTTCTTAGGCGTGAGCCTGAGGCAAGTCCACATTTCATCTCTGGGTGCCTCAGTGTCCTCATTTGTGTCTTGAGGATGATGGTAATAGCACCTACCTTCTAGATCTTTCTGAAGATTAAAGATCTTTAATGCATAAAAAGCACTTTGAAGAGTGACGGGTACATGATAGGTACTCAGTGTCTGCTGATATTTGACAAGTTTCATTTATAAACTTCTTTCTGGCCTTAGCCCCTAAGGCAGCTGATGACTGAAGATCTTGGTAAAAGCTGATTTTTCCTGAGTCACAGGAATTTCACAAGTGATTTGATATAAAAAGAATGCTGACGGGGGCACCTGGGTGGCTCAGTCAGTTAAGCAACGACTCTTGGTTTTGGCTTAGGTTGTGATCTCATGGGTGGTGGGATCCAGCCCGCCCCCCTCACCCCTGCACTCAGCAGGGAGTCTGCTTGACGTTCTCTCCCTCTATGCCTCACCCCACATGTGTGTGTGTGTGTGTGTGTGTGTGTCTTTCTCTAAAATAGACATATACAACTTAAAAAAAAAAGAAAAGAATGCCAAGTGATTCCACTGTGTTTATCTTGGTCCAACAGGTTGAAAGAAAATGCATCTTTTCCCCAACATACTTAATTATCTCTCTAGGCATATTCCTAAGGTCATAAAGAACCATAGCTCCATTTGTCTCGAGTCTTCCAGGTCTGGAAGGGTGCATGGATTCAGCGCTTTGCTAAGCAGTCCCAGCAGTCCTCAATTAAAAGGCATTAAATATTAGCTTTTGCAAACTTTCATCCTGTGCCATCCTGGATGACTAAGCGTAAAAATAAATTGGGCCAAATACACATCTGCCTGTGACCTTTCCTGCAAAACATTCTGGCTCTGATGAAATTTTCTGGACTCTGACGATCAACTTGACATGTCTTCAAGTGCTCTGGGTTCATTACAATTTAGGAAAGAGAGAGTAAATCTGGAAAAGGAGCTACTTTCTTACTCTCCCACCTCAGTTCTGAGGGGGGAAACGTAAGGCTTTGGTTGGCTCAGTTGAAGACTTACGTGGCTTTATCATTCCGAATATGAGCAATCTGTATGGTCCTCATGAGGAAGGCCTGTGCCATCTTGCTCTGGTTCTTGCGGTATTAGACCTCCCGACTGTAGGCTCTACTGGGAGGAAGGGATAACAATGGCGGGTGTTGTCTCCTTCCGCGTACCTAGACGAGGCTGTGCTGGGGTGAAACCTTGACCTCAGCACTTAATAGGCCTCAGCTTGTTTTCCAACCATAACAGGTTCTCCAGGTAAAAGAATTGGCTTCAAAAACAAGGATAAAACTTTGTTTTTGTTTCTCTTTTCTTCCTCCTCCCCTCACTTTCACCTTTATTTTCTTTTCCTTCATTTTTCTTTACACTTTTTTTCCTCTATTATTTATTACTGGCCCAAACTCAGCCGTAGGACAGTGTATAAAATATAAATTGGGGTTTCTGGGTGGCTCAGTCAGTTAAGTGTCCCATTCCTGATCTCAGTTCAGGTCTTGATCTCAGGGTTGTGAATTCAAGCCCCACGTTGGGCTCCATGCTGGATGTGGAGCCTACTTAAAAAGATTTTTTTTTTAAATATATACAAATATTGAAAATTAAAATGTGCTCCTTTTACTGTTGGACTTGCTTAAATGTCGGGGTGATAGATATTGGGTGCTAGGTTGAAAAATACACACATACATCTGGGCTTTAATGCACTGAAATAAATATTTTTTAAAGTTGAAAAAATGAATACAATTGTGTGTTTAAGAATTGGACAGAGGGGCACCTAGGCGGCTCAGTCAGTCAAGCTACCAACTCTTGGTTTTGGCTCAGGTCATGATCTCGGAGTCGTGGGATCGAGCCCTGTGTCAGGCTCCATGCTTAGGTCTGAGTCAGCTGGGACTCTCTCCCTCTCCCTCTGCCCTTCCCCCTGCCCTCCCTAAAACAAACAAATAAATCTTTAAAAAACAAAAAAAAAATTGGACAGAGCTGATGCAGGTTCTCAGCTCACGAATGGAAGGTCAGTGATGGCTGGCAGGCATCAAGGTCAGGGCTTTGGGGAAGGTTTGGGGACAATGCTCAGGGGTCTTGACTCTAAGGGTCAGAGACAGAATTTGGCCCAGTCTGTTCTAGACATAAATAAGCCTGAGTGGATTGGATATTTTTTTCCTATATTCTAAAATGTGCATATATTTTAGAGTAGTTCTAGGTGTACAACAAAATTGAGAGGGAGGCACAGATTTCCCATATACTCCTTCCCCACACCTGCAGAGCCTCCCACATTAGCAACATCACTCACCCAAATGGTTTTTTTTTTTTTTGTTTTTTTTTGTTTTTTGTTTTTTGTACCAAGAATGAACCTGCACTGACACATCACAATCACCCAAAGACCAGAGTTTGCCATCGTGGTCACTCTTGGTGTTGAACGTTCTCTGGGTTTGGACAAATGTATAATGACAGATATCCAGCATCATAATAGCACGCAGTGTTTTTTCACTGCCCTAAAAAGAGCAGAAATTTTAATCAACCGGAAATGAGGGGAAGGGGTGAGGGGAGCTCCGTCTTGCTAGCATGGGAGCTGGGACATCACGGCTGGTCTGGAACGGGCCTGAAGGAGCTACCCCTCTTGCCTTCAGGATTCTCTGACTCCATGTAACAGTTTGACAGGCGCTTTCCCTGCCCGGTGTCTGGGACCTCCTTCTCCCCCCACTTTTTGTGCTCCGGACCCCCCCCCCCCCCCCCCGCTGGCTTTCCTGGTTCCCTGCCCCCACATATGCTGGACCTCTATCTTTTGATCTTTTCTCCCTCCTTCTTGCCCAGCAAAGTCCTACTCATCATCACCCTGCAGACATCTCCTGACCCCTCGCCTCCCCTGGGACCCCTCCCACACAAATGTTCAGTGTGCTCCTTGCTCCGTTTGCAATTAATTGTTACTACTCGTCTACTTGTCATGTCCAATAGGCTCTGAGCTCTGATTTGGTCACAGGGTATCCCCAGGGGCTGTTACTGGGCCTGGCACATAGTCAGTACACATAAATGATTGAATGAATCAATTCATTCAATAACGGTTTTGAATGCCTACTGTGTGCCAAGTTCACGTGTGCAGAATCACAAAATCCCTTCCCTCAGGGAGCTAGGACTCTAGGAGGGTAAGACTGGAAAACATTATGGATAATGAAAATCTCTGGTCTGTTGGAAGGCAAGTGCGGTGGAGAAAAAACCCCAAAACAGAAGAAAGCAGGATTAAAGCAGTGAGGACAATGAGGAGGGGCCACGATGATGAGCCCAGGAATGAAATTCTGGGCAGGCCGCCCCAGTGAGCTCCCGGCTTGAAGGAGCCAGCGTGTGGGGTGGGAGCTCTGGTGTCCGGCATTTGCTGGGGGAGAACATTGCTGATCATTGACTAGGAGACCGGATCTAGGATCAAGGGCTACTGTGAAGGGCAATGTGGAGTCCGCGTCACTAGACAAGCCTCAGGTCAAAGTAAGGTCTCTGCTACTTTCTGTTCTATGGAACAGATCCCCCAAACTTAGTTGCTAGCCACGACAGAAGGCTCTCAGTCTGTTACACAATGTCATTTAATGTCCGGTCACAACGAGGCAGTAGCACGTGGCTCCATGTCTTTCAGGGACGGTTCCTTCCAGCTTTTGCCTCGGGTATCCTCGGGTCTCGGAGCTCTCTGCGGGAGTGTCGGCATCCGGCCAGCAGGGAGAGGAACGAGGGTTTCGTGGGCCGGCCTGGAAGGGGCACACATGATCCTGTCCACAGTGTTTTGACCAGGACTCAGTCTCTGCAGCACTGAGCTGCCAGGGAAAGAGGGAAACACAGGCGGGGCCAGCAGAGAAAGAGCCGGTGAATGCAGGGAAAGCAAGCTCTTGGGAATCCTGAGATCCGGTTCCCTTTCCGTGCCCTCTCTTCCACCCCCGCCCCACTTCCTCTTGCCCTTCTGTCCCTTCTAGAGGCCCCACAATGGCTTTTCATCAGCCAGTGACAATGGCCAGCACAGAGAGAATGAGGACAGAGTCTTGGGGTGGCATAAGGAGGGGAAGTTTTCCTTTTCTCCCCCAGCCCTGAAGGTCCGTCGTCTGGCTCTGTTCCTCCACCTTCAGTGACTGTCCCTTCGGAAAGGGGCGACTCGCCGCCATCGTGGAGCTTACATCTCTGCTGGTGAAGACGGACAGCAAACAGTAGTTACCACATGTAATTACATAGAACGCGAGAAAGGAATAAACACTGGGGAGGGACAAAGTACAGCAGGGAAAGGCAGATCGGGGGTGGCAGTAAATGTGATTTTTATATTTTCACTAATGAAAACACTATCACAACAGTTGCTAACACTGGGGTAGCACAAAGTGTGTGCCAGGCACCATTCTACATGCTTACTCTACCAACTCAGCGAATTCCCAAACCATAACATGTTAGCCAGAAAGCAGATCGGGAAGCGCTTGGAAGAAGAACCAGTAAGGAAGGAATGAGGAGAAATCAACGCCCTGCTGTCCCACCTGCCGACCGTTCGGAATAGCTGTCACTCCTTCTCTGCTACCACAGTCAGTGTCTTCCCTCGGGCGTGAGCTTGTGAGGTCACGTGTGAGCGTGAGCACCCGGAGGGAGAGCTGTGGTTCCTTCTAGCGCAGGCCTTAAATTCGGGCGTTTAAGACACACTGTGGCATGAGTCATTGTTAAGACTCTTACATTTGAAGTGACAGTAAGTCTGCCAAACGCGCTATGGGAACATCGGGGCTCACATCTCGAGTCCGCAGAGGTGGTCGGTGGTTTGTGGGGGAGACTGCCCCTCGCCAGCTCAAGAGAGAGGACCGCCTTCCCCTTGCCTGCCCCACCACTACCACCGGGCTCGGCTTCAGGCAAATCTTGATTAAAACCTGCCGGGGGAGGGGGGGGAGTGGGGGTGGGCGCCCGGGTGTCTCAGTCCTTAAGCGTCTGCCTTTGGCTCAGGGCGTGATCCCGGGGTCCTGGGATCGAGCCCCATATCAGGCTCCTCCGCTATGAGCCTGCTTCTTCCTCTCCCACTCCCCCTGCTTGTGTTCCCTCTCTCACTGGCTGTCTCTCTCTCTGTCAAATAAAAAAACAAAACAAAACAAAAAACACAAACCTGCCCAAATGTGACTGCAATTGCACTTTTACAAGTACATACAAAACAGGCAGCACAAATCTTTGTCTTTGTGAAGTGAAATGATCACCTGGGTGTTAGCTGGGTCCTTAGAAATTCACCAGGCCAGCGAACACTTGCCTGAGAACCCCGTATCTTCCCGCCCAAGTAACCTATCAGTCCACAGGTAGGAAAGGGGATTCCCTAATAGGCAAACCCTGGTACCTTTTCCTGCATGGGATTCGGACACCTGCAGGGGATAAAATCAGGTTTGCCTTCGCCTGACAAGAGGAGGAGACTAAGCATTTATTTGGGTACATTTCCATCAGATATGTTTCATTTAACTTATTTAAAAGCTCATGGGGGCTGTTAGCAGCCCAGAGGGACGAGCAGCTGGGAGAAAGGTGGCTTCTGGGAACCGTTTCAACTGCTCCATGTGGGAATAACAAGCTTGAACTCTAAACTGTGGTCATATAAGGACTTTCCTCGCCCCCCACAGGTGGTTCCAGCCGTGGCTCACCCCAAGCACCCCACCTTAGACAATGCCCGCTCCCTGGCCTTTGTCACTGTGTCTCCTACGTGAAAAGCCCTAACCTAATGAATTCCTGCTCGCCCTTCAAGACTTAGCTCAGGGGCGCCTGGGTGGCTCAGTCGGTGAAGCGTCTGCCTTCGGCTCATGTCGTGATCCCAGGGTTTTGGGTTTGAGGCCCCGAGTAGGGCTCCCTGCCCAATGGTGACTCTGCTTCTCCCTCCCGCTACCCTTCCCTGTGCTCTGTGGGCGCGATGCTCTGTCTCTCAAATTAATAAATAAAATCTTAAAAAAAAAAAGACTTAGCTCAAACGTAACTTAAAGGACACTGGCTAGATGCAGTCATCCTTTATTTACGAGCGTACATAGGCCCCAGGGCTGGAGGGTGTGACTTTACTACGGAGGGTCACTATCCAACAGCTGCGTCACCGGGAAACTCATCCTTTATTTTCTCATCTACGCAGCGGAGAGAATGATCATTGTAGGCACCTCATAAGGTTGCCGCAAGATTAAATGCATTGGTGTCTATAAAGTGCTTAGAACACCGTCTGGCATAGAACAAGCTCCCAGTGAACTTGGCCATCTCCATTATTGCTGTTGTTCTCAGAGTCCAGTCCAGTATCAGGTATCTGATGAATTATAGAAGTGAATTGATCAGTCAATCTCTCTCTTTTCACAGAAGGAGCAGCCGGGTTTTAGATACCTTCACCCACCACTGGTCACTGCTAAACGCCATTGCATCTCATACATAAAACAAGTGACGCTACGAGAAGATAAATGGAAATATTTTTAATAATCACGGAAGGATCAGTAAGAACCTGGCTAAAATATTTTTTTCTGAGTATAAAAATATTAAATGTTTATTGTAGAATTTTATAAAAAGAGAAATATATAAAGAAGAGAATTAAAATAACTCTTAGTAGCTCCTTTTAATATGTATATGACAAATATGGTACAGGTGAATGTGAATACACAATACGACACACCTATGATGCCTACACAAAGCGTGGTTAAGTACCATGCCATATACGCACATATATAATTTTCTAGGTAATATGCTTAGAAACCCAATTTTTGATGGATGTACCATTACTTACGTAAATAGTCCTCTGTTATTAGCTATTTAGATTGAGTTCTATTTGTTTTTACATTTTTTTCAAAGTTTTAAAATAATCTCTACACCCAGCGTGGGGCTTGAACTCATGACCCTGAGATCAAGAGTCGCATGCCCCTCAACTGAGCAAGCCGGGCGCCCCCTGAGTTTCATTTGTATGCATTTGAGATCAAACAGATCACATAGCTTTGCTTAAATATGTGATTATCTCTTAAGATAGACTTCTGTAAGTAGAAATACTAAATCACAAGTTCACCACATTTTGTAAGACTCTTAATATAGACATTGCCAAATTGCCATCCAGAAGGACCATGCCCATTTCTAATCCCGACATTTTATGAAAATCCCTGGTTTATAGCATGCATATTTACACTGAGAATTTTTATAAAGCATCGTTAACCTGACAGGCCAAAAACATTTTTTTTGAAATGTCATTTCCCTCATGATTAGTGAGGGGATTTCCCCCATGTTTTCCTGAGCCATGATCCCGTAAGAAACGAACCGCTGCCCACGATCGCAGTCATTCCATGGAAGGTACCATATGGAGAATAAGCAGGCTCTTAGGTTAAGACCGGAAACTAGTATTTAGCGGTTCTCCTCTGCCCAGAAGGCTGCTGGATTAATAAACCGCATTGGGCTGTGTGCGTAACTGAACATGCTTTTATGTACATCGTTTCTTACAAGCCTCCTGATGACTCCATGAGAAAGGTGTCTAATGTGGATTGAATTCTGCCCCCCCAGAGTTCATATGTTGAAGCCCTAACACCCAATGCGACTCTAGCTGGAGCTGGGCTTTAGTAGGCATTCAAGGCTTAAGAAGTTATAAAAGTGAGGTCCTAATCGAATTAGATTGGTGGGCTTGTAAGAAGAGGGAGAGGGAAAGATAGTTCTGACATGCATGCTGCAGAGAAAGGTCATCTGAGGTCAGATCGAGAAGGCAGCCATGTAGAAGCTANAAAGAGCTCGCACCAGAATCTGACCACGCTGGCACCCTGATCTCAGATTTCAAGTCTCCAGAGCTACGAGGAAATACATTTCTATTGTTAAAGCCACCCAACCTGTAGTATTTCATTCTGGTAGCCTGAGCAGATTAAGACAGCATCATCACCGTGACTTACAGGCAAGAGAAGTGAATACGACAAGAAGAAATAAAGTGACGTCTGGCCACGATCACAAGAGCCAGACACAGGCAAGGTTGGAAGTCCACCCATTTCTGCTTATTCCCAGACCAGGGCTCCCCCATTCCACCCGCACACAGTAGCCTCAGAGGGTCAAGAGCCATGAGTTTCCAGAATCAGTATTAGACTAAGTCTTGTCACCAGAAGATGGAAGTTTAATCTTAAATAAATATGCTCTGACAGCTCACTTATGAAAAATGTTGAACTTCATGCAAAACTAAAATGCAAATTGTGTGCAAAACCATTTTTGCCTACCCAGTGGAAAATAACATAAAGCCTAACGATACCCTTCGAGCGTTGGGGTGTGTATGTGTGGTGAAGCAGGCTCTCCGTTTGGTCCTAGAGTAGGGCCTCAGGTAAATAAACTGGAAAGACATAGACTGTAAACTGTTTATTTATTTTTATTTATTTTTTTTTAAAAGATTTTATTTATTTATTCGACAGAGATAGAGACAGCCAGTGAGAGAGGGAACACAAGCAGGGGGAGTGGGAGAGGAAGAAGCAGGCTCATAGCGGAGGAGCCTGATGTGGGACTCGATCCCATAACGCCGGGATCACGCCCTGAGCCGAAGGCAGACGCTTAATCGCTGTGCCACCCAGGCGCCCCTGTTTATTTATTTTTTAATATATTTTTTAAAAATGTATTCATTTACTTGGGGGGGGTGGGCAGTGGGGCAGAGGGAGATGGAGGGATAGTCGCAAGCAAACTCCGCACTGAGCGTGGAGGCCCTCCTCGGGGTTCGATCTCATGACCCTGAGATCACCACCAGAGCCGAAACCAAGAGTTGAGCGATTAACCGACTGAGCCACTCAGGCGCCCCTAAAATGTTTATTTTTTTAAAAAAATAAAGAAAATATAGGACATAAAGGTGGAAATTAGATTGACTATGTGTCCATCCATCCATTCAATGGGTCTGCACAGAAATGAGCCCCTCCCACACACCAGACACTGTTGTGGAAGGATTCAGTGCACGGCAGACGAAAATCCTGGGTCCATGAAGTTGGCATGCTCGTGGAAAGGTATTAGCCCTTGAATCAGTTACAAATGCACTGGGCTGCATTTCACAGAAATCCATATATACTGGGTTAGCTAGAAAGAGATTTGTTTTTCCCCATCGGCAGGAAAGCTCGGCTGGTTTGTCAGGGGGCGTGGGGAGCGGCCAATGCTGCCCAAGTGTCCAGGTTTCTTCTAGCATCCTGTGCTCTCGACTGTGCAGTTTTTACCCTCCATGTAATTTTCAACCTCATGGTCCTCTTTAGCTCCTCTGGAGGGCAAATATATGCTCCAGACTGGAAGAAGGGTAAGATCAAGGGGAAACAGGCATGCACCATCTGAGTCTACCGAATTATTATTGGGAAGTTAAAAAAAAGAGTTCTTGCTTTTTTCCTGGTGATTCCATATTCTGTATTAAAGTTCGACAGAAAATTCACCCCAAATTCTAATGCTTGTGTCTCTTTACTTTCAAAGACTGGCTCATTAGCATCCGGGGAGCTTGGGAAAATCATTTCAGTTACCTAGCAATGAGCTGTTCACAGAAAGGTCTAGGATATCAGTCTATGTGGTTAGCAGTATACGTATGAGTCAGAAATTAAGAAGCAGCGTGATATGTGTCCTTGTTTACATTTAAATAGCTAATAAGAGAGGTCGGAATGTCAGGAAGAACAGAAATGAGATGACCTGAATGGTTCCTCCAGCAGTTTTCCAGTTCCACAGACAGCTTTTTCTTCAAGGGCAGGCTCTTCCAGTGCTTTCTAATTAGACAGTGGTGGGTTTCAGTCCTCTGTCCTCTGAGAAGTTTCTAGAACTCCTTCAGAAGATGTGCTCTTTCCTAAGGAGGAGCAGAAACAGGCTGAACAAGTCATTCAGGTCCATCTGACCCAACCGAGGACAGCTTCCTGCCACCCTCTCTCACAGGGATTTCTCCATCTTGGAACTCTGGGCAGATTATTGTTTTGGGCATTCGTTTCAGCACCAAATAACTGTCATTGCATATATTTAAATCTTATCTCCCAAATAAGGGAAATGGTGATTTCTTTAGTTTGGAGACCAAGTAGGACTTTTTTCTTAATTTAAAAAAATGTCATTTTTATGTCTCTCAGCCCTGCACCAGCATCATACCTGCATTTGATATTTAATACTTGATGATTTTAGAGACAATGTTTACAAACCATGGAATTACACACATGCCCTTTCTACAGAGCAAACAAAATAATTACTCAATAGCCGAGCAAGCAATCAATCAAATAGAGTGATTCAAAAAACAAGGAGATCAGTTGAAAAGGAGGTAAAGTTAAATATGAAATAATGTTTGTTAAAGATAGATGAAACTATCTTTGAAATGGAGTTCAAAAATAGCTATTGAAAAAAGAAGAAATATATGAAAAAAGGATAACAGTTTTAAAAGGTAGGTTTAAATCTTAGATCCTAGGACAATCCAAGAAGCGCGTGGGACAGACATGCTGGTACAGTCTGCTAATCTCACTGAACATAGTCAAAATCTGTACATGCCTTTATTTTATTCACACACACCCATATATAGAGAAATATAGCGTAAACAGTTTTTAAAACAACAGACTAGAATGTTAAAATAATATTAAAAATGGGCTATACGGTTTCCATATCATGAGAGAATAAATTTATCATATTTTTTGAGGAAAACGTTCTTTTATTTTCTTTGCGACTGTTTCCCTTGCTTTACTATGCAGAAGTTAGGCCAGCGAAAGTCGATCTAAGGAAATGTTAACAGCAGTATTATTTCAATAAGGAAAGTTCAGAAGGTTAACTTTCCCACAACAGAAAATTTGCCAAAATAAAATTACAGTATTGCTCCACAAAAAAATGCTATAAAAATATAATTAAACATGAACAGCAGTTCTTGACATATTAAGAAGAAAAAGAAATGACCCAACACAGGTGATGTCCATAACTAGCCAGAGCCTTTTGAAGCCAGCCTCTTGCTTACTAGCTCTAAGAACGTGGGCTCATTTTATGATTTTTCTGTGACTCGGTTTCTTAACTACAAAATTAGTTTCTATACTTTCTCATTTTTTAAAAAATTTATTTATTTGAGAAAGTGAGAGTATAAGTGGAGGGGCAGAGGGAGAGGGAGAAGCAAGACTCTTCACGAGCAGGGAGCCTAACATGGGGCTCCATCCCAGGACCCTGGGATCATGACCAGAGCCAAAGGCAGCCGCTTAACCGACTGAGCCACCCAGGTGCCCCAATACTTTCTCATTTTTTTGAATAGGGAAACTTGGGATGATGACTGACACAGAGTAATAAGCACTGTGTGTGCGCGTGTGTGTGTGTGTGTGTGTGTGTATGGTAGCTTTTATATTTCCAATGAAAATATGAATCATGGTTCTTTCTCTGGATCTTAAATTATGGAATGTAAGAATTTTTTAAATTCTCCAATTCTTTGTTACTTTTAAAGCAATAGAATGATATGTTCTGTCAACCTATAATTATAAGGATCAATCCACTTCACAACCTGACCCCTAAGTGCAAGTACTCGGGGGTCATAGAGGGTCAGAAAAACTAAACACATGTTAAAACATAGGGTCCTTGGTAAGATGCACCTGTAATCTCCCTTAGAAGAAAGATTTTTCAAACTGAGGGTCACATTAGTGCATTATTGCCTTGTGAAATCAATCCCACCATTTGCAACCAGCATTAAAAAAATGAACTAGATTAGAATGTATCAGAATGCAAGCACTTAAGTTGGTCTTGTTTTCTGAATTTTTGTTTCAGGAGTGTGTGCTCATGAGACAGAGAGAGGCAGAGACTTTGCTACCTCACTTTGAAACCCAAAATTGGGAAGTCTCATCATTTGATTTCTGCTTCAGAAATATTTCAAAGGTAGACTCTCTCCTTTCTCATACTGTTTCCTTACATGAAGCCCTTGTCTTTTGAGACTGTTGTTACAGACTACCAACCTCTGACATCGGGCCCTTTCCAATAATTATTTTCATGTGAAAAATCTAAAACCAAGACAGCTACAAGAACAATACACAAGCCTCTACTTAAACACTTCAGGTCGTTCCCCAGCCTGCAGCACAACAAACTTCTCTGGCAGGCACTGGGGGAATTGCCACAAGACGGTCCTTTCAGGGCTTTCCTCTGCTGAAGCCTGGGCTTCAGCCACACTGCTCTGCTCTCTCAGCATCCTCCTGGAAGGTCTGGTCTTGATGAACAAACTCCTATCTGGACCTCTTACGAAGGCAAGTCCGAGGACAAGCCCAAAAAAGCACGCAGGACCAATGACTCCTTCCAATGACTCCTTTCCCGCAGCTTTGCAGGCTCCTGGGCCAGCCCAGTCCCGCTGGAGATCTGGGGCTCTGGTTCCCACCGAGCTCCTCTGCCTCCCATTTTCGAGTTAATTGAGAGTAGGGACTGTGTCTTTTTCTCTGTGTACGTGCTTGGCGTTTAGGAGGCAGAGGGGGTTGCGGTGAGGGTGGGGTTTGACTTAATGAAACCAGAAGCAAGATTCAGTTGAGGACACCAGCCACGGAGGTGACCTGATTGGGGTGCACGCATATCACGTGCTAGCTCCGCCTGACTTACTGCTTTCGTGAGCGCGATGCATCAAGACACAGGGACTGAGGACTGGTTTAAGTCACAACCCACACACCTCAGAGATTACGGTTCCTTAGCTTGTGTTTGCCCAAATAAAGTCGTACTCTGCAGTTTTTAGACAATTCTGTAAGCATCTCCTAAGCACGCAGTGAGACATGTAAGGGATGTGTTACTTCCTTCATATACATAAATAATTTTCAATAAAAATCAATATGTGAATAATTTATTTTCTCCACCGATTGGAAGTCAACTGCTTGGAAAAGCACTCAGAAGAGCTGAGGTAAACCGCTCGCTCAAAATTACTTTTAAAATTTACAAGGAAAAGAGGAAGTTTTCTTCTTCTCCCTGAATTTTGCTGAAAATAGGGAGCTTTGTCTAATAGTGTTGGCATTCGAGGTCACTTTTCATCAAAAGGTTAAAAGGCACGTGAAATCCGAGTCTCCACGGACTACCCAGCAATAAAGCGTGGACGATTCTGTTCCGAGGATTTGTGTGGGATCCAACTTTTGCGGGTAAAACAAACACAAATGCTCCTCCCTCGGGGGGCGGGCAGTGCCCGGGTGATGCACCAATCACAGCGCGCCCTGCCCTATATAAGGCCTTGAGGCGCCCGCGGCGTTCTATGGTGGTCGCCTGCAGCTTGTCCTCGTGCGATGTCTGAGACGGCCCCAGCAGCCCCAGCTGACACTGTCTTGGCGTCTATGGAGAGTACCCCCGCGAAGAAGAGAAGGAAGAAGCCGGTGGGCCTGCCGGGCGCTAGTTGGAAGGCCCCGAACCTGTCCGTGTCCAAGCTGATCACGGAGGCTCTCTCCGTGTCCCAGGAGCGTACAGGCATGTCCCTGGCCGCGCTCAAGAAGGCGCTGGCGGCCGCCGGCTACGACGTGGAGAAGAACAACAGCCGCATCAAGCTGGGCCTCAAAAGCCTGGTGAGCAAGGGCACTCTGGTGCAGACCAAGGGCACCGGCGCCTCGGGCTCCTTCAAGCTCAACAAGAAGGCCCTTCCTGAGCCCACCAGGAGCAAGGTCAAGAGGCCGTCTTCGACCAAGGCAAAGAAGCTGGTCTTATCCAGGGATTCGAAGTCCCCGAAAGGTGCGAAGACCAACAAGAAAGCCAAGAAGCCAAGGGCCACGGTGGCGCAGAAATCTGCCAAGAGCGGCAGGAAGGCCAAGGGAGCCAAGGGCAAGCAAGCACGGAAGAGCCCGGGGAAGGCCAGAGCAGGGAAGCCCAAGGCCGGGAAGCACAAGCTGAGCCCGCAGAAGACTAACCCGAGGAAGGTGGGGTCCAAGAAGTAAGCGGACAAAAGCTCCATTCTCAACCCAAAGGCTCTTTTAAGAGCCACTCACGTACTTGAAAAATGGCGTGACACTGAAAACTTATAGAAGCCTGTAGATGGGTAAACGGAGCGGTCTTCTAGGTAAATTCTATTTTAGGAAGTACAAAGGGTCTCCTCAGACAAGTTACTGATCTTACAAGGGTTTCCTTTTTTTTTTTTTTTTTAAGATTACTTGACAGCGAGAGGGGGAAGTAGGCTCCCCCCTGCGCAGGGAGGCCAATGCGGGACAAGATCGCAGGACTCTGGGATCATGATCTGAGCGGAAGGCAGACGCTTAACGACTGAGCCAGTCAGGCGCCCAAGGGTTTCAGTATTTACAAATCCTGTTGCCTTATCCAAAAATAGGTTGCACACTACCGTTCCAATAGGGCACGTGGCCTTGTGTAGCCGCCATACTCCTGGAAAGACCAACGTGTAGGTCAATGGAGAGATAGCTATGCGCAAACCTAGCTAATTTCCAAGGGCTTAGATTCCCATTGACCCTGTTACATGGTGCCGTTGTAACTACGATTTCAGAACTCCCTGTCCACAGCTTTCTGGGGGTCAGGATATAGGAATCCAATTGTAACAAAATTTGGGTTGGAGGAATTTTAAATGTTTGGAGTTTTCCATTTTTTAAAAAGATTTATTTAAGCAACAGCACCAGCATTGGGAGAGGCAGAGGGAGAAACAGACTCCTTGCTGAACGCAGAGATTGACCAGGGGCTCCATCCCAAGACCCTGAGGTCATGACCTGAGCCAGTCAAAGAGATACTTAACTGACAGAGCCACCCCGGCGCCCTGAGTTTGCCATTTAATAAATAGAAATAAGTATCTTAAGTTTACAGTTGAAAGAATAGTTTATCCTCATTTCCAAAATACTGTATTGTCCCATTAAAGAAATTCATTTGATAATATGATTAGTCTAATGTAATTTTATGTGTTTTCTGAAGAGAGTGGATAGGCTTGTCCAGATTGTGTTCTACAGACTTAAAAACACTAAACGTTTATGGAAACATAGGGGCTACAAAGTTTTTAGGTTCCAAACTGAACTACATTACAAAAACTATTTGGGAAATTCTCACAGTCTGAGTGAAGCCATCTCTTTCATTTTAAGCAAAATCAGTTTTTCAGCTTTCACTTAATTTGGGATTTAGCATTCTTAAATATTATTATAAATATTAAATTCATACTGTTAATCTTATTTTGGGCCTTGGTATTTGGGGCAACCTTTAACAACGTCCAATGCAAAACTAACAAGCTTGTACTACAGATAACTCACTAGGGCCTAGCCTTTCTAAACTCATTTCTGTAACTGGGTCTCTGACAGTTCTTTTATGTAATGGAAAACGAATAAACAACGGTTTAAAGTTGTATACAATCAGCCGCAGCCCGAGTCTGGCTTCCACATGGCAGACAGTTGCCCTTTCAGGTTGGAACCATAGCGCAGGAATACGCTTCACTTGCCTGGCAAGGCCGTGAGTCCTTTGTCCGACTACCGCGCCCAGCAGTGCACCGACCCCAGACCTCCGCCTGGCAGCCGGCAGGTCCCCGGCACTGCTCGAATCCGTCGAGAACTGGCCCCCACGATGCTGGGCACCTTTGTTCCTCGCGCCACTTAAGCGCCTGGCATACAGCGGGTTAAAAACAAAGCTAACCAACCAAGCTTTTTCCGCCAGTCCCGGGGACAGATATTACACCCTTTTAGCCAACAGGAAAATGGTGCTGAAATCCCACCCTCCGCATTTTTTTCCTGCAATACAGCGAGTATCATCCAATCAGAGCTTGTCCCCAAAGGACCTTCTTTTACATAAAAGCTGGTGTGACCCGAGAGCTTTACGCCCTGGGTGCTGCCAGCTCTGCCCTCATCCAAACGACCTAAAAACGACTTAAGTCGGGATGCTCCCGATTGCATAAAATACACTCATTTCTGTCCTGAAACCATTTCATTGCCACCGCGTAACTGACCTTTTTTAAAAAATGGGTTTTCCGCAAAACTCTAAGCATGCTGGAGTGTAAATATCCCGTGATCTGGATTACATTGCTGCGTTAACGGTAATGTACTTTAGACTAACCTTTCGCTACCCCAAACTTATTTCTACCAAGCACAACAGCCCTTTAAAGTGATTTTGTGGGCGGCCCTGAAAAGGGCCTTTGTGTTTGGAAATACGGTGGGTCGTGGGTACTCAGCCCCCGAAGCCATAGAGGGTGCGGCCCTGGCGCTTGAGCGCGTAGACCACGTCCATGGCCGTGACCGTCTTGCGCTTGGCGTGCTCCGTGTAGGTGACGGCGTCCCGGATCACGTTCTCCAGGAACACCTTGAGCACTCCGCGGGTCTCCTCGTAGATGAGGCCGGAGATGCGCTTGACGCCGCCTCGCCGGGCCAGCCGCCGGATGGCGGGCTTGGTGATGCCCTGGATGTTGTCGCGCAGCACCTTGCGATGGCGCTTAGCGCCCCCTTTGCCAAGGCCTTTTCCTCCTTTGCCGCGACCAGACATTGTTGTTAGCGAAGTGACGGTCTCTTTTGCAAGCAGGTCTTTAAATAGCATTTGTGCGGACCTGATTGAGAACAAGGTGCGCTGGCGTTCTTTCCAAATTAAGTCAGCAAGGGGGTGTGGCAAGGAAACCTCATTAACATTTCGATGTTTTGATTGGCCAGTGAAACCTCGCTTGTCTCCGGCCTGGAGGGGGAGGTATGGCTCTCATTCAACTGAAATGCTTGTTTCTCTTTTTTCCTGCGTTGTTTTTTCTGGGCGCGTTTGCAGATGAAATGTGGTTTTGTGTTTTTTTGTGTGTTTCTTTTTCTTTCTTTTTTCTTTTCTTTTCTTTTCTTTTCTTTTCTTTTCTTTCTTTCTTTCTTTTTTCTTTTCTTTCTTTCTTTCTTTCTTTCTTTCTTTCTTTCTTTCTTTCTTTCTTTCTTTTTCTTTCTTTTTTACCGGGTAAAGCTTCTGAGCAAAGAGAACCACTCAACGTTTCTTTTTATTTCCACTTAATAACTAATAAATTATGTAATGATTCCTTGGGGGAGAATGTAAAGGTAATATGTGAAGAACGGTGGATTTATAGATCAAGGGACTTTCCCTCCGGTTCTTTTAATATTCCTATTAAACTGACACATTTAGAAGGCCTTTTTTATGCTGGACAGTGTAAGCCTGGCCATCTAAAAGGTCTGGCCCTATGTTTGGGAACAGCAAAATCCCAACAATTGCAAATTAAAACTTCTTGTTCTCTTTCAAACATTTATTGAGTGACTCCTGTTTCTATAAAAGTCTGTGCGAGAGTTAGGGAACCTAAAGCTAAGCTTGGAGGATCACTTGCCCCTGGACCCTCCTCTTCCTGGCCTGCTGGGCCTGTCTGATCTGCCTGCAATTCCTAATAAGCTCCCCTTTCCTCCTTAACTGATGCCTTTTCAACCTTCTCCAGGTTTACAAGAACAAACGTTTTGTTGAGTTGGGGATTAATTGTAGGGCAGGGCTAATACTTGATTAAGGTCATTACAAAGCCTACAGGGCCCTCCCCTGGAGGGCTTTTGATGAGATTATTGGTGTTTTAAACAAGGTTAATCCCATTAAGGAAAAAAGAAAGAAAAAGCAGAAGAGAGCAGAACTGGATCTGAATGTGGTTGGGAGAGAGCCTTTTCAAATCAAAAATTTCTGCTTAGCCTCCTGCTGCAGCTTTTGAAAATTTCCATGATCATTCTTACTCTGCTTAAAACCGGGGAGGGAAGTGCACACCCTCTTTCCATCCTGGTTAGTAAATAACTGCCTATTCGGGATATTTAAAATGCGACAATGGCCGGAGAGAGATCACATATTATACATAACCTCATACTTTCTCAGGTGAAAAGAGAGAAGAGTCCCAGGAGAGGGTAGGAAAGTTCTGAATGGCATATGATTTGTGACACTTCTGGAATTATTAAGTAGTTACGTTCTTCTGCCCCAAATTGAGGGTTTTTAGTTTCCTAACTTTTACTCCTCCCTCCCCCACCGCGAACACATATTTATAAGGGGGACTTAGCTAGGAAGAAATGTCAAACACTACAGAGAAAAAGTGCAGGGTCTGAGGTTATAAGTAAAATTGAAATCTCAACATGCTTTTTAATTCATGGACATAAATAGAAATAGCATGTATATAATATGGTAATTTCATGCAAAAATCTGTGGCGTGGGCCACCTGGTCCCACCATGAATACACAGAAGACTCCAAAACTCTTTTTTAGACTCTTTGGATCAAAAGCTAGAATTTTATATTTAAAAAATAACAATACTTGAAAAAAAAAAACCAAACACGAACTGGCAACAATGGTTTCTACCCAAATCCGTGAATAAAATGATTCACAGGTGTTTCAAGGCTACTCATGCCCAAATTTCTCCCTTAATGATAAAGAGAATAAATAGAAATGTGAATTCATTCATTAGAAATTTATTAACAGAAAAAAAATCCTTAAATTAAAAAAATACATCCAAAGAAAATGTTTCCAAATATTTGTAAAAAAGCTACAGGGATACGGCAAATTCTGAAATGCTACAACAGATTCCCTCCTCACTGCAGCAAACATCAGAGGTGTTGTCATCAGGAGCGTCCCAAAGAGACAGTAACAATGCCACATGACATGTTTTCTTGACACAGAAACAGTGGTTTCTTGTATAGTGGTGATAAGCTTGACTCCGAGTCAGACGAGCTAGAATAAAAATCACAATAATTTTCTAGCTGTGTTAATCTTCAGCAAGTTACGGAACCTCTCTGTGCTTTGGTTTCCATACAACAAAATGAGGGTAATGAAATAATGGTTCCTGCTTCACTGGATTCTTCAGAAACAGTATCTCAAACAAGGCCTGGCATCTAGTAAGTACATAATCATTAGTACCTAAAAAAAAAAGTTTTAGAAAATATTCATGCCGTGGGAGGCATGCGTGTAGGGTGTCAAGTCAACCCCGGCTTTGTAACGAACTCGTCACACAAAATCATTAATAATGAAATGACATTCTCCCTGTTAACACTGATCCCAAAAGAGAAACGGAAAAATGGTGGCCCAAAGTCTGCAGAAAGAGATCAAAACCTCAAATACCCGCCCATCGATGTGAGAATCTTAAATGTTTAAAGTCATTCTTGAGTTCTCGTCATTATTAGAGTGTGATTAGAAAACCATAGTTTAAAAACGGTGGCTTGTAAGAATTCTCCAGCATTTTATGCTTTCGGAGAGGCGTGCGTACACGGACAATGCTTCACGGTGCGTGGAGCCCACGCAGCCCTGTAAGACCCTACTACTCAAGCACCGCCTGGCGGTTCTGAACCCACTGCTGCCCGAAACAGCAAACAGCACCGAGCTTTTCTTCTGTTCCCTTCTCAGCTCAGGCAGCTCAGCAGTGCCCGTGATCAAACCAGCTGGGGACTTGGTTCTTATTTCCTCAAAGTCTCAGGGGCTTTTCTCCACAGAAGACCTCCAGGGCCACCTCTTCTCTATCCCCATCCCTGCAGGAACTCCCCCCCCCCGCCCCCGCCCGCGGGCTATACAGTCACACGACCACTGTGACACTTTCCACCATAGCCACCAGGTGACACCCTTTCCCACACTCCTGCACTTCGCGGGTGGTTTTGCCAGAGGCCACACAGGATCCAGAATTTAAAAGGTAGGTCTTTGATTTTTCAAATGTAGTTGATCTTGATGAACAAGAGCAGAAAAATTAAGCTAAGAAACACTGACAGATAATAGAGGTTTATAACTTCCATTATGAAAAGAACGGGTGGCTCAGTGGATTAAGCGTCTGCCTTCGCCTCAGGTCATGACCCTGGGGTCCTGGGATCGAGCCCCACATCAGGCTCCTTGCTCAGTGGGGACCCGGCTTCTCCCTCACCCTCTGCCTCTTCCCTGCTTATGCTCTCTCTCAAATAAATAAATAAATAAATAAATAAAATCTTAAAATACATATATATATATAGAAAAGTAACAGGCCACAGTTGCCAAGGGTTACAGAATGTGCCACTGTGAAAACAGGTGTTTCTTGAAATCTCAGTCTGTGTGAAAGAAAACCAATAAAACACACACTATTGCCTAATTAGTTGTAACATATCCTTAATGAGCTAGAAGAGCCAGGGAAGCTTTTGGGCAGTCTGCTCTGAGTACAGAATGCCATCTAAAGAGAAAGAATCTGTCAGTGTGTGTTCAGTATGGTTTGGAGGTAAAATAACCAACACATAACAGCTTAGATGATAATGTTTCTAGAGTGAGGAAAAACAATTAAATTAGCTACCAGAGTTCCATGAAGATTTCCATCAAAGAAAATGTAAAAAAAATTGGAAGCATATCAGTGTCCCACAAATGACCCAATGATTAAGTTGATTAATCTATAACATCGTTAAGTACATAGGAAAAATCATGCAGGGGCTCCTGGGTGGGTCAGTCAGTTAAGCTTCTGACTCTGGATTTTGGCTGAGGTCGTGATCTCGGGGTCGCAGGATTGAGAACCGAGCTGGGCTCTGCACTGGGCATGGAGTCTGCTTAAGATTCTCTTTCTCTCTCCCTCTACCCCTCTGCCCCCTAAAATAACATGCAGTACACAGCACAATTAATTGTATGTTTATTAAAGTGTATTTGTTGATTTTATATATTTTAATATAGCAATTGTGAGAGGAAATACACAGATCAATGATAGGTTCTATCACTAGCTAATGGAATGAGAGTTTCAATTTAACTCATTTTCAACTTTTCGACAGTAAGCACAAATTACATGTACTTTTATCCACTTAACTTTCATAACCAGAAAACAAAGAAAAGCTTTAAAAAAATTGTTGCAATATCTTTGCCCAAATTCAATACCTAACAAACAAACCATTGAGCTTTATTTGGTCTTTGAGGCACCTGCCGTCGCAGACAGAATGCCTTGTTGCGCAGTTATGCGGCCAAACGTACATAGCAGCAGAAAGGAAACGTGAACCATCTGGGAGTCTAGGTTAGTATTCTTTTGAACATGGTCAGATGAATTACCTTCCCAGAATGGAGTAATTCCTGAACAGCCTGGTGAGATGAGTTTCTTTTCTTAATGTACACAGTGGGGGAAGAGAACCAGACTCCCAGGAGCCCCAGGAACATACCAGGTTTACCGTCTCTAATACGACAGACATCGCTCTGGTTCCTGGAGAGAAATGCCACCAGGGTTCTGACTCGGGAGGCGCGGGCAGAGCGAAAACGTCTTGAGGTCCAACACAACCACTGACAGACACCGCCGATCCCCGTCCTGACCTAGGGGCCCGAGAGATGTGCCAGACAGAGGGGACCCGGTAGCCGTGGACTAAGGCAGCCACACGCTGGTCTTTCCCCAGCGACTTTGCAAGGTAATGGCTGTGGTTATTTTCTGCTGTTTTCCCTTCGTTTGGGTCAAGCTCGCTGAGAATGAAGATGCTGGGGGACAGAGGACCGTGCCCCTCCCTCCTTCATTTCCTGGCACATGTAAAGCGTCTGTACGCCCCAGTGGCTGGGAGTCAGACTGACGGAGCCGCGCCCCTGTCTCTAGCCCGGGCAGCCTGCGACATACTCTGTACTTCACTTCGCTCACCTAAAAAAAGAACGAGCCTAGTTGTACTCATATCAGGGAATTATTGTAAGAATCATACGTAAGCAGGGGCTCAGAACTCAGTCTGGTGGCAAGTACGCGCCTTTTTCATGTATCTATGTAAGTGCCGGCCGCCTTATCACCATCTTCATCCTGAGGATCATTGTCGTTATCACTTCATTAGCAGAGACCAAGCGGGAAACGACTGCGTTACTTCGAGTCTGGCCAGCCTGGCCGATGGAGAGGCACTGTGAATGCATTAATGTAAATCACGACTCCGAGGAACCCTACGTGACACCTCGCTGCCAATGAGAAAAAGATACCCCTCCTCAAGACATTTCCCACCCACTTTCTGGAAAACCATCATAAATAAACACAGGCATCCACAGTGGCTCTTCTGGGAAAGGTGCTTCCTTGGGTTGTGCAGTGCACGGCCTTCAGCGCCGTACGATGACCCACTTCACCCTCTGATGGAAGAGACCAGAGGGCTTGGTGAGAGGTGAATTACTGGCTAACGGAGAGAGGATCAAAAGGAAACCTGGATGGGCCTAGGAAATGCCTGGATGTGGGTGCAAAATTCTGGTAAGGGCATGAGAGTGTTATGCCCTAAGCAGAAAGTTCATCGCTTTTCTCAGATGTTGAAAGGAACTGTGAGTCCCCCAAATTTCAGGATCGCTATTCCAGAGGTAAGAGATGAGATGACATAAGCATGTGGAGTCGGAAGTGATACAGAAACGAAGGCAAGCTCTAGAGGCAGCTCGAGATTCAAGACAGCCGGTTCTGCCCAGAGGCCTGCGCTGGGGCTCATTGGCACGCAGGAACTCAAACACCGAAACGGGAGAAACTTCTCAAAAAGGAACAAGGCAGGCCACAAGCAGAGAGTTCCTGTGGCAGTTCCTGTTCGTTTGGTCCAAATCTGCCCTGGCGCACGAAGAAGGCCCCGGGGCGCCCTCTCTGTGAGTCTCCGCGTCTCCTCCCCACGGGGGTCTGCGGGCTGTCCCTCACTTACATTCGGCCAAGACATAGTCCCCCATGGCTCCTCCTGCGGAGACAAGAGACAGGAAAGGGGCATCGCAGACCCGAGCACCCTGCTGCCTCGTCCCCAGCCCTCACCCCCCTCATCCATTCACCTCAACTGAGACCGGGCCCTGCCCGGAGACCTCTCGGGCTCGCGCACCGCCATCTCTCACCTGGAGCTGCTTACCGGCTCTCTAGCTGGCCTCCTTGCCTCCCATCTCACCTCCTGACACGCATTCTCCAACCGCCGAGACTGTGTCCCCCCTACTGTCCCTCCACTGACTTCCCAGGGTTCGCTGACTTGCATCTTCGAGGCCCCCAGAGCTCCGCGTGGCTGCCTTCCGTCAGCACAGATGCCCAGTGAGGCAGGAAGACACCCCGGTGACGGACAGGCTGAGACACAATCCTTCCTCACCGCCCGCTACGCCCCGTGCTCCGCCGCGTGCATGGCTGATCCATCTGGGTAGGCCTCCCCCTGGCCTCAACCTCTCCTAAAGGGATCTACCTCAAGGCCCACAACTCTTGGTCGATCCCCAGCAGGTCATGGCCATTCTTTCCCTTGACGCCCCAGAGAATTTTCTTCGTGTCTGTCTTAGGACCTTCAGGGCTCTCCTTTAACTGTGTTTACTGGTCCCACAGATTTCGTCCCGTTCTAGATGTGGGATCTGAGAAGAGCAGCGAGGAACTCAACTTCAAAGCCTGTGCACTGCTTTAAACAGCATCTTGCAAAAGAGTAGGTGCTCAAAAGGAGTGTGTTGAATTTGGAGCTTTCATTCTGAGGAAAGCCATTAATTCCTGCTCCGGGGGGTGGGGGCGGGGGGGCATGTTCCCAAAGAGAAAAAGAGGAACGGGCTTGTTGTGGATGGACACCCAATGCCCTCCGCCCTCCCTCACCCCACTTCCTGATGCGTTAGTGTGTCCTGGGGTCAGAGGAACTGAGAGACGTCCTCCTTCTTCCTACTCACTTGAAGCCTGCCTTTTCCTTAAGATTCTGAACAGAATTCCCGTGAAAAAGAGGGTGATGCACACGGCGATCCCGCCGACGACTCCGATGAGCACGGTGCCGGGCACCGGGGCCTCTAAAACAGCAGGAGCACGTGAAAGCCGCGATTGCGGCCCAGCCCGGCTCAGAGCCTCCCCTCCCTCCATGCCCACCCCTCCGGGTCCCCCCACAGCGGACTTCCCCCGCCACCTCTCTCATCCATACCCCAGGTGGCAGTGAGCGGCTGGTCCAGGCCTGAGTGCTCCACCTGGCAGGCGTAGCGCCGCTCTTCCCCAGGGGCCACGGCCAGCGCCACCCGGCCCTGGAACGTCCCATCCCCGTTGGGCAGCACGTCCTCCGGCTCGACGTCCTTGGCGTCCAGTGGCTGCCTGTCCTTCAGCCACTTCATGGTGATGCTCCGGGGGTAGAAGCTCAGAGCCTGACACCGCAGGGTGCTCACTGCCGAGGCCACGTGATGAGTCACCTTCACCGAGGGGGGCACTGGACAGGAAGGAGGAAGGATCTGGAGAGGGGAGCTCTCTACCCCAGCCAGGAAGCCTGGAGCTTTCACTTCCCTTCCTCTGTGGGTTAGAGGCAGAAGCTAACCCTATTCAGACACAGCTGCAGGAGGGTCACCGTTTGTGTCCTAAACCGTGTCGCGGGAGTCAGCTGGGATGGGGTGCTACAGGGAGGACGGTCAAGCCCATCTTCCGGTCCTGTATATAAATACACATACTTGCTGCTCGTGGCCTCTGTCCTTTGTCAGTATAGTCAATGGAATCGGATGAAGTTGCCCTGTATGCAGATTTGACTGAATAAGCCCTATTGGCCAATTCTACCCGGCTCAACCCAGGAAGTATTCCTGTAAGAAGGGGCCCCGGAAGATTGGCAGCCTTCAGGGACTCTCTCTCTGTTCTGTGAAAGTAACTTTAACCTCCAAACGATTCTGCTACTCTGATTGGTTGCCTCCATTGGTAATTTCTTGACTTGGCTTTCATGTGAAAATTGACATCTCTGAAATTCCTAAAAGGTATAAATATACACAGTTCTTGGTTAAATCAGAAGATCACAGATACTTCTTCTTTGGCCACATGTAAGGAGAAGAACACCTAAAACCATGACCCTTGGCTGTGTCCTACATCTCAGCTATAAGGTGGAGACCCCAGACCTCAGCGCCTTCCCTGAGAGTCACATGACCCTGGCCACCTGGGACCCCAGCCTGGGTCCTGCCCTGCGCTGCATTCCTCTCCACTGCATCAGGAGAGTGTGGGTGTACATAGGCGCTCCCACCGTACCTTGCCGGTCCAGGATGCCCCTCCCCAGCTCCAGCAAGCGCTGCAGCTGCTCGGGGCAGTCCCTCTCGAGGTAGGCTCTGTTCTGTTTGGCCCGAATCTTGTTCACTTCCCACTCCAGCTTGGTGGCCTGGGCCTTGGGCTCTGCTGCTCTCCAGTCCAGCGTCTCAGGGCAGAATTCCAGATGGTTCTGCCCATCGTACCCGTACTTCCAGAACCCCCTGGTGCTGTTGTCCTCTTGCACCTCACAGCCCAGGATCACTTGCAGGGTGTGGGACTCTGACGACACCCCTAGCTTCGTTACTGAAACCGAAGGAGTAAGTCCCTGTCTCACCATCCCCGGGGACCCCCGGACCTCAGACTCCTTCCCTCCTCCCGCAGGACCTCAGACTCCCGGCCTGCTCCTCCAGATGCATCTTCAAGCTAGAGGACTGCTCTCTGCCCACCTCGGAAGGCTGAGCGCCCTCTCCACGTACCCTTGCTGCGGTTGTGATTGTCCATGATGGTCCAGAAGTCGACGATGAACATGTGATCCCACCCTTTCAGGCTCTGACTCAGCTGCAGCCACAGCTGGCTGGCGGCCCCGCCCCGGACCCACGGGGCGCGGGGCTCTGCACGGCGACTCTCGTGACTGTAGGACACAAACAGCTGGTCGTCCACGTAGCCCAAGGCCTCAAACAGGGGCAGCCCGAGGTCCGGCACTGAGGCACCCATGAAGAGGTAGCGCAGAGAATGGGACCCTGGGGAGAAGGCAGGAGGACATCTCTGCAGGCCCCAAGCAGGAGTGGGAGGCGGGGGGGCCACAGCCCCGCTGGATCAAACTCACAGCACCAGCTGCGTCTGAGCCCACCACCCCATGACATGTGAGTGGCAGGGCCTCCCCGCCCCCCGCCACAGGCCCAGGTGCTCTCGCCCCCCAGGGAGCTGCCACCACCCCCTCAAGCTCCTAGCCTCTGACCTGCTTCCCACATTTAGGGCAACCTCCCGTGCAGCCCAGAAACTCTCCAAGATCCCAAAGCTCTCTAGCTGGGGCAGCGGAGCTCAGGAGTTGAGGCTCAGGGCAAATTAGATCCGGGTGCAGAGGAATTTGCTGTGGGTTTTTTCCATGACTCCCGTCGCTAAGCCCTTTCCTGTGTAAATGTTTGCTGTGAAATGCTTGCAGATCTGCTGATCCATAGCTAAAACTTCCAGAGCAAACCCAGAGGAAGCCTCAGTAAGAGCAGGTGAGAGCTCCCCTTCCCTCCGCTCTGGAACGAGGGAGTCCGGGACGATTGCCCAATGCCTAGAACAGCGCCTGGCATGTAGTAGGGGCTCCGTACATCCTTGCTAGATGAATCAATGACCACTCCTGGCCCTGAGCTCCAGATTCTTACACCCCACAGCCGGCAGGACACCACCAGTTGAATGACTAATTGGAAAAACCTAACTTAAGTCTAACTCTTGATTTCTCCCCAACTGCTCTTTCTTCTGCCTTCACCATCTCAGAAATGGCATCACCTATCACCCCATCAGGCCAATAAAACATTTAAAACAATAAAATAATTTTTACATAACAGAGTCGCCTTTGACTTTTTCTCTCACACAGCACGGAGATCCTGAGATCCTTCGGCAACTTCCTTCTCCATGCGTCCGCAATGCACCTGCCGCCCACCTCTCCTCTGCTCATCCCTGCCTCGACCTACCGAGCAGCCAGAACAGTCTTGCCAAAAGCTCTGACAGGACACGTCCCTCCGCAGCTAGGACACACACGGCAGCCCGCGAGGTCCTAGGAGACCCTGCCTGTGGCCTGCGGCTGAGTCCCTGACGAGTCCCTGCGCTCCTGCCGCACCCGAGCCACCCCTAACTGGGAAGCCGGGTCTCCCAGCAGACACTTGGCAATGTCTGGAGACACCTCTGACCGTCGTAACTGGGAGAATGCTACTAACATCCAGTGAGTAGAGGACGTCCGACCATGCACACAACAGGAAAGTGCCTGTTTCCCCGAGGGTGCAGTCCCTGACTCAACTCAACTTTCGGGGTCCACTCCACTCATCTGGGAAGCGATGCTTCCGGCTGGCACCACCCCCCTCCCCGTTTCCCTCAGCTCTCTGCTCTACCGCCAGCCTGAGAGGAGGCTGCCCGAGCCTCCCTACCTCGCCTCCTTCACAGCTCCCGCTGCTACCCGGGCTTTGGATCCTCTTGCTTGTTGCTTTATTATCACCCCCCATGAGAATGCAAAATACCAGAGAGCAAGGACTTGGCTCCCCGCTACTTCCTGGGGTCTAGAACAGGGCAACTCACGCTCCAATACTTCCTTTATACATGTGAACAACAAATATTTCTGTTCACATCAAATTTAAGTCTCCACCCCTTCTGCAGTGTGGGTTCTGCCTCAAAAGCCCAAGGTAAGGCTGAACAAAATTACCCACGAGTAGGTCATGCCTCATTCTCGTCACCTGTAAGCGTGGGTACACACACGACCTACCCTCCAAGTGTTGTTCCGAGACTGTGTAAAAAGGTGTGTGAAGAGTCACCATCACCTGAGATTGGGAACGGTGGCAGTGCTTCATTTGACATCCGAGAACCGGTCGCCTAAGCTCTTTCTAACCCGGGGAAGGAATATAACCCGAGGGCCAGGGAACACTAGTAAAATCGCCCTATGACGGGCTCCCACCTCCCAACGCTTAGTGGAGTCACGCCAGACCCCAGAGAGGAGGGCGATTAAACCGAGTTAAAGGTCAGTTATCATCACTGTGGCATCCTTCAGTAAAGGCCGTTAGTTACATATACTATGAAGAACGTTGCAAATCAACCCCCGCCCCCGCTGAAAATGAGAACTTTTTCGTTCAGTTCAAAAGTCCAGCAATCACAGGTAGGTTATTTTTCCAGGCAAAAGAATAACCGCCAAGAGTCAAAGGGCCGGGGTCAGATCTGTCTCGGGAGCCTCCCCTCATCCCGGGTTCGAAAGGGCTGCGGGTGGGGGTGCGGGAAGCCCAGCCCTGGCTCGCTCTCGCGCCCCACGCGCCCCACGCGCCCGCGAGGCTGGATGGGGGGACCCCGCTGAGCCGAGGCCCGCTGCCCTCGCCAGCCCTGCGCGTCAACGCCCGGCCGGGCCCACGCCGTCTTTGGGGAGAAGAACTTCCTGTTCGGGGACGGCCGGGAAAACACGACATGGCCCAAGCAGAACAAGAGCCCCCAGATGCGAGTCCGCGGACCCGGGGATCTCAGCTCAGCTTGGATGAGAAACGCACAGATTTGGAGTTAAAAGTAGTTAAAAGCGTCACAGCCGGCGGAGGGGGCGGGTGGCTCCGAGCGCCACCCTGGGGAGTTGCGACGGGCGTGGGGGGCGCACGGGTCCTGGGCGAGGGGCCACGCAAACCCGCCCGCAGCCGGCGGTGGAGCCCCTCCCGGGAGAGTCGGAGACAGGCTGCGCTCGGGCC
>NW_024425564.1:9840930-9885588 GCF_017311325.1 Ursus maritimus
CACTTGGCGACCCCAAGGGCTCCGCAGAGCTGGTTTCGATCTCGTCGCCCCGCGGCCCGGACTCACGCGGCGGCCGGTGCGCGGCCACGGTCCGCAGCAGGAGCAGCAGGAGCAGCGCGCGCCGCGCTCCCGGGCCCATCTCGGCGCTGCGGCCGCGCGTCTCCCCGGCTCGCTTTGCGCGTCCCGGAGCTTCACCTGCCTCCGAGCGGCGGCGACGCGGGCATGGCCAACGAGTCACCCTGGAGTCGCTGCCCGGGCTGCGGGGACGCCAGACAAAACTTCCTGGCCAGTGCGATCCTTTTCCGGGCCGGGGCTGAACAGAAACGCGCCTCCTGAACTTGAACTCTCTTGCGGCCGGGAGCACTGGCTTGTGAAACACTCAGTGACCCAGCTGTCCCTGGGGGTTTTCAGGCCTCAGGGGACGTTGTTGATGGGGGAAGGTATGCTTAACAATATTCTGACCTAAACAGTTCAATTTCTGATAGTCAGTATTTAAATAGTAAGTAATTTAAAAATTCAACGATACATTTTTCGAAATTTTTATCTTAAGTTCAGCTTGCCAATCTTGTTATTCAACTTAAAAATATGGTTTTTGTGTAAGACTTTCATTTTATTCCCACACTAGAAATAATTAAATAAGTTTAATAAATTAGAGACTACTGAAACATCTCTCACAATTTACATAGTTAAATTAAATTTCACAAACTTTACAACACATTGGAATCCCCTAGAAAATCATTTCACCTGCTGATGCCCTGCTTTTACTCTCAGCTACTCATTTAATTGGCGTGCAGTGCTACCTGGGGATTGGAATTTTAACACCCCCCCCAAGCTCCCCCCCACAAAGTTTGGGAACTCCTGCTTTAGATATTTCAAAACATATTAACAAATTTAATACATTTGGTTTTCCTAAAAAGCTTTAAATAACAAATAAATCCAATGAACAATGCCTTTTTAAGCATGTGTGCCAATTTTGGCCATCTAAGAAAAAATCAAACTTGGAAATTGGGGCCTAACTGTAGGGGGACATGAGATGCAACTGGAAAAATGTTGAATACAGTTGATGAGTACATTGGGGTTGGCTGTAATATTCTTTTTTCCTGGTAACAGCTTGATTATTGAGATTTAATTTACATACCATACGATTCATCCACTTAAGGTGCAAAATTCAGTGAGTTTTCGTATTTTCACAAAATTTTCGTATTTTACCGCAGTTTTAGAACATTTTTCATCCTCTCCACAAAGAAACTTTGTGCCTTTTAGACACTACCTCCACCCCCGCCCCTCAACCCCACCCCAGGCAGTCACTAATCTACCTTCTGTCTCAATAAAGTTACCTCTTCTGAACATTTCATGCACATGGAATCCTAGAATATGTATTTCTTCATGACTGGCTCCTTTTATTTAGCATAATGTTTTCACGTTTCTTTTTCATGGATAAATAATATTCCATTATACCCCATTTTATTTATCCATTTGTCAGTTGTTGGAAACTAGATTATTTCAACTTTGTGCCTATTAGGAATAATGCTGCTCTGAACACTTGTGTACCCATTTTGTGTGGGCTTATATTTTATTTTCTTTTGGGCGTACACCTACGGGCAGAATTGCTGGGTCATATGATGACTCTATGTTTAATTAACCTTTTGAGGAACGGCTAGACTGTCTTCCAAAGTGGCCACACGGTTTCGCGCTCTCAGCAGCAGAGAAGGACAGTTCTGATTTCTCTACACCTTTGCTGACACTTCTTATGGTTCGTCTCTATCATCCTAGTCAGTGAGAAGTACTGCCTCACCGGGCTTTGGATTTGCATTCCCCTGATAACTGGTGACATTGGACATCTTTTTTTTTTTTTTTAAATCCGATTATTGGCCATCTGTAAACCTTCTTTGGAGAAATGTCTATTCAGATCCTTTGCCATTTTAAAATCTGGGTTATTTATTTTCCTCGTTGAGTTGTAAATGTCCCTTATGTATTCTAGATAGAAGTCCTGTACCAGATATATGATTTGGAATTTCCAATTCAGTGCGTTATCTTTTTAGTTTCTCAGTGGTGTGCCTTGGGGCACAGATACTGCTAATGTCGGTGAAGAGCAGGGCGCCCGGGTGGCGCAGTCGGTTAGGCGTCCAACTCTTGATTTTGGCTCAGGTCATGACCTCAGGGTCGTGATATTGAGCCCTGTGTCAGGCTCCATGCTCAGTGCAGAGTCCCCTTGTCCCTCTCTCTCTGCCCCTCCCCCACTCTCTCTATCAAATAAATAAATAAATAAGTAAAGTCTTTAATATGTATATTACCCCTATTTGCAAATGGGGAGTTGAGGGTCCTGCCCAAGTTCACAGAGGTCACTATCTCTGTGAACTCACAGAAATGAATAATTTTTTGCCTTGAGGACTTCAGTAGAATCATAGAGGAACCAGGGCAGGTTCAACAGAAGCTGTGTTTTGTTCCACCTGGCTCCTGATAGTTTCTTCGTCTTCCTCTGAAGCAGGCGGCCTACAGCCAGGACGAATTCCTAGGAGCGCCGAGATTTGTTAGGAAAGCTTGTCTTCCTGCCTTCCTCTACGCTTTCACACACGCAAGCGCGTCTTGGGCCCGTCTAGGTGCCCTTCCACCTGGGGGCCCCCCTCCCCCCACCCCTTCAAGCTCCGTCCATAGGGACGGTCCCTTTCCAGGCCAAGAATGTTCATTCCTTTCCTTTGAGCTCCTGCTACACAGTGAGCGCAGCGGCCTTGCTCTGTGTTGTTCAGCACTGTTGCCTAGGCTCAGGACTCCATAAATACGCGAGGACTGAGTAAATAAATGAGCAAGTGAATGAATATCCAAGATCAGACTGTGAAGCCAACAGAAACCCACCGGGGAAGACTTCCTGGCTCTCTGTATTCGTGGGGCCCCTGGGACTCCTGACCGCGAGCGAATACACTGCATGAACTCTCGCATATATATGGATATATTGCCTCTCTGCTGCATTTGTCACCGCCTGACACCGTCTCTTTTCTTCTTGATAATCCTAATGCTTTGCAGAGTACCCGGCACAGGGCTACACAGTTGCTTCTACCGTAACCCAGTATATACTCTCCTGAAAAACCACATAGTCTTAAAAAAAAAATACACTCACATTCAACAGGGGTCATGGAAAACTAGGACGGGGCAGACAACTCAAAACTCTCTCGCAGGTGTGCAAAAGGAAGAAGCAACTGCTTTCCCCCCATATGCTCAGGGTGGATCTTCTGTTAACTCAGAACCTTGCACCGATGCTCGGTTGAGTTAACTGATGGATGATCATTAGATAGACACTTCGATACATTTCTTTTTTGGGAAGGTTTATTTATTTATTTTAGAGAGAAAGAGAGTGTGTGAGCCTGTGTGAGAAAAAGAGAGAGGGGGACGCTTGGGTGGTTCAGTCGGTTAGGCATCCACCTTCTGCTCAGGTCACGATCTCGGGGTCCTGGGATCGAGCCCAGTGTCTGTCGGGCTCCCTGTTCAGCACGGAGTCTGCTTCTTCCTCCCCCCGCCCCTCTTCCCACCCCCCTCCCGCTTGTGCTCTCTTTCTCTTTCAAATAAATACATTTTTTTTAAACTAAAAAAAAAAAAAAAAAGAAGGAAAGAGAAAGAGAGAGTGCATAAGCAGGGGGACCAGAGGGAGAAGCAGACTCCTGGCTGAGCAGGGAGCCCAGGGTGGGTCTTCATCCCAGGACCCTGAGGTCATGACCTGAGCCTGAGCCAAAGGCACTTAACCGACTGAGCCACCCAGGTGCCCCCACGTAAATACATTTCTAAGTAAAATAAAACACCGAGACACTGCTTAAGCATTGCTTTAAGTTCATATGCTCTTGCTTTTTATTTTTGTATGCCCCAAGTTCATATGCTTTTGCTTTTTATTTTTATATGCCCCAAGTTCATATGCTTTTGCTTTTTATTTTGTATGCCCCAAGTTCATATGCTTTTGCTTTTTATTCTGTATGCCCTAGAGAGACTGTGCCTTTGGGTTTGTTAATGAGCATGTTTACTTTTGCCACTTTGAGTGGTTCTACACCCATGACCTAACATTCCTAAGAGTGTGGGGCTGACAGACTATTTGAAGAAATAATGTTTGAAAATTTCAAACTTTGGTGAAAAGATATAAACTGAGTAAACCCCAAGTAAAATATAACCAAAGGAACTCATGCCAATCACTTTGTGATTACAATTCTAGAGACTAAAGACAGATTGAAAAACCTTAAAAGCGTCCAGAAAGAAACAAGCGATGTGGGGACGACAACTCAGAGGAAAGTGGGTTGTTCCTCTGAAGGAATGGGTGCCAGAAGGAAAGGGCACATGCTTTTGGGGCAGTGAAAGGAAGGAGTTGTTAACTGCAAGTTCTACATCCTTTAAGTAAAACTACCTTCACAAATGAAAGGGAGATAAAGACATTCTCAGATGCAGGAAACCTGAAAGAATTTTTTGCTAACATACCTATCTTTAAAGAGTGACTAGACAAAGTTCTTGGAACAACAAAGAAATGATAAAAGAAGGCATCTTAGAGTACCAGGAAGGAAGAATTTACAATGGCAAGGCCAGAAATATGGGTGAACACATAGGCAAACATTAGATTGCCTTTCTCCTGAGTTTTCTAAATCATGGTTGGTGATTGATACAAAAATTATAACATAGTTTAATACTCAAGACAATGTTTTTAAATAAAAAGGATAAAAATGAAGGGTCCATGATTCACTTGAGGTGATAAAACCCGATCCCAGTAGACTGTGAAAGATCGCATACATTGTAAGACCAAGAGTAACCACTGACAGAACTGTACAAAGAGTACACTCAAAAATATTATAAATAAATTAAGATGGAATTATTTTTAAAAAACCTGTTCAAATAACCTACAGAAAGACGAGGGGAAAAAAAAAACAGGAAAAACACAGAAAACAAATAATAATGTGGCAGACCTAAACCCTCACACGTCAAAAATCATCTTAAATGTAGATGGTCTAAATACCTAAATTAAAAACAGAAATTGGCAGAGTGGCTGAAAAAAAAACCTAGAATCTTAATTTCTTCTCTGTCAATCAAATTTGCATTTCCCATCTCAGGAAATGTCTCTGCCATTCACTCCATGGTTAAGGCCAAGATAGCCAAGCTCACTCTCAGTGTCTCTGCCACTGGAACATAAGATCTATGCAAGCCTTTGTTTGATTCGTACGTACAGTTATTATTATGGGTTGAATTGTGCCCAGTCAAAAAAAAGCTATGTTTGAGTCCTAATTCCTAGCACCTCTGAATGCGACCTTATTCGGAGATAGGGTCTTCATGGCGGTCATCAGGTTAAATTGAGGTCATTAGGGTGGGCCCTAAACCAATATGACTGGTGTCCTTACAAAAGAGGGGAAATTTGGACAGAGACATCCATGCATAGAGGGACGAAGATGGTTGTCTACAAGTCTAGGAATGCCTGAGGCTGCCAGAAGAGAGACCCGCGGCGGATTCTCTTTCTAAGCCCTCAGAAAGGACCAACCCTCTCAACACCCTGGTTCTAGCTATCTCGGCTCCAGAATGTGGGACAATACGCTTCTGTTGGCCAAGCCACCCAGTCTGTGGTACTTCGCTATGGCAACAAACGAACATAAGCTAAAACATTTACAGTACCTGGCTCAGTGCTTACACACAGTAGACACTCAGTAAAAAAATTGGTTGAAGTAAGAAATTGTAGGAAACACAAGCCTGGGTATCTGTGTTCTAGGAGACAAAACGGGAAGGAGCTGGGACAACTTGAGATGCAGATTCTCTTTCAAAACCCTATTTTCAGTTTGGTGCTGCATCCTTGTAGCCAGCTGTGCCTGAAAGTCCCTCTGATTGAGTATCACCCAAGGAAAACCCTCAGTCTCCTGCCGAGCTGGGCTCCAGAAGTTGCCTGGCTGTTAGTGTGGGGATGTAATCTGGGCATCAGAGTGCCTCTTCCACAGGTTTCTAACCAATCTACCTTTTCCAGTCCCGCTCACAACCCTGACCTCAGAGATACCTGATGTCTCAAAGACTTACATCTCTCTAGGCTTCTATGGTGGGGAGTTTGTTTGTTTCTTACTGGTCTTGTCCCCTTGCAGGTGTTGAACACGGATTTCTCTGGTCTGGCAAGGCGTTCATCCATCTGCTCTCCAGCTTGCAAAATTCTGTTGACCTCTCTCATGGGTTGTTTCGTCTCACATTCTCTTCATCTTTGAGGGTTTATGCCTTCTTTGTAAAGTCCTTTACCGTAAAAGGGTGGGGTTTGGAGAAGGAGCAGAGACTGACCTGTGTCCAACAGCCTGGTTAGCACAGTTGGTTCCTTTAAATAAAAAATGATGCGATGTGGGGCGCCTGGGTGGCTCTGTCGGTGAAGTGTCTGCCTTCGGCTCAGATCTCGATACTGGGGTTCTGGGATCAAGCCCCACATGACGCTTCCTGCTCAATGGTAAGTCTGCTTCTCCCTCTCTCTCGTGCTTTCTCTCTGTCAAATAAATAAATAAAATCTTTAAAAAAATAATGCAATGTAATAGTGGTAGGATGAACTCTATTTGCTAAGAACCATGTGTGAACCTTCTGTATATATAATCTCATTTCATTTTCAAAAATCTCTTGCCCTCTCTCAAGGAGTTTACAGTCAGATTGAAAAGATATGCCTATGGCATTCACTAGCCAGATAGCAGTGCCCTGGACTTGTGCTGGATCTCAAACCAGTAGGAGAGATAGGTGACGGTGTAAAGGTCCATAAGCGCAATGACAACTCCATTTCTTAGTGCAGATGTTATCTAACTCTGAGTCCAAAGACCTGGTTGCTTAGTCCTGGCCGTTTACTGTACTGGTTACTGGTATTTTTATTGTACTACTCTATGGACTTTCTCCAGCCGCTCTGAACCCCAATCTGCTCATCTGATGTTCAATGTGGGTAATATTTTCTGATCACCAATCGATTCTTTACGTGAATGACCTCTTACAGCTGTTAACAGATGTAGACACCAGTAGAAGGTAATAATTACCCAGCAGCTTAGGAATGAACTGTATGCAATACATTTTGGTTTAGCGTGTCCTCAGAACTAACGACAGATCATGGTGTAAAGGTCTAGCTCAGCTGCGAAGAGTTGGAGGTCACTGCAGTGACCAGTCCTGTTAAGTGTTCTCTTCGGGCTCCTTTGGCAGCCCTAGAAACTTTGAGGGAGGAAACGTCTTTGATATTTAATATCTTCCAACAGAAACTGTCCATACATTTTTTTCATGACTGATGAGAAAAGCAACAGAACCGACACTTGTTCACTTTGGTACAACCCAAGTTTTTGTAAACTTCCCTGTCGTATATCATTCCTGATGAGCATTTGTGTGTGCTTTAAACGCACATGAACTATAATCAGTCCGCCAGGCAAAGTTATATTGCGAAGCCACTTAAACTCTCTAGGTCTCAATTTTCTCATTTGTAAAGAGGTGATAACAACAGCTGTTTGATAAAATGGTATTTAGAATTAAATTTTTAAAAAGCAAAAATTAATAAATGAAGCCCTTAGTACAATGTCTGGTATATAATCAAGGTTAAGCCAAGATGACGATGATGATATATTCTAAAACATATGTTATATAATATACTATTATATATTCTAATATAATATAACTATATAATAAATACCATATATTATTGTATATTCTAAAATAATATTATTATATGATACTATATGATAATAATAATATTGTCAATGACATTGCTGACCTAAGGATGTCATTTCCTACCACGTAACAAACAGGTCAGACCCTCCTACACATTGCCTATACTGTGGTTTTTCTATTAAAATAATAATAATTTTGGGGGCGCCTGGGTGGTGCAGCGGTTAAGCGTCTGCCTTCGGCTCAGGGCGTAATCCTGGCGTTATGGGATCGAGCCCTACATCAGGCTCCTCCGTTGTGAGCCTGCTTCTTCCTCTCCCACTCCCCCTGTTTGTGTTCCCTCTCTCGCTGGCTGTCTCTATCTCTGTCGAATAAATAAATAAAATCTTAAAAAATAATAATAATAATTTTTAAAAGATAGAGCATATGCAGTCTCTCCAGGTCTTCGGGGTTCTTATGCTTAATTTGCTGCTCACATGTAAGACACAGTTGACGTGGCTTCTCCGAGATTGTTTTTAGGCCCGTTCCTCCCTGGTTCCCTGCTCTGCACCCCTGTCCATTCTCTTCCTACGCGTTTTCTTCTTTAAACTGTAGGCAGGGCGAGGCTAGTCATCTGTAGTTCTCCTCCTTAGTAACTGTTGGGGGAAGTGAGAGGATCAAGCAGCGTGGGTCTCTGGTCCACGACAATGAATCTCTTCATGAGGAGGGCTGACCCCAAAGGTCCTGGCAGCTGGCCTCCCTACTCGACCGTTCTCAATACTGTCAGCGTCACTTGTAAGTAAAAATCATTTCTGTCTGTCAAGACTGTATGTGAATGAGGTTTGAAATCTGGGCAGTACAATGTCAACCCAAGGTTAATGACTGAGGACTCTGCCAGGCAGGCCGCTGGAGAGGCAGCCGTCCAGCCGAGGGTGGTTTGATCTGGTGCGCCATCTAGTGGCCAGTCGTGCACCAGCATCCCGCCTCGTACATTCCCTTGGGCAGGAAAGGGTTGAGGCCAAAGCCAACCTGTGTATTACTCAGTTGTCCTTCAACAACTCGACTAGCCCTGAACACTTCAAAGGTTAAAAACAGGCAATGCTTTATCTAAAACTCTTTAAAGGCAATGCTTTATCTAAAACTCTTTTAAAGTTACTAGTTAGCAACCGGGCGTTCTGCCTCTCAAGGGCCTCTTCCGTCCGACTGGGAGAAACCTACACTTCAGCGCAGTGTCCTTCGGGGGCTTTGCCTGAGGGTGCGTGCTCCAGTCAAGGCGCTGAGTTGATCTTCCGCACATTGGCACATTGCGAAGTCACTAGCCCTTTCAATACGCACCGCTTAATACATTTACTATTATTCTCATTAGGACCGTTGCCATGGTCGTAACTGATACATTTAGCCAGGAATCTCAGAATTCTGCTCCCACTAGGCAGTAGAAGAGCCGATTCCGGTGTCCATCTCTGTGCGAGAGCTTCCTCCTTCTCTCTGTGGTCGTTGCACTTTGAGAACGAAAAGAAGAACTGAGTATTTTAAAAGTTGCCCTTATAAGATTCGAGCCCTAACCTCCTCCCCGGGGAAAATTGACTGCTCCCCTCTTTCAGGGCCCCTCTGACGTCTTCAGAGCAACCACTGTGACCTCCTTTTTCCTAGCGTCCCCTTCTCCAAACCTTTCCACCAACAGGGGAGAGCCCGCCCTCCTTACTTTCTTATTCCCCGAACCCAGTGCAGTGCAGGGCTTCTCGAAGGTGCTGATGAGTCTTCGTGGAATGAATGAATGAATGAATGAATGAATGAATGAATGATCCGGATTTCTCTGCACCACGTAGACGTGAGTCCAAGTCACTCGGTTTGTTCCTCTCACGTTCTTTCCTGCCCGTGGACGTCCTGCAGCGTTAGAGCTTCCCAGTGGCCCCTGTCAAATGGGGATAGTAATTTCTGTTCACCAAAAAGGACAGGAAACGGTTACGTGTATAATGAGACGTTAATAATTACAGAAAGGCCTGGAGAAATTGGAACATACCTGCCTCTAAAATAAGCTTTGGTTGGTTCGGAGCGCCACCTAGTGTCAGTCAGGTCAAACAGCAGATGTATCGTAAATGGCTTAGGCCGGGGAGGTGTGAGGCCCAAAGAGGATGTCCTTGAGCCGCGTGTGGAAAGGCCTTCTACCTAGCAATAGCTGGGGTGTATTTTAATTTATAGCACTTTATAGATTAAAAACAAGTCTTATCTTCGACTGTAGTTCAATTGGTATTTGTGTGTGCGCAAGTGTTAGGGACGTGGATTGTACTATCTTCAGGGCTGAGCCGGGAGAAATCTAAATTCTCAATCTCCATTTTCTTACTGATGAAATGATAATGAATGTGAGGGAGTAGAGGATGGTGGTGAAGAGGGAATGAAAACAGTGCATGTAATGCCTGGTCCGTACCGTGTGCAGTTACCTGTTATCTTTATTAGTATTATTGACACTGTTAAACCAACAGTTGCAGGATTGTCCTGTGTTGTGGTTATAGTAATATATGTGTGCTTTTAACAATAATTTTTCTTTAATATGTATGTATACATTTTGTACTTATAATATAGCAGGTACTATTCTAAGAGCTATATAAATATTAACTCATCAACTCACATAACAACCTATGAAACAGGTAGTATTACTGACATTTGTAGGTGAGAAGACTGAAACATAGAGAAATTAACTTGTCCAATGGTAAAGTTGAACTTGAACCCAGGCATTCCAGCCTCTGAGGCAGTCAGTTTGATAAATATACTATGCCATCTCTGTATTTTTCTTGGATTATTTTATAAAATTAAGAGGAAATATAAATGCCACTACTATTAACCATGAAAAGTATAAGAAATCTATGTACTAACTGAAGCATAGCTACAAATCTGTAGGTAGGCTAATGTAGTAAGAATTTGGTCCCAACAAGGATTTCTGTTTAACTCCAGCAGGTTTAGGTGAGTTTAGTAAAAAACTCAGGGTGATGGAGTTCCTAGCCATACCTGCCTGCCATGGAAAATGTGCACAGACCTGAGATGCAGAAGGTGGGGATGGGGTGACTATGTGAGTGTCATCACCACCTCTTCCCAAGTTTTAGGCAAGGAGTGAGCTCCAAGAACAGCAATGCGGGGGTAGATTCTGAGTGACAGTGATGGTCCTGGGTTATATGCTCACCTACCACACCCCAACACACACACACACACACACTTACAGGCATGTGCACACACCCACACTCATCTCCCTTCTCCGATGGTCTGGCTGCATCTCCTGTTAGGGTCTCTTCTTAAAGTCTTCCTTGGGTTAGCACCTAGCAGTCATGTTACCTTTCAGAGGCTTCCAGGAACAGCACACATCATTGGAAAGAGTGAACAAGCTTGTTGGATGGTCTCTTCTCACCCTCTCCAAATTAAGGAGAGTACCAACTTTCTCAGGGTCACTCCAAAACAGCACAATCCCATGGTGGCTGGAGCTCATGGAAAGAAAGCTCAAATAAGAGGCAACGGTGTGTTCAGCCCCGTCTCAGGAACTGTATGCATGGGATCTAATTTAATCCTCACTATATGCCTGGGGGGGGAGGTGCTATTCCCCTGTCCCAAAGGAGGAAATGTAAGTGGAAAGTTTGAGGACTTAGCAGGGTCCCCCCGCCGCGTGCAGGAATCGGGACCGGAAACAGTGTGCTTTTCCCAGCGCCGCTATCTTCCCAGCCTTTTGCACCAGGAGCTCAGCTGTGATCTCTACCTGATGGCAGCCCGACAGGTTTCGGGTTAGCCTGGGGCTGCCAGGATTTCCAGCTGGCTAGGGAATGTGGAAGCTTTTTGAGGTGACCTTCCATCATTTATATATGCAATAAAATACATAAAATATAATGTACTGTAATATGATATATGGTATTCTGTAGCATACGTTATACATACAAATCATAATATGTAAAAATGAATCTGTGATATCTGTTATATGTTAATTATACATCATTATAAACGTAATAAATTTTGTACTTAATAAATACTACCAATAAATATAGATACACATTATTAAATTAATTTAACACTCAGTTTTTATTTCTAAAGTAGTTCATATGTCTATACGTGTAACCTTCATTAATGAAATCTGGGGGGCCCTACTGACTTTTAGGAGTGTGAAGGGGTCCTGAAATCTAGAAGTTTGGGAACCACTGCTCTAGGCTGAACTCTGATGTCTTATTTTCCCAACCGGATTGGTAAGGACTGGAAGGCAAAGGTGTAACCAGCGCATGAATATTTTAATTTTTTATTCTTCTGTTCTCTCCGTGGTTTGGGTCTTTCTGATCAGACATATCGCATTGTACGATAATGACGCTGTGTGTCAGTCACGCCAGTTATCATTCCTTGAGAGGAGGCACTTGCTGGGCTGATCTTTGTTTCTATGATCTCTTCTGAGTCTTCTGCTTGACAAGAGCCTTGCGTGTGCAGAGCTCACGCGTGGCATCGTGATGGGCTAGGAATAAAAAAGCAGTAATATATCCTAACAAATCTATCAAAACCTGTGTGTCCACGTTTCCTCCAAAATAGTCACTATGTAAGGCTCTATGCTCATTACTATGTTCATTCAGGCTACTGCCTAAAATATGTCTGCATCTCCTGCATTCTGATCACCTTTATCATGGGTGTAGACTGGGAAGCTGTAACAACGTATATATTCTCACTATTGATAAATCCTTTCCTTTTGAGGGGAGATTTGACTTTCAGAACAGTTTAAAGTCATTTGAAAACAAGCTTTCAGAGTAAGGGGGCTATGGATGACCTCGTTTCCTGCGTCACTTACGTGGTCGTAGGAGCAATTCCAAAATGTTAGGGCTCGTTCCCTTGGTGATACTCTCCGTGTATTTGTTATTCTGTGCTTTAACATTACGTTCTCCGTCTGCTTCCCCAATGTCTTTTAAGGATGTGTCAGGAAATAAACATACAGAAACAGTAGTCTCAGCCCTTAAGGTGCCCACAGGCTGGTGCGGGAAACATTTTGGCTCAGGTCTGATGACCTAAATGTTGGCTATTTGCCTGCAGAGACTGGATTGTTCGTCGGAATGGTTTGTGGGGCTGAAACAAGCAAACAGACTGGAGAGCCTACAAACTTCTTTAGGCTGCGGATCTCCTGAAACTCTTTCCTACGTACTTTTTCTCCGGCTGCCCTGTATCATCAACCTCACAGCGGAACAAAGCACTGACCATTTATACTCTTGAGCCGGCAGGCCAGGGGAGTGGCTGCTATTATTGGCCTCATCCATTGGTGAGTCAGGAAGAAGCAGCTTTTAATCTCCCAGTTGGGGCCTGTAACAAGGTTCACGAATATCAGGTTAGCTACCTTCAGAAGCAGACAGAACCCTCGTCTGTCATGGTGAAGAGGATCCATACACCTGCCCCAGCAACTCCTCTCATTGTCCTTGTGTATTTCTTGCTGTTCAAGTCTCTCTCCCCCGCGCGCTCTGTCCAGCTGCCATTACAGTCTTCTGGACTTGACGTTCGGCTCTGCATATTTAATTTTGTTTACCAGCTTTCCAGACCTGAAGAACATGAAAACAATTAGCCAATCCGTAATATTCAGAATGTGTGTAAATACAAGAATACACAATTTATCGCATTGCAATATTTGTGTTCTAAGTTTATTGTTGGCTACCTTGTGGTCAGCAGTCTTGAATGGGAAGACCACAACCTTGACCTGAATTTTCCCTTGGGGCTAATTTTATTAGGCTTTCTGTTGCTCACAGGCTTGTTCAATCTTATTTCAAAGCCCGAGACTCCATGACACACCTACCAGATCTAAGGTTACTTTAAAGTCGATGGCCAAAAAGTTTTGTGTCTTCTGATTTCTAGAATGGTTTCTAAAGATTCCGATGTGGAGCACTTGGAACAAACCAACTAACCAGGTGTCAAAGTATAATCTTCAAGAAGTTAAAAACAGACATGTCCTACAAGTACTGCTTACAGCAGGCTCATGCACGGGACAAAGAATGTTGTTAAGTCATTAACGAGGGAGTACCAGGATGACAAAGTTAGGTCGAGGCAGGGTACAGGAGAATGAAATAACGCGTTCAGTCAGGAAAAGAAAGAATGCGGGAAGGTACGAAACTGGTTAATGTTCTATGAGGCAGAGCAGTCATCACTTTTAGGGCTATCTTTTCTACTGGAGAGAGTTCATTTGCCTCTCGACTGGACAAAACCCTTATTAGTGTATCGATCTTCTACAAGTGAATGCCTAATTTTACATATTCTGGACCTAATCAAAGAGTAAATATGAAGTCAGTTACCTTCTAGAAAGCCGGGCCGTCCAGAATGGTAACTAGTAATCCCATGTGGCCAATGAGCGCCTGTAAGGTGGCTAGTCTGAAATGGAATGTTCCACGAACGTAAAATACACTAGATTTGCAGACTTGCCATGTGAAAAAAAAAAAAAGGAATATAAACTATCTTATTTTTTAAAATATTGATTACATGTTGAAATGGTCATAATTTGGATAGATTGAGAGAAGTAGAATATATTATTAAAATTAAATTCACCTGTTTCTTTTTACTTTCGTCAATGCAACTACTAGAAAACTTAAAATTACACATGATTCACGTTCTATTTTATCGCAGAGCATTGCCCTAGAGCATCGAATGACCCACAAACGAACCTAGACAATTTTCGAATACAGCTTGGAAGGATGGGAAGGATGGGAAGGACACGAAGAAAGAGTTTTCCCTTGTTTTTAAGTTTTGGATACTTTTTCTCAACACAAGTTACTGGGATCTGGAGACGGGTTACTTGTTTCTCTGACTTGAGATCTGGACATCAGATTTGCACGTAGGGAGATGTGTTTTGGTTGATTCAACCTGAGTGATCATATTAGAGAACTGAATCACAGTAATCAAATTTACATGCTACTGTTTTATAAATCAGGACATCAGTTTATAGTGAAGGGAAGTCCAGTGACCTGGTAATCGAGACTTTCCACTGCTACTTTCCTGGTGGTAAAGCACACTTTACTGAATTTCAGATGCCTGTGGGGGCGGGGCGGGGCAAAGGAGGGGATCTCATTGCACAGAGAATCAGAGCAAAGTGGCACGCTCTTATTTTGTTTTGTTATTTTGTTACCAAAGTATATTAGTATGATAAAAGTGCTTTAGTTGTTCAAACACTTTCAATAACTTCTTACAATTCCTATACCCTAAGTCACAGTGAGGGATGGCAGGTCTAAAGTAGTTTTCTATGGCTGCTAATTCATCCATCACTAATCTTATTAGCCTGCTAATTCCCAGAGGACATGATCAGTAGTACAGACAATTTCCAAATGTTGAACAAATGCTGTTCAATAAAACCATGGAGTTATCTTTAGTCTAACAGATGCCTCATTTTTTATTCATCACTGAACTTAAGTTGTACAACTTGATCACAAGCGAAGGCAGATATCTTTCATACATATTTTCATGTCGCTGTATATTTGAATGGGAATTTCTAGTAAGTTGTAACACTTCCTTTGTCCCTAAATATAAGTTTATAATTACATTACATACATGAGTAGTAAGTTTATTCAGCTTTTTCTCTCAAGAAAAAATTGAAGCTGCTTGCAACCAAAGGCTGAAATATGAAGTTAACAAACCTTAAAGAAGTAAAGCAAACTTGAGAACAGAATATGTAAGACCCACTTTAGGGGGGATGAGAAGAGGTGTTCTTATCAACAACAAAAAATGGTGTAATAATTTATATGCCCCAGTACTTTCCCTCTATTTCTATTTAAAATTTTGCCATCTATTTTGCTGAACTTCAAATACATAGCTCATCTGATAAAAGCGTATCACATTAAAGTCAGCTGTTTTACTTCCATCCAGATCTTTGAATTCCCAGTTAGAGAGTCCTTCTACAGCATAACATGTGTTAGATATTGTTACTGGATATAACCTAGAATTTTCATGTGCTGAAATTCATCCCTTTACTGGAGCATATAAAAATAAATAAATAAATAAATGTTTGTTTTCTTTGAAAACAGATAATCTCAATGTCTATAGCTGCCAAGTCTATTGAGGATTTTTTTTTTTTTTTGGAGACTTAGGGGGTCTCCCTTCTTCCCTCATTATCCCTATTCTTGAGGGTCAGACCCCCTGCCTTGCACAACCCAGAGGGGAACCTAGAACCTTTTTAAAAACTGCCCAATTTCTCGCCTTTGGAGAAGTGAAGAGTGCCCCGCCCCCATCTGTGAAAAGACGGATTTGATAAAGAATTTCAATGTCTTCAAGTCTAAGATTTAAGTCTCTAACCCCCCCACGATCCTGGACACCCCCTAAGGCTTATGGACCCCCTTTCATCCAACCCTAATGGCTTTGGACTGGCCCGGGAATCCTTGTCCCAGTCCGCGGTTCCTGTGGGTCTGTGCGCAGAATTCACAGAGGACCTGTGTTACTTCCCTTGCGAAGAAACAGAATTATCGTGAAAACTTAGCTGGAAACCATTTCGTTTTTGTCTCCCGAAGAAGGGAAGCATGTGCCCAACCACCTCTGAGAAAAAGAACTTTCAGGGGCAAAGGAGCGAACAGGTAATTTAGAAGAAAAACAGAAAGTAGTCTCCGACTGTCCTGGACTTCCCTCGGAGTTGGGGGAGTTGGGGGCGCCTGGACGCGTTGTCTTTGGGCTTGAGGAAAAAATAAATGGAGAGCACGAAGCCTGAGGCTTCTCGGATCCTTTCCCGACCAAAGCCGGGAGATTTGGTGCGGGGCATTTTAACATTTTCCCCCTTTTGTGAAGTGGAACAAACACAACTTGGGCGCACGGCGGCTGCTCGGAGCCTGCCAGCCGGGCGGGCAAGCGGAGCACCAATCAGCGCGCGCCTGCGCTCTATATATACGGCGTTCCGGCCCCGGCGCACCCACGGCGCTCTGCCACTTGTACCCAGTCTGAGAGCCTCAGCATGTCGGAGACCGCTCCCGCCGCTCCCGCCGCCGCCCCCCCTGTGGAGAAGGCCCCAGTGAAGAAAAAGGCGGCCAAAAAGCCTGCAGGGGCGCGCCGCAAGGCGTCCGGGCCCCCGGTGTCCGAGCTCATCACCAAGGCCGTCGCCGCCTCCAAGGAGCGCAGCGGCGTGTCCCTGGCCGCGCTCAAGAAGGCGCTGGCGGCCGCCGGCTACGACGTGGAGAAGAACAACAGCCGCATCAAGCTGGGCCTCAAGAGCCTGGTGAGCAAGGGCACTCTGGTGCAGACCAAGGGCACCGGCGCCTCGGGCTCCTTCAAGCTCAACAAGAAGGCGGCCTCCGGGGAAGCCAAGCCCAAAGCCAAGAAGGCGGGCGCGGCCAAGCCCAAGAAGGCGGCTGCGGCGGCCAAGAAACCCAAGAAGGCCGCGGGGGCGAGCGCCCCCAAGAAGAGCGCCAAGAAGACCCCCAAGAAGGCGAAAAAGCCCGCGGCGGCGGCTGTCGCCAAGAAAGTGGCCAAGAGTCCGAAGAAAGCGAAGGCTGCCAAGCCCAAGAAGGCCACCAAGAGCGCAGGGAAGGCTGTGAAGCCCAAGACTGCCAAGCCCAAGGTGGCCAAGCCCAAGAAGGCTGCACCCAAAAAGAAGTAGGTGGTTGAACGTCTGCTTCTAAACCCCAAAAAGGCTCTTTTCAGAGCCACCACTATCTCCGAGAAAGAGCTGAACATTGTTTACTCACCCTTCTCTTTTCCTCTTTACCTTTAGCTCTGGAAGAGGGTTGCGGGGGGTGTGGTTGGCAATTAAGGGCTCGCGCCGACCGGAAGAGAGCGAGGGGGGCGGAGGGGTCCCTGTGCGCGTCCGTGGGCCCGTCCCCTGCCCTGCGGTGCCGGGGGTAGCTTCCCCGGCGGCAGTGCGGAAGCGCTGTCCCGAGGCGCGCGCTCGTCCGCCAGCCCCGCCCCGTGCCGGGTGCATCGAAAACAAGCTCAAACCCAGCCAGCCAGTCTGTCTGCAGGGATACCTCGATTGGGTTGGAAAGTCATTCAAAAGTCCCGCCCTGCTCGCGGGTTGGCCCGCTCCTCCAGCCCATGATTTTCGTCGTGCGTTTTATTGGGTGGCGTCCGGCCTCCTGTGTATTCTGTGTATGTTTGGCTTCTAGTGGGTTGATCTTGGCTTTTCCGGTTGATAAGGGAGCGTGTATCTGGCCTTTCGGACACTTCCCATGTTTTGGAAAATCAAGCCGGTGTGTCCGGGGCAGCACCGGCCCGGGAGGAGAGGGGGCAGGCGCCCGTGCCCCGCGCTCTCGTGCGCAAGCCCGTGCGCCGCGGCCACCAAGTACCGCGTCTGAAAAGACGCGCAGCGGCGACTCTGCCCAGGCGCACGGCTGGACCGGCGCCTCCTGTTCCTCGCCTCGTGCGTCTTTGGACGGAGGCGTGACGGATTCGAGCGCATCAAAAACAACTTTTCGTCGGCCATTTTGTCCTGGCAGCGGGTCACGAGCGTCGTTTCAGGCACACGTCAACATCTAAAGACCGGAGACGTTTGAAGGCATTGCGGTGCGGTCCCCACTCCCAACAGTTTGGACGCGAGGACAAAATACAGGTAAACTGTTGGAAACGTAGGCGTGTCTGGGGGCGGTCTCTCTGATGAGGGGCTTTCGTTTATAGTCACAGTGTTCTCTGTGGGTTCTTTTATATTCGCGGCGTTTCTTCTGGACAGAGAAAGTCCTAGTCCTGTTTTTACTCTGGCGCACACATATTTTCTTGAGACGAGTTCCCGGAATAGGGGCTTCTGGGACCTGCAGCTCAGCTCTTCGTCCGTTGCCAAGATGACGGATCTAGTCGTTAATCTGGATTCGTTCCCCCCTTACTGGTAGTGACCACGAGTGTCATCCCTGCCCGCACCGCCCCTCCCAGCACAGTGGGGACGCTTCCAAAGTCCCTTGTGAATAGAAAGACCTCCGCTTTGAGGGCGCAGAGCGCGCGCGCACTCACCAAGACAATTTTCCCATGGTTTCTTCCAGTAATTTTTGTGCTGTTAATTTCACATTTAAAACGATTGAGCCTCTATTTTGTTGTAAGGTTTAGTAAATGTATACAACCCTTCCGTGTCTGCCCCCCTCCCCCATTTTGAGAGGCCGCCTTTCTGTAGGCTAAATACCGTGGGTAGGTGGAGTAATTGTTGGTTTTCTACTTTGTTCCCTTGATCTTTCTTGGCCATACCTCAAGTGTGATCACACTGTTAAGTATTGTTCACAGAACTATTTTCAATGCTGAGTATATATGATCTATAGAAGGTATTAAAATAAAAATGGAATGTTTAATAAACTGAGATGTTGTGACTAATAGCTGATAAAGCTCATTCCCTCTCGTTGCTCTTCTTTCTCAGAATTTCCTGGTTATTCTCTTTTTGTTGATTTTGTTTTTCCAAATGAATTTAAGATGCTTGCTCCCTCCCACCTCTTCATCCCTCCATTAGGCATAAAAAGCCCTCAGTAGTTTCTTTGGGTTGTTGTTAAATTTACAAATTAATTTGGGGGAGACAATGAGTTTTCCTATTCAAGAACATTTTATGTTTTTCCACTTTTTCCCCCCAAATATTTTGTGCCTGAGGAGAATGTTGCAAATTTTCTCCAAATATTATCTTCATATTTCCCATTACCTTTACTCCCAGATATTTTGTGGTCTTTGTTGCTGTTGAAATGGCAACCTATGAGATTTGAGATTCCTTGAGGACCAGCATCCTATAAAGTGCACATTCAAGAAGATACCCAGTTATGGAAGAGATCTATGCCTGTGTGAATTAACAACCTCTAGAACAGTGCTGTCTATAGCCAAATAAAAGAAAAAAGAAACAAGTGAAATAAATTTTAATAACATAATTTATTTAAGCTAATACATCCAAAATATTCTCGTTCAACTTAAAAGCAATGTAAAAATATTTATGAGACATTTCACATTTTTTTGTTTCTCATATGTCTTTGTAAACTATGCAGACAGCATATCTGAATTCCTACTAGCCTGTTTGAAGAGCTCAGTTAACTATGTGTGGCTTGTGGCAACCATATGGACAATAAAACTCTAGAATGCCCTCTGGTCCCAAATATCCTGGTCTTCTCTAACCTCACCTTTGGCTTAAAGCTTGCATGTCAGTGTGTTAGTATATACTGTCCTCTGTGGCCTAAACTTTTGTTGAAGTGCCTGACCTTAAAGGATGGTTGACTGGTCCAAAGGGCATTGGGCCAATATGAACCATCAAAAATTTTCTGTCCAAAAACTGGAATTGAGTCAGAAACTGAGATGACCTGATGTCCAGGGAACTGCCTTCTTAGACACTCTGTAGGAGAAACCAAGAAGTCTGGTGAATAAAAAGAGCAGAATGGAACCAAGTACAGAGCAGAGAGGAGAGATGCATAGAGGGGTGTTCTCTGGGTTCCTGACATTGGACTTCTTGGTTCTCCTGCCCATCTGAACTCCTGCCGCTGGGGTCACCTTGCTTGGCTCAGGTCGGGTCAAGTTTTAGCAACCAGGAGACTTAATTAAGACACTGCAAATATAATCACAGTTAGTGCTTATGGTTATAGCATACTGCATATCTGTGCTCCCTTTCTCCTTCAAATGCTTTCAAGTCCACACACCTTTTGAGTTTATATACTTGCAATCGTTCCTAACATTGACTGTCTCTTGCAAACAGATCTGCACAGGTAACGGGTGTCCTTTACTTTCAAATGAAATGTATTCCTCAAAAACAAATATCGCCCTTTTCTAGTAAGGGTAAAGGGAGAGTTCATTCACAGAGAGCTAAAAGTTGTAATAAAAATCTCTAATTTTGCCCAGACTTTGGATACAATCTTCATCAATGTTTCTTTGATTTTGTTCCATTCCCTCACCAGTGTTCACAAAGTTGACTGGCTTAAGCCTCATTCCATAAGCCATTCATTAGACTCTAATTTGTCCACTCTAAGAAAAAGGTCCTTGTCTTGATTTCTATTTTATGAAGTCTATATTTTATTTTGACATTATTAATATTATTTTCAATACTCATTATTATCATATTGATAATAGCAATAATATATTCAAATAATTGCCCAAACACAGCTGATTGGATAAAACTGTCAATGAGTACTGCATAAACTAAACTGTGATTGATAATTCAGCAATGAAATTCATGATCTCATGTCCGTGTATGACAAAAGCATGAGTAACGCAGAAATTAAAGGCTACTTGTAACACATTATACCAAACTTTTTTTTTTTTTTCCTGCCCATACACAGTGCTCTCATGGCTGAAAAATTAAATATCCTATTCCTTCTCACAGGCAAAGTTCTAGGTATCATTCTTTGCCTAAGGGAAACGTAGACAGTAACTTTGGGTTGAAATTCATGCCAGAGATGAACAGGTCCAGGAGATGCAAGATTACATCATTAGAGGATTTCACAGTGGAGCAGGGATTTAGGGCACAGTGGAAACAATAGCTTTGAGAGCTCGCATTTCCTGAGCTCTAATGTACAATGTGCCAAGCATTGCTGCTCAGCACTCTCCACTTATTATCACTTTGTCACAGCACTTTGAGGTAAGTGTCATTAATCCTGGGGCTTGGTGATATTAAGAATGTACCTAGTTAGTTTCCGATCAGTGAGCCAGTGTAATTATCCTCTGTACGCTAGTGTTTTTCCTCAGAAGTACAATAAGAGCTATATAGGTTATTTGACATTTTCTAGTAGCCACATTTAAAAAAGTAAAAAAGAAACAAATAAAATCTATTTTCATATTATTTTAACTCACAATGATAAAAATATTATTTCAACTAGTTATCTGGGGCGCCTGGGTGGCACAGCGGTTAAGCGCCTGCCTTCGGCTCAGGGCGTGATCCCGGCGTTATGGGATCGAGCCCCACATCAGGCTACTCTGCTGTGAGCCTGCTTCTTCCTCTCCCACTCTCCCTGCTTGTGTTCCCTCTCTCGCTGGCTATCTCTGTTAAATAAATAAATAAAATCTTTAAAAAAAAAATAAAAAAATATTATTTCAACTAGTTATCTAATACAAAAAATATTAAGGAGATTTTTAAATTCTATTTTTCAGACAGCTCTTTGAAACCTGCTATGTAGTTTACCCTGAAAGCTCATCCCAATTTGGACTAGTCACATTTCAAATGCATAATAGCCATCCATGGCTAGTGGCGACTGTCTTGGACGATATAGCTCCATAGTAAATACTGTGGGGAAGACACAAGCAAATACTTGCTCTGTAGCAGAATCCAGATGTTTCCAAGGAAATGATTATTCTGAGCTGGTCCTGAAGGCCAGAGAGCATCCCTAAGACATGATGGTTCTACTCATCCTACCCACTTCATGTCATACCAGGCCATTGAGCAGAGGACTCTGACAACAGAAGTTAGCCCAAGCCAGGCCACTGTATCTCCTACCCATCCAGCCTAATCTGTGAGACGTTACCCTCGAGGAGCAACTAAATCTAAGAATCCCTTTCTGGGCAATCTTATTGATCAGAAGATATTTAGAGTGTGGGTTTCCTGTGAGATTGCCTGTCAATAATACTTATTAGTAGTATGAATTTAGCCAATTAACTAAAATCTCTTAGGCTAATATTCTTCCTCTATAAAATGGACACAGTGAGAGAACTTGACTTTCCGTGTTGTATTAAGAATGGTATAGGGGCACCTGGGTGGCTCAGTCAATTGAGCATCTGAATCTTGATTTTGGCTCAGGTCTTAATCTAGTCATCGTGAATTTGAGCCCTGCATTGGGCCCCATGCTGGGTGTGAAGCCCACTTTAAAAAAAAAAAGGTATAGAATGATAGAGAACAATTCAGGCCAATCAGTTCACATGGTACTTGACCCATGGAAAACTATGAATGTTAGCTATTAGACTGATTCCAGTGAAAACATGGTTTTATTGCTCTTCCTATGGGGACCTCTCTAAAGGAAGATGATATTCAGTCCAGAATAGATCTATAACACCTGGCAACATTGTCCCAGGGAACTCACATTTACACTGAAAGTGTTCAAATTGCTTGAAGTTGACTTTATATCCTCCCCACGAAGTTTTGTCTTTCTGGTATCTCTGAGAATGGTACCACCATCCGAAGCAGCATGCAAAGCAAAGCTCGGATTATCCCAGAGGCCTACGAGTCATCCCAAACCAGCGATTCTCCACTCCTAGGGCTCTCTGCTGAGATGTGTTAGAGTGGTAGGGGGACAGGGAAAGGTCTTGTATCATTTAGAAAAGCATAGCCACTGCTCAGAAGCACATTTACCCTTTAGCTAATGAAACTCAAATGTTAAGCCCAGTACTTCCAAAGCCCTGAGAGGGCCTCTTGGGAGTATGTTCACTTGGTCTCTCTCTCTTTTTAAAAATTTCAATGTTAAGATATTTTATTCACAGCTGGTTAAACCTGTTGTTTATTGCCACTCAATCTTCCCTTTCGTAATACAATTCACCTTTTGCCTTATTATGCTGGGATATTGATGAACACATTTGGATTTGTGTAAGAGAAATTTTACTTCATATATGTTTAGTTTAGTGTTAGCGAGGTAAACAATTTGCAGATGTGCTCACATAGAGTTCAGTTCTAGCCAATCGGATGTAAGAATGGTTTCAAGGAACGTACTCCTACTGCTCACGGACAAACTTACCTGGATTTCAGGCAAGGAGATGTAGGACTAGATAACGACATCTATGTCTTTGTAGCAACCGCAGTAAGAGTAAAGGTGTCTAGCATGGATGAATCAAGATTGGCAGTGTAGAGAACTGAAAGCCTGTCCATGAAGAATCCTTCCAAATTTTACAACTCACATATGAAAGAAGCTTGACAAAGGATTTCCCAAATTCGAAAACAATCTTAAAAATGACGCTACCAATGATATGTTTTGAAGATGAAACTCAGTTCTAAGGTATCAAGAGAACAAAACAAATTGTGATCAATTTACCCTGGAGGAAATACTGAATTCTCCTCCCACTGTATATATAGAAAATATACCATATATATATATAATTTTTTTTTTTTTTTGGGTGAGCAGCAAAGCAAGGTTTATTGAGTGATAGCACAAAGTTCCCAAGGAGGGAGGTGACCTGAGAGGGTTGCCTTCCAAAATAATTTTCAAGTGAAAATGGAATCAATATGCAGTCAAAAATATTCTAAGAAAAGGAAACCACGCACATTATAGTGTATTTGAGAGTTAATAAAATGTGCTATTTTTCTGAACTTTGTGATGGCTATGGTTTTATTTTTGTAAAATTGGAATTTGGCTCTTCTTTCAATGTAAATTAATATTCAGTCTGGTTTTGTATTTTAAATTTTGAATTTGTTAAGAGTTGCCAAGTTGTGTAAGTTTTAGGCCTCAGAAAACCTTGAGCTACCAGCAGTTTAGCATGATTTATACTTAGAAAATTAAAGAAATTAACTTTAGTTAATGATTTTGTATTTATTAAAAGGGGACGTGGGTAGGAGAGACACTCTAGGTAGCAACCTGTCAGAGTCTCAAATCCCATTGATTTTAGGATGCATAGGCAAGCTTTGGATAATGATTGGCAAATCTTTCTTATTGCATATATGTATTTAGTGGGTCTCCGCTGGTGAGTACAGAAGTCAGTTTCTATCACTCTATCACCTGCCCTTCTCAGGTAGACCAATACAAGATTTCTGGAGTCAGGATACATGAAATGTTTTGTGGACTACTGAAAACGTTATGGATACTGATAATGCTATTAGATATACTTCTATTATGCCAAATGGAATAAAAGTTGTTACAGGGGATGGTCTGGACCCTCTACAAACCCACGTGACTAAATGTTCTCTTTGATGAAGTCCAACTGAACAGGCAAAAGTAATCAATATAAGGGGTTTCAAGGAACTGCACACGTCAGTCCAACTAAGAGCTTATTTTGCCCTCTATTTCTTGTGTACTTGTGAAAACAACTTGTCTAACTGCTCCAAGAAATTAGAACTGCATTCTTCAAGTCACCCCAGAAATGATAAAATGTACTTTAACATTCGAATACCTCATACCTAAAACATTCCACGTCAGAAGTTCCTTTCGTAGCAACGAAATTGCGTTTCGGTAGTTAGAACTAGAAATTACAGCTGTTTTAAAAGATTGTGGGTGGCTCTGAAAAGAGCCTTTTGCAACCAGAAGCTTGTCTTATGCCCTCTCCCCGCGGATGCGGCGCGCCAGCTGGATGTCCTTGGGCATGATGGTGACGCGCTTGGCGTGGATGGCGCACAGGTTGGTGTCCTCGAAGAGCCCCACCAGGTAGGCCTCGCACGCCTCCTGCAGCGCCATGACGGCCGAGCTCTGGAAGCGCAGGTCGGTCTTGAAGTCCTGCGCGATCTCGCGCACCAGCCGCTGGAACGGCAGCTTGCGGATCAGCAGCTCGGTGGACTTCTGGTAGCGCCGGATCTCGCGCAGGGCCACCGTGCCGGGCCGGTAGCGGTGCGGCTTCTTGACGCCGCCCGTGGCCGGCGCGCTCTTGCGGGCCGCCTTGGTGGCCAGCTGCTTGCGCGGGGCCTTGCCGCCCGTCGACTTGCGCGCCGTCTGCTTTGTGCGAGCCATTTGGAAAAACTGTAAACACACCTAAAGCCTGGCGGGCAAAGGCGAAGATTCCTTTATATACAGTAAGAAGCATTCTGATTGGTCTTGTAATTTTTCAAAAGAACCGCGCGATAAAACCATTGGTCGAACTGTAGCCACGTTGATTAATTACTGGAGAATCTGATTGGATGAATTACTCCACGTCTCTCCCTCTTTACAGTGTTAATATTCAAAGATTGTTTTATGCTTTCACTACGTACAGTAGGCCTAACCAGTCATTTAAGAAGTATGTTAAATGTAATTTGTGTGGTTTTGTAAACCTAAATGGGACCTGAGAGTACCCCATCTTTACAGGCTCGGAGGTTATCAATCCTGGTCTGCACACTTCATTGAGTACACTTTTGTCTTAACTTCTCTAGAAGTTAAGTTGGGTTAGTTATTTAGAAGTAAATCTCGGGTAGCTTGGACTGCCACTTCCTAGATCTCTGATCATTATAACTCCCCTAATACGGAGTTTTGTCCTATAAAACTACATGGCAGCGTCCCTGGGTAGATTTGGAACATCACACGTAGAGCACTGGGTCTGATAATGCTAGTTACACACACTAGACCACAAATGACCGCTGACTTTTGTTGAATAAAACGGTTTTTCCTTCAAACGGACAATCTGAAAAGCTCTTGTGGCTTTACTATTGGTCAAAAGCGAATTTCCTTCCTGCTTGTACATTTCAGCCCCTTTACCTTCTTGTAGCGAAGTTAGGTGTAGTATGTACCAAGTTTACAGTAGACGGCCTGTTTTTTTGGATCCCAACGTCTTCACTATTTTGTCTTTTACAAATATATTGAGGACGGATTCTACCAACTTAACTGGTTACCAGCTTTTCTTGTGAATATATGGATGGCTCTGAAAAGAGCCTTTTATTTGCTCTATTAGAATAGAAGATACGTGCTGTCTATGCTAGACCTTACTTCCCCTTGGCCTTGTGGTGGCTCTCAGTCTTCTTGGGCAGCAGCACGGCCTGGATGTTGGGCAGGACGCCGCCCTGCGCGATGGTCACGCGGCCCAGCAGCTTGTTGAGCTCCTCGTCGTTGCGGATGGCCAGCTGCAGGTGGCGCGGGATGATGCGCGTCTTCTTGTTGTCGCGGGCCGCGTTGCCCGCCAGCTCCAGGATCTCGGCCGTCAGGTACTCCAGCACGGCCGCCAGGTACACGGGCGCGCCGGCCCCGACCCGCTCCGAATAGTTGCCTTTGCGGAGCAGACGGTGCACACGGCCCACCGGGAACTGAAGGCCGGCCCGCGAGGAGCGCGTCTTAGCCTTGGCTCGGGTTTTACTCCCCTGCTTTCCACGGCCAGACATACTAAAACAACTTAATCCCACCACGTAAACTGTGAAATACTAAGAAATATACGTACCTCCTGCAAAACAAAGTCTTTTTATAGGCAGCGAGGGGATGAGCTAACAAGCTATTCCATTGGTCTAAATAGGTTAGTCCATATATCCAATAGGAAGAGAGACTGTGTATTCCTTATTTGCATAAACCCCTCCCTTTAGCGAAGTGGTTCTGATTTTATCCAATCAGAAGTAACAATTCTTGAAACTTCATTTGCATTGAAGAACTATAAAAGAATGGGCTCCGGACCCCTCACGACACTAACCTTTGTTCTGGTGAGTGCGGTTAGCGTTTTTTCAGTTCTTAGGAAAAAAACCATGCCTGAGCCTTCGAAATCTGCTCCGGCCCCGAAGAAGGGTTCCAAGAAGGCCATCACTAAAGCGCAGAAGAAGGACGGAAAGAAGCGCAAGCGCAGCCGTAAGGAGAGCTATTCCATCTACGTGTACAAGGTGCTGAAACAGGTGCACCCCGACACCGGGATCTCGTCCAAGGCCATGGGCATCATGAACTCGTTCGTCAACGACATCTTCGAGCGCATCGCGGGCGAGGCGTCGCGCCTGGCGCATTACAACAAGCGCTCGACCATCACGTCCAGGGAGATCCAGACGGCCGTGCGCCTGCTGCTGCCCGGGGAGCTGGCCAAACACGCCGTGTCCGAGGGCACCAAGGCCGTCACCAAGTACACCAGCTCCAAGTGAGTGCGCTCCGAGGCATAATCAACCCCAAAGGCTCTTTTCAGAGCCACCCATTTTATCGAAAGAGAGCTATAATACCACTTTGTAGCGGTGTAAGTGCAGGCGTGCGCTACTCTAGCTTGAGTCCTAAGAAAGCCAAGCAAACGACGGTCGTTGAAGCAATTCTAGAGCCAAGAATGGATTTGGAAGATCCGTAGCTTTTAAGCGCAATATGGTCCTGCGGTGTAATGTCCAAAAGCGCTAGTTCACCTCTTTTTTTTTTTCAGCCCAGGTTTCAAGTTTTTCCCTAAGTCTCCGGATGCTTGTAAGTGCTCACTCATCCCTTCCCAGTGTCTGCGTTTCTAAAAATATTTTCCTGTTGGGTAAAGTAGTGGTTGAAGGTTTTCAGAATAGGGACCCCCAGGTTGATTTTTTATTGGGAGGAAGCTACGTCTGGGCGGCGGAAAGAGCACGTAGAGGCTTATATACCTGGACTCAAGTTCCGTGGCCTAAATCATTGGGTAAACAGTAAACCGTCGCCTGTGGTTCCGGTGGGCACCTCTGGGGTATACCTCAAGCTCTTTGCTCACAGATTAAAGGAAATTTCGCATTAGAATTGTTCACCGATGGCGATAGCTATTCTAAATCCGTTTCAATTCTTCTTGCGTCCCAGCAGTCTGATCTTCCACTTCCCTTTTTGAGTGTCCTTGTCTTTTGGGGAATGCCACTAGAAGGGCGGGAAGGATGGCCCTCCAGCTCTCGGAGGGACAAAAGGTTTGAATTTCCCGCTCTTCCCTCTCGTGTCACCTCACTGGCTTAGAGGAGGGCCCGGGTCGGAGAGGAAGATGTGCTGGTTTTTCTCGGCAAACCTTTTTCAAGGAACCCCGGACTCCAAAAATAATCTCCCAAAGACAGAAAGTGGCCTTAGTGGAGGACTAGGAGGTAATGGGGCAGTTCGAGGTCCGGGACTGGGGGAGGGGAGGAGAATGGGTAGCTGCTGCCTGCCTATGAAAAGGAGGAAAACTAGTTTTCATCGGTTTATGAGCATTTTATGTAGTTGACACAACGGTGTCTTTAGATGAAGAAATTAAATGTACAGTAGAATTTTCTTAAAAGGACACCTTTACAAAGCAAATTCAAATGATGTTTTCCCAGATCCCACATGTCAGCCGACCTCTGTATCTGTACGAGTACTTCGAGTCTCAGCAACACAGAATTTATCGTTGTGAACGAGACCCCGGCCTTAAAAATTAATAATTATAAAAAGACATACCCCCCCCCTTTTTATTATCAAACTCAGGATACGGTTTAAGAATCGCTGACCCTTATGTTCTTCCCCTGGAGAGGTGAGATCTGAGTGGTAATATTTCTTATGCTGTTCAAAATGATCCGAGGTAGGGATTACCTTGTCCTTCAAAACTTTCACCTGCCTGCTTGCTTTCTACCTTTCTTCTCTCTGTCCTCTCTCCCTCCCTGCTCCCCTTCCTTCCTAGTATTTGATGCTTTACCTAAAACTTTACCCCTAACCGACAAGTTCAAACTAAACTGGGGTTTGTAAACTCAGACCTAGGCCTTTTTGCCATCCGTACTAAATACCTCTAGTAAGTGAACGGAGAATTTGAAAAAAAAAAAAAAAAAAAAAAAAGAAAAGAAAAGAAAAGAAAAATCAGATGCCTGGACTCTGTGGTAGACTCCAGATTTCTAGTGGGATGTGGTGAGAAAGAAAAAACCTCATACTCTCTCTCCAGCTGCACCTGATGAGGCACAGACTTTGGACACAGCAGAGCCAGCAGGCAAGCCATCCAAGCGAGATTCTACCAGGGTTTATACACCCTCTTCCCTAATAAAGCACCCACGTTTTCTCCAGAGAGGCAGTTTCTGAGTAAAAAAGCAAATGAGAAAAATAATAACGTGTATTACTTCCCTGATTCTCCTTGCAGCCAAGGGAAGTTTTGCCTGTCTTCCTATCCCACAAAGATGACCACAAGACAGGGAGAGCTTGATCTGTGGGGGAGGGAAAGAGGAGCTGCTCTGGGTTAAGTTCTGGGTGCCAGGAACAAGACAGACGGGTTGGAGAGACTTTTAATTTGAAGGGAGGTTGAGAATTTGGAAAAGAGAAGAAAGATCCACAGACAGATAACAGGGAGTCCAGAAAGTGGTTATGATTTGGGAAAGGGGGCACAGTTAGAAGTGGAATGCCCTGGCCCTGCTTCCTGGCAGATGAGAGGACACAGACTTCTCAGTTCTGTCTTCAACATCTGCACATTTGATGTCTTTCTTCTTGGCTTTTCATTTCTGTTAAACAATATACACATTTAAGTCAAATCTTTTTAACTTCCTTGCAAAACAATACCTGCCCGTTATTTTAAAATAATAAACACCACAAATAATTTTAAACACATGAAAAGCAACTGAAATTCAATTATCCAGGACATTTTTGCCATCAATCTTCTGGAAATTTTACTTTGTGCAAGTCTATATACGTATAGAAATATAAATGTCATATGAGATCATATTTCCTCTTCTCTTTTAAAATTAATAGAGAATTGCCAGGTGAACAGGGAAACCCTGGGCCCTGGAGCCTCCACTCAGCCTATCCCAAAGAGTTTGACGAAACATTCTTGGTCTTGTCACACGAAAGAATTCAAGGGCAGATATGCAACACAGAGGACAAGGGACACAAGCGGGAAAGTTTATTAAAGTTAAAAGTATACTCTTGAGATATGAGAGAGAAAGAGCTGCCTCCCCCTGCTTTTTCTTCCTCACTCGCTCAGGGGTTTCCTGTTGAGGCGCCGCCATCTTGGGCCTGTCTGGTGGGATCCGGCTGCTCGTGGATGCGGCCAGGACAGGCAACCGACCTTCCCCACAGCCGGCCGTGGCCTCCTCCTTGCTGGTCTCCGGGCATCTCATTAGAGCCTCGCTTAGCTGCCTAACTAACAGTACAGAAAGAGAGCAATTGTCAGGGATAACTTTTTTTTTTTTTTTAATCTGAAAGACTTACTGCAAGGCGGGGCAAACATCTGATTAACCAAACATCTACTCTTAATTACCTTCCTGTGAATTGCCAACTTCTCCTTCGAAGCCCCAGGTCCCTACCCTATTCCTTAGCTCAGGATGGCATACAAGCCCCAATTGCCTCACTGCCTTTGAGTCTCATGTCTTTGTGGGGCTCCCAGACATAAGAAATTATATTTGCTTTCCTCCTGTTAGTCTGCCCTGTGTTGAAATGTAATTATTAAACCAGCCAAAGAACCTGGAAGGGAGGAAGGGAACATTTTCCCATCTCTACATTACCATTGCTGGGTTACGGATGAAAACAAGCCACATGTTGAGCTCCGTATATTTGCTAACTTTCTGTAGAGCTGTCCTATCAGTTGTTGAGAGGGGTGTTGGCCCGTCTACCTGTAATTGTGGATTTGCAGGTCACTCCTTGCAGTTCTACCAGTTTTTGCCTCACATATTTTGTAAGGCTGTTATTTGGTGCTTACACAGTTAGAATTGCTTGGTTTGGGGCGCCTGGGTGGCTCAGTCGGTTAAGCGTCTGCCTTCAGCCCAGGTCATGATCCCAGAGTCCTGGGTTGGAGCCCCACATCAGGCTCCCTGCTCAGTGGGTAAGCTGCTTCTCCCTCTGCCTGCCACTCCTCCTGCTTGGGCTCTCTCCCTCTCTCTGTCAAGTAAATAAATAAACTCTTAAAAAAAAAAAAAGAATTGCTTGGTTTTCTTTTTAGTTTGACCATTTTATCATTCTGTAATGTCCTTTTCTATCTTTGGTAATTTTCTTTGCTCCGGTTTACTTACCTTATATTAATACAGGCACCCCTGATTCCTTTTGTTGGGATTTGCATGGTTTCTCTTCCTCTACCCTGTAATTTCAACTTGTGTATATAGTTATATTTGAAGTGAGTTCCTGTAGACACTGAAAGGGAACATTATTTGCCACCCTAAAATATGCCTCTTTGGCGTAAGGATTACCTAAACTGATTTTTTTTTTTTTTTTAAATAGCAGACATTAAATAAGCTTTGAAAACCTAGTAGGAGTTAGCCTTTCGTAAGAGAAATTTACATATACAAGGGAAATCTGCATTTCTAAGAGTGTTTTCTTGTCTGTGCCAGGAAAGGAAGGATGACTAAAACTGTAGGAACACATTGGAGAAGGCGAAGACAAATCTGCCTGACAACCATAGCCTTGTTTACTGTGGTTTGCCTAGTAACCTCCCAAAACTGGCGTCCCCACCCTCCACCCCAAACATCTTTTGCCTTTAGCTGGAGATGGTATTTAAGGTGGTGGCTTGGGCCGTTTGAGGTGTTACTCAGTATTTCCTGGGTCTCCCCCTTGTATACAGGAAGTACACATGTTATTAAACTTTTGTTTTTTTGTTTTTTCAAAAAGCTCTGTTTCCTCCTGTTAGTCTGTCTTGTATTACGGGGTAGTCTCAGCTAACAATCTAGAAGGGTAGAGGGAAAATTATTTTTCCTCCCCTACCACATTTGGAGCATGTACTTTTATCCCCTCAGCCGATCTCTGTTATTTAATGGATGTATTTAGACCGTATACATTTAATGCAATTATTGATATTGATGGGGTTCAGGACATACTACCCCAAAAGGTGGCCCTTTGATATACTGAATATCTTAAGCTAGAGATGTCTGGGAAAACAGCAAAGCAAGGTTACTTTGGCCTCCTCTCCCTCACCCTTCTTACCTAAAGGCAGGATTAGAAAACCATTATCAGGAACAGGGAATTTAGGGCTGAGAAGACTATATGAACAAACCTTGTTACTTCTTCACCATTTACTCCCTATTGTCCAAACCCCTTTGCCTTTTTGGTTCTTTAGAAATCTGTTTCATTGTCTAAAGGTATAAAAGCTTCCTGCTTTGGTCTCTTCTTTAGGTCTTCATTTTTTTAGGAAGGCTTCGAAATACATGTAAAAATTCCAATAAAATTTGTATGCTTTTCTCCTGCTAGTTTATCTTTGTCAGTTTAATTATCAGACCCAGCCAGGATTCTAAAAAGCTTTAGGAAACATTTTTCTCCCATACGTGTTAGTCCTCAACTTTGCCATTTTATTTTTTGTTTTCTGGTGGGTTTTTTTGTTTGTTTTTAATTTTTCCCTCGCTGTTGTTCAATTCCTCTGTTTTCTAGCTCCAGCTTTCCTGTGGGCTACTTGAATATTTTCTTGAGAGAGTTTGAATCTGATTCATCTGTCGTCTTTGGTAGTTTCTTAGTGGTTGCCCTAGATACTACCCACACAGGACATCACCGTCCAGTGGTATCTACATGTTACCAGTTCAACCTTACAAAGCTTGTCTCCTTTTAAATCTTTTTACCCTTTCTTGTTTGTAATATAATTATCTGAAATAGTTCCTTTATATACAGCAAGAACCACATCAGATAATGTAAGAAATTTTGCTTCTAAACATAATTTAGAAATCAAGAGAATTGTATTTACCCATATTTCTTTCTTATCTTTCTTCCTTCCTAATGTTCCCAAAATCTCATATCATGTCCTTTCTTTTTCAAGAACTTCCTTCTGCCATTCTTCTATGGAGAGATATGCCAGCAACAAATACCACTTTACTTCATCTGAGAATGTCTTTATTTCCGCACCAATTCCTAAACGACATGAAACTCAGAGTGATAGTACCAGTTCCCTACTTTTAGCTCTTAAAAAATGTGACATTGCCATTTGGTATGTGGTTTCTGATGAGAAATCTGCTGTCATTTGAGTTGGTTTTTTCCGTATTATGTAGGCTTTGTTTTTCTCGCTGCTTTCAAGATTTTTTCGTGTTTAGTTTGTGTAGGTTTGATTATGATGTTTTATGGCAAGAATGGGTTTGGGTTTACTCTACCTGGGGGTTTGTGTAGCTTCTGGAATCTGTAAGTTTACATCTTTTGTCAAATTTAGGAATTCTTGGGCATTATTTCTTCAAATACTTCTCCAATACCACACTCTTCTCTCCTCTCCTTTTGATTCTCCAAAGACAAGAATGTTAGATCTTCATTCTCCCACACGTCTCTGATGATGATTTTTCTCCCCAGTCTATTCTCTCTCTGTTGTTCAAATTGGGTAATTTCTATTTTTCTATCTTCAGATTCACAGATTTTTTCCTCTGTCTTCTCCATTCTGCTGTTGAGCCCATCTGTGGAGATTTTTATTTCAGTCATTGTATTTTTCAGTTCTAAAATTTGAATTTGGTTCTTCTTTACAACTTTTATTTTTTTTCCCTGAGATTTTCCAGCTTTTTATTTGTTTCAAGTATGTCTGCAATTGCTCATTGAAGTATTTTTATGATGGCTGCTTTAAAATCCTAGTTGAATGATTCCCACATGCTGAGAGGGGAGAAGGGCCTCATTATTTATGACAAAGTGAAGTCCAGGATCCCCATGTGGCCTCCACGGAAACCTCATACCTGGGGAGATGGGGAGGCAGAGGCAGAATTTTTTCCACAGTGTTTCACTGGAGTACAGTGGTTATTTCTTAAGTTTTCTACTTTCTAGGTCAACTTTGGTCTTTTGGCTAGAAATATCAGGCTTTTCTTGTTTTGTGTCTTTATTGTTGTTGTTCATTTGCTCTCCTTGCCATTTCTAGATTGCCAACTTCTTCAGCACCAAATCCAGGATATATGAGGTAAAAAGAAAACCCAGAGAACACAGAACTGTCTTGTTCCTCAGCTCTCAAGTTTAGTTAGCCAACCTGCCTTCTCTCCACCTTTGGCAGTCTATTATTTAATTTATAGGTAATGTCCGGAATTTCTAGTTGTACCTAGCAGAAAGAATAGAGATAAGTGTATTTACTTCATTGTGGTCCAGAAACAGAAGTTTTTATGCTTTTGAAGTAATTTTTATACATTGTTTCTATGTGATGTAAGAGAGGTTTCCAGCTACTATTTTCAAACATATTGCCACAAAGAACACATCCTGGGAATTAAATAGACATTTATACTTAATAGATAAGAAACATAATTGGATATGATCATTCTTTTTTTTTTTTTTTAAGTGGCTTTTGAAGTAACTTTTTTTAAAGAGGTTTTTGGGGTAACTTTTTGAATAACTGACTTTATTAGAATTCTGTCAGGTGAGGGGCGCCTGGGTGACTCTGTTGGTTGAGCATCCAACTCCTGGTTTCGGCTCAGGTCATGATCTCGGGGTCCTGGGATTGAGCCCCACGTTGGGCTCCTTGTGGAGTCTGCTTGTCCTTCCTCCCCCCACTCCTCCCCCGCTTATGCTGGCTCACTCTCTCTCTCTTATAAATAAATAAAATCTTTAAAAATTTTTGTCAGATGAATACGATGTACAGATCTAGATCAAATCAACTCGAGCTGCCTTTCAAGATGTGTTCTTATTGTTAACTTTTATTTTAAAATGAGGGATTCTTTTGTCTCCTGTCTTTAACCAGTGTTCTATAATGTGTTTACGGTAAATAACAGGGGCTCCTGGCTGACTCAGTCAGTTGAGCATGCAACTCTTGATCTCAGGGTTGAGAGTTCAAGTCCCACTTTGGGTTTGGAACCTATTTAAAAAAAAATACACACACACACACACACACACACACACAGTAAGTGGCCCTCAGAATAAATTAATGAGTTAAAAGCATTTATAACTGTAACTCTTGCAGTGTTCAGATGAACATACTCAAACCCAGACTCTTCCAAATGCTTCTATTAGGGAGGAACAACTTCTCTCTACACTCACAGGATCTCCAACTGTGTCTAAGAATTCAACTTACATAGATTAATGGGATAAAAGCATACAAGTATTAATTATTACTTTTCGTCTACATGCACATGGGAGTTTTCAAAAGAAAAATGAAGATCCAAAGAAGCAGTTAGAATTTAATGCTTATACACTGTGTTGGACAAAGAACAGTAAATTATGACAATGTGACAGGCAAAGGGGCTGGGGCAAGGATAGTGAATTGGGTGAAGAGACTAGGAAGATAAGGGTTAGTTTAACAATGTTTGCACAGATTTCTCTTGGCCTTAACTTCCTGTCCATGGTGAGAAGAATCCCTTTCCTTCTGGTATAGGAAGGACAGCTTTCGCATGGGAGTTTCAACTCCTGCTTTTAAGGAAAAAAAGGTAGAAAATGAGATTGTCCTCGCAGCTGTTCTTTTGCAAGTTCTTTTAATTCAAACTAGTCAATATGCCAAATAGTCTATTTGGGGAGGGCATGTTCTGGACAACTTCAGCAATAACCTCAAGGCCAGTTAGTTTTTCTCAAATGTGTTCAAGTGACATTACACTGTTTTGATTTCTATTGAGCAAAGAACAGTTATTTACTTTCTTTCATTGCTTATACAAACCCATATGCATCAAAGTGTCCTGCTTCTGACAGAAAGGTGTTATTGGGGACAACTACTTTTCTTTTCATATATTTTTTAAAGTTTTTACTTATTTATTTTGACAGAGATACAGCCAACGAGAGAGGGAACACAAGCAGGGGGAGTGGGAGAGGAAGAAGCAGGCTCCCAGCGGAGGAGCCCGATATGGGGTTCGATCCCGGAACGCCAGGATCACACCCTGAGCCGAAGGCAGCTGAGCCACCAGGCACCCCAGGAAGTTGAATATGGTTAAGAGAAGAAGACAAAAGAGTCAGAAGACTTAAGAGAAGGCAAAAAAGAAACAGAAGAAGAGCATCTTTACTCTCCTGCCAGGTTCCCTGGATCGAAGGCTGGTTCTCTGACACAGTTGGCTTATGAGTAGATTTTCTCACACATAGGCTCTTGTTCCTTTTACCATCCTGTTTGGGAATCAGGAGACTTTTAGGCTTGAGCCTGCAAAAATTCCTGAAATAATTATTCACCTCTATCTGGGGCCCATCCAGTTCTATCTCATGGACTGTAAAAGGAAAAACAGCAACATTTCTCCTGGCAGTCTCTCGTGATGACGGAATTTCCTGAACCAACTAGAATCCTTTGTGTTGTACCAAATGAGAAAAGAGAGAAGGCAGGACAATGGGGAATGGCGCTGGGAATGATGACTTCCCCAGTCAGGAGTTTGGAGTCCTTGCTCTCCTGAACTAACTCAGCGTGACCCGCACCGGGTCAAACAAACAGACAATTTCAGTCTCTAAGTTTTTCAGTCTCTAAAGTGAACAGTACTCTATATACTTTGAGGGTGGTCCCATCAGGCCTCATATGTAAGATAAAGACTGAGGCAGAAAACTTGCTGTCCTAGGTCAGGGGCTGGATGGTCCAGTTCTTGCCTTCAGTTTTCATTGTTCAGATGTTTTAAGACTTGGGCTCTGACAAAGGAATTTCTAAAAAAGATTTATTTATTTATTTATTTATTTGACGCAAGCAAGCGAGGGGTGGGGAGGGCAGGTGGAGAGAGAATCTTAGGAGGACTCCGACATAAGAGCAGAGGCCCACGATGGGGCTCCCTGGGGCTCAATTTCACAACCCTGAGATCAGGACCAGAGCCTAAAAGAGTCCCATGCTTAACCGACTGCGCCACCCAGGTGCCCCCGAAGAATTATTTTGTTCCTTTCTTTCTTTTCTGTTGTGAGGTTCAAAGCGTTAAAGCAACTGCTGACATAGATAGACTTTTTAAATGTTATTTATTTAACAATTTTTCTGTTTATTCCTTTCCACAATCAGTCACCATCCTGGAAAAAGACAAACAGCCAAAAGACAGAGCAATGAGGACAATCACTTCTGCTTCTGATTGCATTTTGAAATAGTATTATTGAAAGAACCAAATTGCTTCAGTTACTAGTATTAAAATAAAAGTTCTTCATACCGGATTACGCAGGAGCATTCGAAAACCTCCCGCTAGATGGAGGGCGTGTATGCAAATGAGGGATGCTGATTCTGATATTCCATTGGTTATTTGAAAATAGCCAATGGGAGACTTGCAAACAGCCTACCTCCTGTTAGTATAAATACTTCTCCTGCGGTCCCTCTTGCTCTATACTGCTCGCGTTTTTTCTGAGGGCGTTTGGTTTCTACTCTATTAATCATGTCAGGTCGCGGCAAGCAGGGAGGGAAGGCTCGCGCCAAGGCCAAAACGCGCTCCTCGCGGGCCGGTCTTCAGTTCCCGGTGGGCCGTGTGCACCGCCTGCTCCGGAAGGGCAACTATTCGGAGCGAGTTGGGGCAGGCGCGCCCGTGTATTTGGCAGCCGTGCTGGAGTACCTGACCGCTGAGATCTTGGAGCTGGCGGGCAACGCGGCCCGCGACAACAAGAAGACGCGCATCATCCCGCGCCACCTGCAGCTGGCCATCCGCAACGACGAGGAGCTCAACAAGCTGCTGGGCCGCGTGACCATCGCGCAGGGCGGCGTCTTGCCCAACATCCAGGCCGTGCTGCTGCCCAAGAAGACTGAGAGCCACCACAAGGCCAAGGGGAAGTAAAATACCGACCTTTCCTTGCAATGGGTTTTTCCTGATAAAGAAAAGTTAACTTACCAGCTTACAAAGGCTCTTTTAAGAGCCACCCACTTTCTCTATTGAAAGAGCTGTCCTGCTTTGAACTATAACTAGCGCTTAAAAAGTGGAAATGTCACAACCCCCAGAAAGCTTTACCGTTCCCCATAAAAACCGTAATATTTGCTTTGAGGCAAAAGCCATATGTGGATTTAGGTGAGTGTGGATAAAACAGTATTGACCATATCTGGCCATAATCGGTGGGCTAGTTTCTAGTTAAGCAGGAAGGCTCTATTCTACAGATGAAGTTTGAAAGTTTTTCGCACGGAGAGTAGCTTCACATTTCGGAAAATGAAAATAATAGTGAAAGGCGCTGGGATCTTAAATTTTTCAGTATTTTCTGCTAAAGATGTTGAATACCCGCATTCTCCGTCTAGATCTAAGTTGATGAAAACGCACATTTGCTGAAGCAATTGAGAATAAGTCACAGGTCCTTGATGATTCATGCTTGTGAATAAAGACTATTTTCCTAATTCTCCACAATATTTGTGCCACACCCAAGAAAATTTTGAATTTCATTTTAGATGGAGCCCATTTGTATATTTCCCTAGGCACCTGGAAATTGACAGTTTCTCTTTTAAAAAAAGATTCATTGGAAATTCCTATGCTGCTTTGCGTGATTACCTTACATTTCAAAATATTTGAAGTTCTCGGTGCAAGATTTTGTCCACAGCGGAGATAAGAAAGGCAAGGGTAAATAAATGACGTCAGAGTAGCTACAGTGAGGGGCAGGGTTTAGGATTCATTCACCAACCTGAAAGCAACTCTTAATCCGGGCACCGCTCACGGAGCTGGGCCAATCCGCGGAGGGCGCGGGAACTTTTGAATATTCCAGGGCCCAATGGTTGTTGGTCTGGCTGTATAAAAGAAGGAGGGCTGTATGCCTTTTACCGGTTTCGGTGAAGACACTCTCTGTCCGCTTTGGCAATGGCTCGCACGAAGCAGACGGCGCGCAAGTCGACGGGCGGCAAGGCCCCGCGCAAGCAGCTGGCCACCAAGGCGGCCCGCAAGAGCGCGCCGGCCACCGGCGGCGTCAAGAAGCCGCACCGCTACCGGCCCGGCACGGTGGCCCTGCGCGAGATCCGGCGCTACCAGAAGTCCACCGAGCTGCTGATCCGCAAGCTGCCGTTCCAGCGGCTGGTGCGCGAGATCGCGCAGGACTTCAAGACCGACCTGCGCTTCCAGAGCTCGGCCGTCATGGCGCTGCAGGAGGCGTGCGAGGCCTACCTGGTGGGGCTCTTCGAGGACACCAACCTGTGCGCCATCCACGCCAAGCGCGTCACCATCATGCCCAAGGACATCCAGCTGGCGCGCCGTATCCGTGGAGAGAGGGCGTAAGTTTTTAGGGAGCGCCAACTTTAAACCCAAAGGCTCTTTTCAGAGCCACCCAATTACTTCCATAAAAGTGGCTGTGATCGATTCGGTGTTCTCATCTGTGACCTTGACCTTTGTAAAGGTTACTGGGCACCTGCGGTAACCCAATCATTGGCATCCTAGCTGATGGAGTGACCAAGACCGACAAAGGAACTGGAAAAATACTTTCCTGGGAATTTCCCCAGGTAAGTTAGTGTACCGTGACCGTAAGTAGTCATTTTAAACAGCAGGGACCGTGAACTGCCCACTTTAACTGGCGACTGCTATGATCCTCCTATTTTTATTAGACAGTTGAGGTCCGTGATCTCCCCTCTAAGAATACAATCTAGCCTAGCCTATTCATAGGTGATTACGAATCAAAGTTGCAGTAATGACTACAGATATTTAAGGTTTCTTATAAAATTCCTCATCCCAATGTAATTTTCTCATAACATTCCTACATCTTTGTTAATTTTTAAGATAACCCAAAATTTCAACTGAGGTAAGGCTCCAACTGCTTGCATATTTCTTTATAGCTACCTACCCATTCTTTATACTAGTTGATCAGTTGATCAAGCATCATTTATCAAGACCCTTCATTGCTTAAATGCATTATTTTTTATTTGTGGCCCTGCTTGTGATTGGTTGCATTGTTTTATTTCTTCTAGGGCTATGCCACAAGTTTTCCACGATTCTTGGCTGTAATTTCCATTCAAGTTTAGGAGTTTAACTTTTTTGTTGTTAATCTTGCTCTCTGGAGTTGGGATTCAGTACTGGAAGGAAGATGATCCATATAAGAATTGTGGTTGATTGTTGAGAAGAAAAATAACATTTACTTTAACATTTAAAAAATTCCCATATTTCACCCAATTATTTCAGGAAACAATTATTTAAAAAATTTATAGCATTTACACTATACTTACAAACTACCTTTAACAGAACAATACATAATGCTGTAGAAGATAATAGCCACCAAATTCCAAAGTCTTTGCTTGTTTCATTTTCCACACCTTAGATCTTAATACCTAAAATTTTGGGCCTACATCTGAGATGTCAGTTGATGCACAGTACTAAATCATGTGGACAACACTTAACAACCAGAAACACAAAACAGAAAATTACATTTGCATTGTGTGGTTTACTTGGATTTATTTACATTCCAGGATTTTAATAAAACAACTTTTGCGTTACAACATATTTGCATTTTTTTAAATGATAAGGTTGGACATTTCTATGGACGTGTATGTGTCACCATGTGATATTTTTAACATTTCATTTTTCCAGACTCTCATACATACAACTCTGGCACAGACCTTTGCCACCCATATAAAGGGTCAGTCAGAGGCAATCAATGCCCTTGGCTTGAACCAGAGAGACTTGCTGAAGTCCAAGTATCTTGGTTTTTCTTACAGCTGTGCTGACTCTTATGTACATTGTTTGGCTTTTCCCCCTGATATTCTATGTCTCTGTTAGAAAAAGGGTGTTTTAGTTACAGGGCCTGAGAGGATGGCTTTAAAAAAGTAAAAGTACCCATTGCTGTCTGAGGGTTTGATGGCCAGGGGACGGTGGCTCAGACTGTGCTCCTCCCCACCGCCTGCCACCCCTTTCCCAGCCAAGGATCAACGATTTGGCTATAAGTCTGCATTTACTTGAGCTCCTCAACAGAATAATTGCCCAGTGTGTAGGAAAGTAAGGTTAGCACCATCTTAGAATTCATAATCTTGCTAATCTTTCTCCAGGAGTCTTCTGGAAGCTGGGAGCACAGAGCAGCATTTAGATGATAGATTGCCGCTGTTCAAATTCCAGCTTTTCTCCTTACTGTGCCCTTTTACACAATTGACTTCTCCATTATCAGAGAAATGGGGGTAATATTTCCCACCTCAGAACTGTTATTGGGATAATATGAGTTGATTTTTGGACACAGAGCATTGTATAAATGCTTTTAATTTTCCTGACCTCTGTATTATTTTCCCTTATAGTCTCAGATTTTTTAAAAAATTGAAATAAAAATGCAAACTTCAGCTTCTAAACTTCCTTTTCATTTGGCATTACTTTGTTGCTCAAGTTTGGAAATAAAAACTCAGCAGGTATTTTAAAACCAAAGAGTGGAAGAAATTCACATTTGTAAAAGAAAATTTACTGAACATATTGGACCCAAGGTTGTGGCAGCATTTTAATATCAATGCGTTAAGCATTTATTACTTTATATTAGCAGAGTGATATGGTCATGTGGAGAAAAAAACGGGTGTTTAATTTACAGATCGTATCTTTTAAATTGTTGTTGCAAGGTCCTCGGTCACACAGGGTTTTTCTCTCCCAGGCACCACGGAGTGATATTACCACAAAGGCTAAAGTTTGCAGCTAATGCTCGTGGTTTCTAGAACCACTTTTGCTTTGTTACAGACTTTCAGAAGAGAGGAGGAAGCCAGGGTCAGGGTGCATTTTTCAGACTAAAAAGTTTAGTAGTAGCACTTCCAGTCATCCCAGGAGAAGTGGCTTACTAATCAAGGAGTGTTTTAGGGAGACTTAACACAACAGTGGGAAGTCAGTTTAGAGATTTGAACTGCATTCCAGACTTGGCTGCAGGGCAGCCAGAAAGCTGACATTGTCAATGCACCCTTAGAGAGTACACAAAGGAATATTTTCAGACAACCATATTTAACATGTCACATATGAAAAACAAGACAGAGTCTGTCAATCAATAGATGAATAGATAAAGAAGATGTGGTATATAGAGTTGACCCTTTAACAATGCGGGTTTGAACTGTGTGAGCCCACTTTTTTTCCACTAAATGATACAGTACTGTAAATGTTTTCCTCTTCCTTATGATTTTTTTTAAAGATTTTATTTATTTATTTGACAGAGATAGAGACAGCCAGCGAGAGAGGGAACACGAGCAGGGGGAGTGGGAGAGGAAGAAGCAGGCTCATAGCAGAGGAGCCTGATGTGGGGCTCGATCCCATAACGCCGGGATCACGCCCTGAGCCGAAGGCAGACGCTTAACCACTGTGCCACCCAGGCGCCCCTCTTTCTTATGATTTTCTTGATAACATTTTCTTTTCTCTAGTTTACTTTATAATAAGAATAGAGCACATAGTACATATAACATACAAAATATGTGTTAATAGACTTTATGTTATCAGCAAGGCTTCTAATCAACAGTACGATATTGGTAGTTTTGGGGGGGGCGTCAAAACTTATATGCAGATTTTCAACTGTGTAGTGGTCAGTACCTCAACCGCTGTGTTTTTCAAGGGTCAACTGTATATACAATGGAATATTAGCATAAAAAAAGGATGAAATCTTATTATTCATATGAATGGACTTAGAGGGTATAGGCTAAATGAAATAAGTCAGACAGAGAAAGTCAAATACCATATGATTTCACTTATACGTGGAATCTAAAAAAACAAAGACAAATACAGAGAACAAATTAGTAGTTGTGGGGGTGGGGGATAATAGGCAAAATAGGTGAAGATGATATACAATGTCCCGTTATACAATAAATAAGTCACAGGGATGCAAAGTACAACATAGGGAATATAATCATATCGTAATGCCTTCGTATGGTAACAGATGGTAACACACCGTGATGAGAATTTCATAATGTATATAACTGTCAATTCACTATGTTGCACACCTAAAACTAGGATAATATTGTATGTTAGCTATACTTCAATTGAAGACAAAGCCAAAAAAACAGAATTCATCAATGTCTTGTACTATATTAAATGCTGTCATTTAAAAATACAAAGAACAAAAAAAACCCAAAACCCTTCACTATTATATATGTATCTGTGTTGTCTATGTTGTTTTTGGAGTAAAAGTTTGAAAATGAGAGCTCAGGGCAATGTTCCAACTCCAGATAGATTCTTTAAGTAATAATACCAGCTAAACCCAGGCACATTTAGGTAGGACTTCTTTGTGCCAATCTCTGTTCTAGCCCTTTGCTTACATTAGCTAATTTAAATCTTCACAAAAGCTCCATGAGCAGTATCATCACTCACTTCACACATGAAGAAAACGAAGGCAAGGTTACAAGGTCACACAGCTGTAGAAGAGGGAAAATGATTTTCCCCTACCCTTCTGAGTTCATAGCTGAGAACCCTATGATAAAAGATCAACGAGAAAGACAAACAGCAGTTTAATAACATGTTTACCTCCTTTATACATGGGAGATACTCTGAAGAACTGAGTAAAACTCCCTGGAAAGGCCCAAACCACCACTTTAAATACCATCTCCAGCTGAGAGAGGTTGGGGTGGGAGGGGAGCACACGGGGGGAGCCAGGAATGGGTGACCAGGAAAAGGATGGTGACCAGCTTGTGATGCGGCATTAAGTCTGGGCCTTCTCCATGGACAAGATTCTCTGGTGATGTAGTCATCCTTCTCTTTCTGGTACAGAGAGGGAGACAGATGGAGATCTCCTTTATAAATGTAAAATGTTCCTTAAAGAGGTCTCTGATTTTAGAGATTCTTCTGCCTGGTGTTTCTTAAAAATAATCTGCTCAAAAATAGTTCTCACGAAAAGAGGCGTATTTTGGGGCGGCATCTTAGGTACCGTTCGCAGCTAACGATCCCTTCTGAAGGAGAAAGGACAGTACTTCCTTGTAAACTAGAAGCCGCTGTGAACAATCTCATAGGAAAAGACAGCTGCGGATACAGATATCCCGGGCTCAGGAAAATCCAGAGCTTCCACGGGAAACCGCCCTGCTCCCTGCCGGGCAGAGAGCGGGGCTCTGCCCAGAGAGGGGCGGAGCCGGGGGTGGGGCCGCGGGTGCCGCCCGCGCTTTCAGTCTTCAACCAGGTCCGCAGTCTGCTTATAATTACTCCCGACGGACGCACAGGGCCATCGCTGTGTGGCATTCGGCCGAGCGTTTGAGCAGTCATGTCAGGTCGCGGCAAGGGTGGGAAGGGCCTAGGCAAGGGAGGCGCTAAGCGCCACCGCAAGGTGCTGCGCGACAACATCCAGGGCATCACCAAGCCCGCGATCCGGCGGCTGGCCCGGCGCGGCGGCGTCAAGCGCATCTCTGGCCTCATCTACGAGGAGACCCGCGGGGTGCTCAAGGTGTTCCTGGAGAATGTGATCCGGGACGCCGTCACCTACACGGAGCATGCCAAGCGCAAGACAGTCACGGCTATGGACGTGGTCTACGCGCTCAAGCGCCAGGGCCGCACTCTTTACGGCTTTGGGGGCTAAAGAACTTCGTCGTCCCTATTCTCCAAAGTTCCCTAAAGGCCCTTTTCAGGGCCGCCCACTTTCTCTCCAAAAGGGCTGTATACGTCTTGGATTACGGTTTTGGTGGAGAGGTTTATTTGGTTTTCTTGCTACGTGTTTTTTTTTTTTTTTCCAAGTTTCGTCAGAAGCATTCTGAGTTACATACCGGCCGCCGGATACCTCACTCAACCAATGAGCTGGCCGCTCCGTGCGGGGCGGTGGCTTTCCACCAATCAGGGGCCGGTGTTGTCTGAGGAAGGCCAATGGGAACGCGCGTGGACGCTCTCTGGGAGCGCGCGAACCTGACCGCCGCAGCCCTCCACCAGCAAAGCTGCTGCCTGCCGCTTGTCGCCTGTGGAAGGAGTAAACTCCGTGCTTTTGCCAGGAGGCACTCGGGTGGCAGTCGCCGCCAGACCCGTTCACCTGGGAGAGGTGGGTTCGATGAACACTTGAATTTGCGAGAGGCCGCTCCCCGCCTCACAAGCCAGGTGGATTAAACTGCTCTGCCGGAGAGACGCTGCTGAGTCGTCACTCCTGGCGTGTCGCCCCCCCCCCCCCC
>NW_024425564.1:9885915-9930266 GCF_017311325.1 Ursus maritimus
TCTCCATGCCCAGCTCCTCTCCCTCTTTCTTCCGCCTCCTGTAAATCGTAAGGTTTTAGGTTTTTAAATGAACCTTTCACACATGGGCGAAAAGTGATTTGAGGGGCGCCTGGGTGGCTCCGTCGGTGAAGCGTCTGCCTTCGGCGCCGGTCATGGTCCTGGGGTCCTGGGGTCCTGGGATCGAGCCCCACGTCGGCCTCTGCTCAGCGGGAGCCTGCTTCTCCCTCTCTGCCTCTCCCCCTGCTTGTGCTGTCAAATAAAATTAAAACAAAAAAGTCTTTTGAAGTACGTCCTCTGATAAATGAGACAACTGAGGCATCTTTGATTTAATATTTGAGAAATCTATCGACGGGTGCTTAAGAAAGCAAGTCACTCCTAATGTGTCTCTGACACAAGAAGACACTGAATAGGCAGTTGGAAAAGATTCTCGAGTTCAAGTGAGAGGTCTGGTTTAGGGGAAAATTTGGGAATCGCCAAACTATAAATGGTGAGTCTGGATCAGAACAATAAGAACTTAAACACCATTTACTGCTATACATTGTAACAGTAAATGAGTAGAAATGTACATTGTCACCAGAAGGGAACTGGGTATTATCTCTATCTATGAAATTGTGTCTTAGTTCAAGCTGCTATAATGAAAATGCCACAGACTATGGCTTAAACAACAAACTGATTTCTCAAGGCTGGGAGTCCAAGCTCAAGGCACTGGACAGGGACAGTTTCAGACAAAATTTGGTGTCTGGGGAGACCCCAGTTCCTGGTTCATAGACTTGTTCTGTCTTCACAGGGCAGAGGGAAGGGCCAGAGAGCTTTCTGAAGTCTCTTGTTTATAAAGGGCACTAATCCCATTCATGAGTGCTCCATCCTTATGGCCTAATCACTACCCAAGGGCCCAACCTCCTAATACCATCATATAGGGGATTAAAATTTCAACATATGAATTTATGAGGGATACAAACAGTTCATAACAAATGGAATGCTATACAGCCCTACTAAAGAAGAGAGAAACTCTACTCCAGTATGTACTCTGGAATACCTATGGCTTATTTCTGGGGCCCCTTCTCTGATCTTGGTCTCACTATTGGTATGTTCTGTGTTCTATGAAATAGTTTTACTCAACAGGAAAACCCCATGGCCTAGCCCTAAGCGTCAGGTCAGGTTGTAGTGACAATGCCTATGATTGTGTCAGCTTCTGTATGTTTCTCAATCCCAATGGCTGTTTTTAGGAGGGAGGCTTTAATCACCTCTAAACTTTTATCAGTTTCCTTCCACCCACTTCAAGCTTCATAATGAAACTTGCCACATATCCAACTGCATATTTGACAAGCCTACCTGAGTATCTAATGGACATCTCAAACCTGACTTGTCCAAATTAGATACCTTAACACATAAACACCAAATCTGTTCTTCCTCCAGTATTCCCCACCTCAATAAACGGAACTCCATTCTTCCAGGGGCTCGGCTCAGAACACTCGCAGTTCTGTTTGAGCTCTTTCTCTTACAACTTTCATCCAACCCAGTCATCTCTATGTTACAGATCAGTCAGAGCACCTTTCACTACATCCCATGCAGCTACTTACTCCTGGAAAAGCCACAATCATCTTTTGTTCAGACGACCATAATGACTCCTAACTAGTCTTTCTGTTTCCACTTTTAATAGCTAGTTTTTTTCTCAACCCGGCAACAAGAGTGATCATTTCAAAAGATGTCATGTCCACCCTCAGAACTTTCCATCTTCATAATAAAAGCCAGTGTCTTTATCCCAGCCTACATGGAGGGTAGCCAATAATTCCAGTTTGTCTGAATTTGAGGGGTTTCTGGGGATGTGGGACTTTTCAGCCCTAAAACTTGGAGAAAGTCCCAGGCACAGGATGAGTTTGTCACCCTACCTAGATGGCTTTCCATGCTCTGGGCCCTGGTCACCCTCTGATCTCATTTGCTATCACATTTCTTTGTCTTCACTGACCTTTTGGCTGTTTGTGGAACAGACCAAGCATGTTCCAGTCTCAGAGCCCTTGTACTTATTTTTCTGTCCTCCTAGAAGTATCTTATCCTGGTACAGGGGAGGATTTTACTTCTGCCCTCTTAGGGTCTTTTGACAAGCCTAAGAATTAAATAGACAGAAAACAGGTTAACAGGAGAAAAGCATACAATTCGTTTACATTTATATAAGTACATATATATTTTTATATATAGACATTGGGGTACACCAATGTGTTTTCCATGACCAAGGTGCTCTCATAAGGAAATGAAGACCTAAAGAAGCAGTTAGAGTTTAACACTTATATACTGAGCTGGACAAAGAGTAGTAAACTGAAAACACAACAAGGCAAGGAGGCTGGGGTTAGGGTAGTGAACTGTGGGAAAGTAGGAAGATAAGAGTTAGTTTACAAGGTTTGTTTGTACAGATTTCTCCTGTCCTCAGCTCCTTACCCAGGCGATAAAAATGTTACTTTCCTCGTCATATAAGGATGACATCTTATATCGGGAACTTCTCTCCTGCTTTTAGGAATAGAAACTACATTGTTTTTCAAGTGCCTTTAATCTTTATGTCACTGGATGGCTGCAGACTTCATTTCATTCAGGCCTCTGCTCAAACACCCTCTTAGGAAAGAGAACTTTCCTGACTACCGTATGTAAAATAATACCCCTTTCTGCTCATTCTTTAAAATAGCATAATCAATACGTTTGATTGTTCTGTCTTTCCCAACTAGAATATAATTCTTAGAGAGCAGGGACTTGATTTTGTCCCTCCAGTGTCCCTAGCACCAAAACAGGGCTGACAGCTAATAGGTAGTCTATGAAGGTTTGTTGTGTGGGGAGAGGAAAAATATTTTTCCTTCTACCCTTCTAAATTCTTGACCGAGAACTCCCTGTAATAAAAGGATAGATTAACAGGAGAAAATAAAATTTAATTATGCACATATGTACAGGAGCCCCACAAAGACATAAGATTCAAGGAAGTGAACAGAGGAGGCAGCTTTTATATCTGTTAGACAAAGAAAGAATACCTTTCTGGAGAAGTGAAAAGACAAAGTGCTTTGGGCTAGAAGTAGTAAATGGTAAAGAAGTAACAAGGTTTGTTCATTGAGCCTTCTCAGCCCTGAATTCCTCATCCCTGGTGATAAGGATGTTTTCCTTCCCCGTGGTTCAAGAGGGTGCTTTTCACATAAAAGTTTTATCTTCTGCTTTCAGGGAGAAAGAAAGAAAGAAGTAGGGGTAATGTGGGGGTGGAGGGGATGTCAGGGTGATTTTCCTGCTTCTGAAGCTTAAACTCCTTGCGTTCAACATATTTAATATGCCGAGGTAGCATATTAGGGGATAGCATGTCTTGAACCCCATCAGTTGAATGAGCGTACTCATGAAGTTTCTACACAAGACCCGAGGCCCACTAGAGTGCTGCCACAATTATCTACTGATCCTTAACTTACCACTGCCTGCATCAATCAGTATGGCAGTTTGTCCTCTGGATCTGAGGGATGATGCAGAGCGGCAAGTCAGGCAGCATTATCTTTGTTTTCAGCAAGGCCTTCATGAGTGCGAGGACTGAGGAAGGCTCAGAGGCTTTCCCCCAGGGCAGTGAGCATGATTAAAATGGATACAGTACTATCTACAAGGCTATGAATAACGAAGCCAGGCCAACCATCACAGAAACTGGTCATGTCTATTGTTGTGGCAACTACCCCTTCCCTCCCACATAGAAAATCGGTATCCACACATCCCTCTACATATACTCTGGATCCAGGACAAGGAATTCTGTCTGCTTTGCTCACAGATGTACCCCAATGCCTACAAGAGTAACTGGCACATTATATGAGGTCAATAAATATCTGGAAGGAACACCCGCTAAGGAGAACATAAAATGACCACTCTCGCAACCAGGCCCATTTTTCTCCTCTGGCCATCCCGGATGCGGCTCTGAATTCTTCCCATTGTCAATTTAGATTAAGTCAAGGCAAGGTATTTTTATCATTCCCCAAGAAATCTTGAAGGACAGTTATCAGGTGGAGAGGGGGCCCCAAAAAGCTAGGAGAGACACCGGATGAAGCCGACATCCTGAGCCTGTAATCAGCTCGTGGGCTCTGTCGCCCTCGCTCTATTTTATTGAGATGTAGTTTATACACCATAAAATTCACCCAGAATTAGCCGCCCTAATTTCCATTTCTCTGTGAAGGAAGAAAAAGTATGCCGAACTCGTACGGGCTCTGCTGACAATGAGAGGCACTTTCCTCCCATAAACCATATGTCACTTTCCCCTCAATCCCGTGACCTGGGTTTTCTGGTTTCTCCCCTACCCATTTCCAGAGACTATTTTTTGGAGCCAAATCATTGTGAGTGGTGAAACTTCAGTACTGTTTTCGGGACCTGACGGAAGGACACTTGCAGGTCTCTGAGTCTACTTCATAATCCGCAAAATGATAAAATTTAAAAATTCCTAACCCAGGGCTTTGGGGTTTCTGGCCAGCCTTCCCATCCCCCAGTCTGGCTCTTCTGGGAGTTGGGGAGGGCGCACATGAGATCATCAGTTCTGATTGGTTGACAACCACGGATGGGCCCTGCTGATTGGACAACGTTCTTCTTTGTTCCTGGAAATCGTTGCAAGTTCCTCACTCTACTTGGTTCTTCCCCACTTGAGTTGGAATATCATTTCCTCCCTTACTCGTGTGCAGAGAATGGGGACAGGGCTGGCTAAATACGGTTCAACTAAGGGAGTTCCTTTGGGTTAATCGTATATCGCCACCGTTTTACTTCTAAAAGTCCTGCAATCCTACGGGAATCAGTCATTAGATTTGTTTTTAGTTGTAACTACAGTTAAATAAGGGGACAGCCCTTTTTTGAACAGTTGGGTGGCCCTGAAAAGGGCCTTTGGTTGAGAAATGCAATTTTCTGGTGGTGGAATCAGAGCTTAGCCCCCGAAGCCGTAGAGGGTGCGGCCCTGGCGCTTGAGCGCGTAGACCACGTCCATAGCCGTGACCGTCTTGCGCTTGGCGTGCTCCGTGTAGGTGACGGCGTCCCGGATCACGTTCTCCAGGAACACCTTGAGCACCCCGCGGGTCTCCTCGTAGATGAGGCCGGAGATGCGCTTGACGCCGCCGCGCCGGGCCAGCCGCCGGATCGCGGGCTTGGTGATGCCCTGGATGTTGTCGCGCAGCACCTTGCGGTGGCGCTTGGCGCCCCCCTTGCCCAGGCCCTTCCCGCCCTTGCCGCGACCAGACATGGCTTTCCGAGGAGCAAACCAACAGCAAGTAACAAAGCAAAGCAGAGCTGGTCCTTATATAACGACGTCCCCCCCCCCCCCGCAGATGTAAAGAATGGAAAGAGCGCAGGCGGGAAATGTGACGCAAGCAGTCCCCTCCCTTAATCCCGCCTCCAAGCCCCAGGAGCTCCGGGCGGGCGGGGGATCAGAACTCAGCTTGACCGTTGGTGTTTACTCCCGTAACTGGACTACATTGCTCTAAGGGGGAACTGGGCTTACAGTAAACTCATGTATGATTCCAAAAATATTCTAAATAGAATATTTAATGCAAAAAGCTTGCTTCGCAATAATGCCAAAAATATCAGGATCAAAGAAAATGTAAGCTGAGCAGCTTATGATAAACCAGGTTTCTTTTAGACCTGTTAATAGCACGTTTGATTACACTATTCGTGTTCATGTTTTAAACTGATGCTCAGGAGGCCCTATTTAATGTTCTTCAAATGGTAACGGTTTCGTGCCCCTCTTCAAACGCTCACTGGCTCGTTCTCAGGGCCTAAGTGAACAGTACTTCCTTTTTACTGGACCAATTTTGTTCGGATATACGGGGAATATTTAGACAAAAGCAAGCATCTGTAACCCATTAGTGTTGCCAATCCATATTCTCCTGTTTCAAAGTGCATGGCTATTCACATTAACCTGTTGCATTGGTGAGTTAGTTTTACAGCCATTTTACTTGAAAACGTGGGTGGCTCTGAAAAGAGCCTTTGGTTGAAGTTTCAAAGAAAAAAAAGCCGGTAGCGTATTACGCCCTCTCCCCGCGGATGCGGCGCGCCAGCTGGATGTCCTTGGGCATGATGGTGACGCGCTTGGCGTGGATGGCGCACAGGTTGGTGTCCTCGAAGAGCCCCACCAGGTAGGCCTCGCACGCCTCCTGCAGCGCCATGACGGCCGAGCTCTGGAAGCGCAGGTCAGTCTTGAAGTCCTGCGCGATTTCGCGCACCAGCCGCTGGAACGGCAGCTTGCGGATCAGCAGCTCGGTGGACTTCTGGTAGCGCCGAATCTCGCGCAGGGCCACCGTGCCGGGCCGGTAGCGGTGCGGCTTCTTGACGCCGCCGGTGGCCGGCGCGCTCTTGCGGGCCGCCTTGGTGGCTAGCTGCTTGCGCGGGGCCTTGCCGCCCGTCGACTTGCGCGCCGTCTGCTTAGTGCGAGCCATTACACCTAAAACAACGTACCAAACACTATCACAAATACGCCGCTTGGAGTACTTGGTAGTATTTATAGGGAGTACGGTGTAGTGATTGGATGAGAAAATGCTGGCATGTAAGGTTACAGGCTCTGATTGGTCTATCTTTGAGCTTTCCAACAACGGCGCAGTTTCATTGGCTGCCACGCTATCCTCGTCTCTTCAGGTTTTTCTTTCTTCACATCTGATTTTCGTAGTCTGAATACAGTGCTTCGAACGTTTCCTTTTCAAAAAACTAAACGTTGACTTCATTGGTATTGTAGTTCAAAACTCTATATTTTCGTCCTTGGGGAGAAATCTGAGAAAAATTGCCCTCAATAATGTAGTCTTTATACCCCCTGTTCAATAACCCCAATAACCTCACATCGCATTGCAAGTTTCTGAACACTTTTTCACAAATGAGATCCCTTTATAATGCTTAAATAAAGGACAATCTCAACCAGAGTAAAATTACACTGGCGTTTAAAGAAGTATTTCCAGTAATCGGGCACCTTTTTTGTTAAATGTCAATGCTGACTTCTGAACTTGGAGCTTTCTGGAACTTACATTTTCCCACGCCTGGAGTACGTTTTGCCAGGTGTAAAATATCAGTGACTAAATTCTCCAGTACCAACTTCTCCGCCCTTTGCGGAGCAGGCGTGTACTCGGTCCAATCAACTGAATTCAGAGCCACAAGAAGAGTAAACTTCTCTTTGCCAACACCTAACCTTATAGCTCTTAAAAATTTTCAAGCTTAAAAACATCAAAAGTGACCATTTTGTACTGTACTAAGAGTAGGTAGGCCAGATTCTACCTTTTCATTGGTTGAGTACTTTTATACTGTCAGCCAGTAAGAAATCTAGCATCCTTCATTTGGTTGGAACGTTCGTATTTGATTTGAAGCCTATTTAATCCAATGGATACACAGGAGGCCGGAACGTTAAGAAATTCCCGAATCCAGTGTTTCCTTTTAAAAAGGTACGTTTAATTAGAGTCCTCGTTTATTACACTAAGGACGGTTTGTTTTCCAGCAGATGTTCACTTAACAAAAGCTTCCAGATTTGGAAGAAGGTCGTATGCCTATTATTATAATGGTCTCTCCTTTAAACGCCTAGCTTCGGATTGTTCTCTTCCAAATTGGTAGAAATTACAGGTTGCGTTGTGAAAACACAGACTCGGGAAAATGGGAAGTAGCTGAGAGCGGCGGAGAAGGTGTTGGTGGGAACATCCCATTATCGGCCGCCAGCCGGTAAGAGGCCCCTCCGATGTTTGAGGGGAACCGGGAAGCTCGGGTTACGTAGGCCGCGCGGACTTGTTTGAGAACTTCGGGAGCGCAGCGCGGGAAGGAGACGTCACTGCCTCCTCCCGGCCGCCGGGCGACTGCCCCGAGCCTGTGACAAGCCGTGTTGGTGACCGGGCGCAGCCCTGGGAGAGGCGTTTTGTTCTCCCGTTTGTGCTTCGCACAGTGAAGTCACTCGAGCGTCGCTGATGCTCTGAATTGCCCCTTCCAGCCGCAAAGAAGTTAAAGGAGGATGGCCCTATAAAGTTACCCGGACTAGTGCCCTCTCGCTGTCACCCCGAGGCACTCTCACCCCTCACGGCGCCGGTGAGGGGAGCGCTTAGTGCGGCCAGCGCCCCTTTAACGCCCCGCGTGTGCGGGCTTGGGAGCCGCCTGGTCGCCCGGCCGCGTGCTGACGGGAACGGGGCAGGCACGTCAGCCCCTGCTCGGGGCGTGTGGTAAGGACGGAAAAGCTTCGGGAACAAAGGTGCGCTGGACCGTAAAAACAACTTGTTATTCGCTTACGGGAATGTTTCGTTGTGTATTCAGTTTTCCACACGTGCAGCTTGCGTGTTAATCGCGGTGTCAGCGAGTTGAGGTGTTTACCACGCTACTCCTTTGACCAAAATTCATAAAAGGTGACAACCAGAATGTCCCTCTTCAGCGTCGCCGGGAAAGGCAATGGCGTGGGCGAGGACTGGTCCCAGACCCGCAGACCAGGCCTACGCTCCTGCACACCGCCCCCCCCCCCACACCCCGCTTTCCTGCCTCCCTCCCCGGCCATTCGAGAGAAGACCTTTTACATTTACTGCAGATTAGAAACGGTGCCCCTGACGACAGATCCCTGGATTATTGGGCGGCCTCAGGCACAAAGAGCTCTTCCTCCGCCCCCCCCCCCGGCATGAAAACGCTTGTTTTGTAGAGGGAAGTGGCACCTTCCGACCTTCACGCGCTGCGGAGCCCGACCCCGCCCCTGCCTGGAAGTGCGGTCTGCGCGAGGCCGCAGGGGTGCCGCCGCAGGGTCCCCTCGGGGCCGCGCTGAGGGTCGCGGCGCAGGGGGCGCTCGGGGCCAAGAGGCGGGCGCCGGCGAGCACCAATCACAGCGCGGCCCCGCCCTATAAATACGCCGCGCCGGAGCCTCCGGCGTCTTCCTGCTCAGTCAGGTCCTCGCAGTGTGCTCGGTCCGCTCTGTGCTCACCATGTCCGAGACCGCGCCGCCCGCTCCAGCCACCTCCACTCCCCCCGAGAAGCCCGCGGCTGGCAAGAAAGCCAAGCGCCCGGCCAAGGCTGCGGCTGCTGCCAAGAAGAAGCCCGCGGGTCCCTCCGTGTCGGAGCTGATCGTGCAGGCGGTGTCCTCCTCCAAGGAGCGCAGCGGCGTGTCCCTGGCCGCGCTCAAGAAGGCGCTGGCGGCCGCCGGCTACGACGTGGAGAAGAACAACAGCCGCATCAAGCTGGGCCTCAAGAGCCTGGTGGGCAAGGGCACTCTGGTGCAGACCAAGGGCACCGGCGCCTCGGGCTCCTTCAAGCTCAACAAGAAGGCGGTCTCCGGGGAAGCCAAGGCCAACCCCACAAAGGTGGCGAAGGCCAAGGTGACCGGCACTTCTAAGAAGCTTAAGAAGGTCACGGCGGCTGTTAGAAAAGCTGTCAAGACTCCGAAAAAGGCTAAAAAGCCGGCTGTGACCAAGAAGTCGTCCAAGAGTCCCAAGAAGCCCAAGGTTGTGAAGCCTAAAAAAGTAGCCAAGAGCCCTGCCAAAGCCAAGGCTGTGAAGCCCAAAGCGGCCAAGGCGAAGGTGACCAAGCCAAAGACCGCTGCCAAGCCCAAAAAGGCGGCGCCCAAGAAAAAGTAAAAGCGTTGCAGTTGGAACTTAACTCCAATAACCCAACGGCTCTTTTAAGAGCCACCAACATACTTCAGAGGAAAGAGCTTTAGTACACGTATTCTGGCTCCCGTGCGGAGTTTCACCTCCCTCGCGATCACGGTGTCGGGCCAATCTGCCCCTCACCGCAGTTCCGTAGGTGCTTGAGTTCTCACCGGTGTGCCTGACCTTTTTGGGTGCAGTTTAGCGGTTTGGGAACCACTGGCCTAGTGCTTCGTCTTGCTTGGAGTTAACTATTGGCAAGATCTGGGGAACCTCTTGTGCCTACCTGTGGGTCCGCGTCGCCCTAGCCTCATAAAGTCACCCAGGATACCCAGAGGCTGGGCTGGAGCCCCGCCCTGGCCCCAGCTGGAAGCGTGTGCCACGTGCACACCTGGCTGTTCGATTTCTCTGAGGTTAAAGCAAGGCCCTAGTGTTTTCGGGACGATGGGCGTTTAAAGCGGTCTTTCCCGGATTTGGGCTCCCCTGAGAAGTGCTTGTGGGGTAACCAGTGAAACCGAATGCTTGGCCACACCCTCCGCGGATGCGGCGCGCCAACTGGATGTCCTTAGGCACGATGGTGACGCGCTTGGCGTGGGTGGCGCACAGGTTGGTGTCCTCGAAGAGCCCCACCTGGCAGGCCCCGCGCAGCGTCCTCAGCCTGAGCTCTGGAAGCGCAGGTGGTCTTGGCGCGGCGCCTTAGTGTGGGTCGGGTTGCCGGCTGCCCGCAAGTTTCTGGCCTTGGTTGCGATGGAGCCCGAGCCCAAAAGCCCTTACCGAGCTTCGGTGCATATAGAAAACAAAGCTGCCCTGATCGGATGATATTTGAAAATCCACTCTGTACCTAACTAGAGCGTATTTCATGGCGCGCAGGGCTTTCAATTCTGGCGGCGCTATACCATATTAAGTAAGGAAAGACTCTCGTAGGACTGTCCCTTTAGGCTTTCGAAATTTAATTCCAGGATACAGATTTTAATCCTGTCTTTCACCTCCAGGGAGAAAACAGCATATGGTGAACGAGCTCAATTGGTTGTAAAAGCTTATTTTTACACATGCCCCTGTATATTCTATTCTTTTAGATCTTTATTCCCACTGTCTTGCTGGGCTCCCACTGCCATACAGGCACTTCACATGTCTGCTCCCCCCGCCTCCTTAAACTGGCGTGTAGCTATTCATGCTTTCTTTGAACTCCGTCTTTTAGGAGCACCTGTCATCCACATGCATGATCATCTTGGTTTTCTATTAGAGTTATTTACAAAACAGTGACTTCATACACACTGCTTCTTAAAACCTTTCGAAAATCCTTTCAAGTCAAATCCTCTTCTAATGTTCTTCACGTGAAGTAACATAAGCTATTCATCCATTTCCTATTGATAAGCATTGACATTGCTTCCATTTACCACTGCTGACGTGGTGGAACAGAGTTCCAGCACTGAAATTGCTAGATGAGTGCATTTTATATTTCAGTTGGTGCTGACATATCCTGAAAATAACTCCCCTTCATCCATTCCAGCCATTAAGGTGTGGTCTCAATTTTTGCCAGTCTAAAGGGTGTAAAATTACTTCACATTGTCACTTTGATGTGGATTATCATGGTCACTAGTATATCCTTTCTTTAGGTTTATTGGTCATTTGAATACACTTCTGAGAGAATGCAGGCTTATCCCTTTGCTCATTTGCTTCATTGGGCAGTTTGTCTTGTCACATTGTGTTATTTCTATAGGAATGAACTTATCACCTCTGTTGCAAAGTTTTCTAATTTTGGCATTTTTTTACTATATTTTGTTTATGGTGGATTTTCCATTTAAATGTATTATATAAAATGAGATCTATATAAAATCCCAAATATTAAATGTTAGAACTGTAGCTTTTCTTTTAAAGCTTCTAGATTTCCATTCTTGGTTTAGACTGAACCCCACCCCTCCATTATTCATGCAACAGCCTAGGTTTCCTTCTAAAAATTGTTGCTTCCTAAACAAATTTTTAGTGTCTAATCCATCTAAGATTTTATGCACTTCAGGATAGAATCTGAGTTTACATTCTCTCAGATAGTTGGCCAGTTGTCCTAACACAAATAATCCATCCAATTCCCCCACTGTATGTCCTCTGTTATTAAAGTCTTAAATAGGATTTCTGTGTTCTTTTCTATTGATCTCTCCATATAAGTCATATACGTCTATTAATTTGTATGCTTGTTCCTACTGTGAACAGAAGGCTCATTTCCTTTAGGTCTTACTGCTAGGAAGGAGGAAATGGATTGATATGTTGTATCCAGTGAACTTAACCAATTTCTGGGATTCCGCTTCTTGTACTTTTTAAAATAGAGCCCCTTGAGTTTTTCCTAGTCATCAGCAAAATAACTTTTATCGTTTTTTGTTTTTTTGTCCTCAATATGAATACCAAGCATTTTACTTCCTTTTTGTACTGCATTTGCTGAGAATGTCCAAAGTAAAGTTAAATAACTTAGCAGGAATCCCTTTTCAGTTCTTGGTTTTAATTAAGCTATTTGTCCTTTAGGATATTTAAGTTTTGGCATCTCCATTATTTTAAATGATACCTTCAAATTTTATTTTACTTTTAGAAAAATTTTCAATAGCTTTTAGATTTTAATATATTGATATATGATTTTCTTCAAACTCAATGTGGCTGGAAGAATGAATGAGAAAAAGACGTGTTTTTCTAAGGCGGTCATCTAAGAGAGAAGCAGGTGTGCTGTGGTAGAGCTGGCTGCAGGAGGGGGAGTCAGAAATTCTGAGTCCCGGAGGTTACCAACTGGATGAGGGTGTTAGCAACTGGGTTCAAAGGCTGCTGATTGACCGAACTGAGTACAGGCCTGAGAACGGTCTCTTCGTTAAGTAGTATGGAGGTGACCGGTAGCTTCGAGAAAAATAGTTCTGGGGAGGATGGAATTGAATGAAGGTGGAACTATAAGTGTGGGAATCATTGGGTAATGGATGGCATTTAAAGCCATGAACCTGGGTGAGGTCTCCAAGAGGGTGACTGAGGTAGAGAAGAGTATAAAAGGGAAAGTGCTGAGTCCGGAGGCATCAAACATCAAGGGCAGAGGAGACCTAGTCCTGACCATTTATCATTAATAAAACTGAATATTCTTCTTTGTGCTTCCATTTGCTAATTTAAAAGTTGCATTAGAGCAGTGTTGTTCATGGCCTGTCAGGAATAGGATAGATGAGAACATATTAGAGCATGCCACACTGTAAAGGTATATATGGCTTCCTGGAATTTAGGTTTGGGGCACTTACATTATTAGGCATATATATGTATGTGCTGGGTCAGGAAGAAGCATATCTTACTGGGGTCACGATCAAGTCTGAAAACCAGTGGCAAGAGCCTACTGTTTTGATGTTCTGACCACAGAATCAGATCTAACATCTACATAAGACAGTAGAGAGACTTGAAATCCATCTCGTTGTCCCAGAGATCTTCCAGAGACAAGTGGGTAACAAGTGACAGACAAATTCTATTATTCACTAACTGATTGTCTTTGCCTGTGGGGAGAAAGAAAAGAGGTGCAAAGCACAGGAGTCACAGGATTTCCTCGACTGGCGGAAGATCAGTGTAGGCCCTTTAAAGTACTGATGACAGAGTTTGGCTCTGGAAGTCCTACAATTGCACATAAATGGGAAAAAGGAGGGGAACTCTCACATCTTGATGCTGCAGGTCTTATTGTGTCCTATGTGCCCAAAGGAAAAGGGGTGAACACGGGCAGGGGCTGAGTCTGTTCTTTTCTTTACACCATAGCCTATTTTTCAGATCTTCAACAATGTGTACATGCAAATCTGAGGGGAAAAATTATTCTACGTACAAAAATAGAACTGGGTTAAAATAGAAGTATTAACTGCTAAATGGTTGTTCAGTGAAATGGTGGCCTAGCCCCTACCCACAGCATTCTGTGTGTAAGCTCCATTGTTTATTTCACCAGCCGCCTGCTGGATTTTACAAATTGATTTCACAAAACTACATCATTTTCAAGTGTGTCTCAGAATGGGTTTCCAGAGTGGGCTTTCTGTATCTAAGGGTAACAAGCAACCTTGCAAGCTGCAGTTTACAGTAAAATAATAATCTTAAAAACATCTTAAAAACAAGTAAATACAAATGCCTAAAGACAGAAATGTGATTGGACTTCGACTCTCCCTGGTCACCATCTATTTTATTTCGTTTTGTAATAAATAGTTTAATACAAAAATCAAAATTACATGAAAAGATACACACTGAAAAGTCAAGTTCCATGTCACTGACCTTGGCCACTCAGTTCCCCTTCCAGTGTTTCTTCACGCAAATAGAAACAAAACATATACTTTCCTTCTCGCCCTTTCACAGGAGACTGCCTCCAAGTCCTCTACGGCTGTTCCCTCAGAGGTCTGTCCCAGATCTGTGACTATTAACAGGACACAGAGCTCTCCACCCCTTTCCACACATACGTGATCTACCATGTGTAAAGGACAATGGTTTATTTTGGTTCCAGAAGCTCTGTGTCTATATCAGAGAGCTAAGCCCTTTGTACCAGGAGTCTTAAAATGTTTTTTCAGATAGTCATTTGTCTTTTAACTTTGAAAAATTTGCTACCCAGCCTTATTTTTAAGTAATTGAATGTATCAGTATTTTCTTTCATGGCTTTTGGATTTTGAGCAATATTAAGAAGGGTCTTTCCCACTTCAAGAATCAAAGGAATTCACCTATATATTCGTCTGGGGTTTTTGTTTTTTTTTTGTTTTTAACATGTCAATCTTTGATCTGTTTGGAGTTTATCCTAGAATATGCTGTTTTACAAATGACTATCTTATTGTCTCAACACTAATGAGAAAGGCTGTCTTTGGGGCACGTGGGTGGCTCCGTCGGTTGAGCGTCCAACTCTTGATTTCATATCAGGTCTTCATCTCAGGGTCATGGGTTCAGGCTGGGCATGGAACTTATCTAAAAAAAATAATAAAATTAATAATAATAATAATTCTGTCTTTATGGCATACAAAATTCCTATGTCGTCTAGTTGGACTTTGTTTTGTGCGTCAGTCCATCTGTCCAAGCACTAGCACCACATCGTTTTAATTGAGGATGGATGATCCTTTCCAAAATAGGGTAAAGATCGCCCATCCTTCCTGTTCTTATTTTACAATTTTAGGGCAATCAAAAGACAATTCCAGCTTTTCAAAGAACTGTGGAATGCTTGGAGCTAGACAAGCTTTGCAAGTCAGTGTTTGTTTCTGTCTGCAAAAGTTCCTCAGGGAGTAGTGTGCTGAGTTCATGCACCCAAGCAACTGTGAAGGGCCATCAAATCTTCAGGGCCGTGTGCTTTCACCTGACATGTATGTGGAGCCAGGTTCATGGCGAATGAGCGAGAAGAAATTGGAAAACGTTTTATGATCTTAGAATCAGTGGGTGTTCTCTTTGAACTAATTTATCATTCTTTGCTCCAAACTCTTTAGAGGGGCACCATGCTTCCCTTTCCACACGGGGAATCCTAAGTGCAGAGGAAGCAGATAAGGAGGCAGGTGAAGCACTCTCATCCCCGTGCCGAGGAGGGAGGCGAAGTGGGCTTTGTAGGCACCCGCTGTCTTCCACACTTACGCAGGCTTCTGTGTGTTTTAAAGGGTCGCTCACATATTTGCTAGCTCTTCAGACAGAGCACAAGGTCTAAGCGCGCCAGCCTAGACCCTGCCCCCAGAGATGCTAGCGATGCTTGGCTGCTGGGAAGGAAAGCCGAGAGACGAGGGAAGTGACCCACAGATCTGCACTATCGCATGTCCCACACGGAAAGGGGACCGCTGGGAACCGGATTCAGTCGATGGCCGTAGCAACTCCCCGCAAATCTTGTGGTTGAGTTTATCCTTTTATTTATAAAGCTGCTAATATACGACACGATCCTTGGGTGGGCAGCAAATATTCAGTATTTTGATGAAAACAGTGAGTAGCAGTTAAGCAACTCCTAAACCTACCTAGAGAGCAAACCAGAGATTTTCAAGTTTATTCTGGATGCTGAAAATGCTTCTCATGGAGAACATATTCCTTAGAAGATCCCGCCCCCCTTTAAACTTTTTAAGTCAGGAAGCATAACCTATAAAGAGAAAATCATAACACAACATGACAAAACAGCAATGTAAAGTCACTGAATGATCAGAGTGAACACCCCTGAAGCCCCGCCCACGTCAAAAAACAGAATGTCCGCCAGCCCCTCCCCCACACCGCGTCTGCTCACACCTGCTCCCAGTCACGAACCCCTCTGTCTTCCCTAAATGTACCCACTACCCGGATTTCTGACACAGTCATTCAGTTCGGCTGTTTTTGAATCTTTTATAAAACGGAAATCAGACAGAACGTAGTCTCTGGGCCCGGTCGCTCCCGCTCAGGAAGCAAGCTCGGCAGATTCGTCTGTTGCCGCGCGGGGCTGAGACTCGTTTCTACTGCAGCATCTTCCGTTTTATGAATATACCGCAGTTGAGGTACCGAGTCCACTGCGGCTAGACATTTGTCTCTCTTTTTCAGGGGCTAAAACGACGCCATGAACGTTCCCACACGTGTGTTTCAGTACCTGTGTGGACACACGTGTGCTGTTTATATCACTAGGATCAGAAATCACCGGGTCAAACCCTAAACTTTCTCAGGGTGGTTGTACCAGTTTACCTGCTCTGGCATCAAAAACGAAGCCACAGTTATAAACATCTGGATGGACTTCACAAACCTAAAACTGAGTAAAATTTAGATGAAAATTCCTGTTTCACATCCTTCTAGTTGTTTTTGTTTTCAATGAAAATTGCCATTGGTCTTTTTAAATGTCATCCGCTGTGGCAGACGCGTGGCGGTTCGTCACTGGGCTTCTCTTCCGCATCTCTTGCCCGTTTCTCTATTGCACTGTGTGCTCGTCTGCTTGCGCTGCCCCCAACACGACACCACGGCCCGGGGGGCTTACACGGAAATGTATTTTCTCACAGTTCTGGAGCTCCACGACTGCTTGTTCACAGCGGATCCTGTGTGGCCCAAAGTCCCCATTATGAATCCCACTATTGACTGTCCAGTGGCCATGGCCACCAGGTAAACAAAGACACTCTATGGGGCAGGACACTCCAAGGGCCTAGAGACCACGTCCTGGTAGCCAAGGGCAAAGGCCAGACCGCTCTTTGGACAAGGTTAATTTAATACTACATACACACTTCTAGAAACTGCCAACTTGCATTGCCGCTTGGATGTCCAGGAGGCAACCCAACCCTGGCATGTCCAACACCAACTGTTCAGTCTTTCTCCAAACTGCTGCACCGGGGCTCTCCCCGTCCTCAGATGGTCGCTCCACCGCCTTCATCCTCCCCTGGACCCGCGGCACCAGCCTCCCAACTCATCTTCCTGTTCCCACCACTGTCCTCTTCAGCCTGCTCCCAACACAGCGGCCAGGGTGTTCTTTTGTGCCCCCGACTCAAATCCTGCAACAGCTTCCCTTCCCACTCAGTATAAAACCCAGTGTTCCTACAAGGCCTGACGGCCGGGGCTTTCAAACATTTATTTTTAAAATTCAAGTCGGTAAGAACTATTTGTCACAGCAAAGACACACAAAAGCAAAACGAGTATTTCATTAAACGATACTTACCCTAACTTCACGCCTTATGTGCTGTTTTCTCTACGTTCTATGTAAAGAGACAGCTGGCAGCAGCCCATTACATTGATTGCATGCATACTTAACGGGACATGCCCAGCAGTGCAAAATATACTACTCCGTATAATGACATGTCTTTGCACCCCCACCCCCCAGCACCTCACACTATCACCCTGACCGTGCCTCCGGGGGCACCCCCTTGCGTGCTCCACACAGGAATGACGGGCCTTGCGGTTCCCGGGGGCACACGCCTGCCTTGGGGCCTTTGCATCGAACATTCCGCCTACCTGGAACGGTTTCCCCGGATATCAGAAGGGCTCGTTCCCTCACCCTCTTTCAGATTTAATGGCAACGTCCTCAGTGAGGCGCCTCCCTTTACCTCCTACATCACTGTCCAGATCTCAGGATCCACCAGGGCTGAAACGGCATCCACCCTCCCCAGAACTCATCGGACCTGAGAAGTGCCTTCAGTGTCGGGCCCTGGTAAGACACCTGGCTTGCCACCCTGGCTGGTCTGGCCATCCTCCTCCAGGACAGAGCTGGGGTTGGAAGACCAGCAGAGGACAGCCACTTACAGCATCAGACACCCCGAGGGAGAAGCTGCTGACAGCTAACAGGATGCAGGGGACCGAGACTGCCCGGGACTGAGAGAGAGGGAGACTGAGGCTCAGAGAGCCGATCTAGCACTGGCCACTGACCTCGGACACTCTGCTTTGTGTCTCACAGGTCTGGAACTCTTGGCTACAAGCTAGAATTTCCTAGCATCCCCTACCTCACGGGAGCAGATCACTTACACGGAAGGAGAAAGACAAAGAGGGTCCCCAGCCGAGTGGGGGCTGCACACAGCTGTGCGCTGGGGCGGCTCCCAGCGCTCGCCAGGGCCAACTGCTAAGCTTTCAGGCGTTTTGTGAGCTGCTTGTTTAAACTCAACAATCATTAAAAATTAAATTATATAAATTTACAATTAAATAGCTTATATAAAAAATAAAGTTAAGGGCACCTGGGTGGCTCAGTTGGTGAAGCGTATGCCTTCGGCTCAGGTCATGATCCCAGGATTCAGGGATCGAGCCCCCCATTGGGCTCCCTGCTCGGCGGGGAGTCTGCTGCTCCCTCCACCTCTGCCCTTCTTTACCACTCATGCTTGCTGGCGCGGTCTCTCTCAAAAAAAATCTTTAAAAAAAATAAATTAACAGACACCCCACATCTCCTCAGTATTTCACTACTGTCCTTACTCAGGGGGCTGCTCACACCTCATGTACGGCGGCGGCGAGACCACGTCGTGGGCTACACTGCACCCTTCACAACCGACTCCACATTCAGTCCCTGCTAGTGTGAAACCCACTGTGGTGGGAAGAGCTTCACCCAGAAAGGGGCAAGCACTACAAATTACAGGGGTTTTGTTTGTTTCTGTGTGTGTGGTTCTTGTTTGTTTTCCTGAGAGCTGACTACTAAACATTTATTGACGTGCCATTAATTTCAGAGAACGTTCTCAATAAATGCTTTCCTCTGGGCTTTCTCTCACCCGCGTGGGGGCACAACTATCAGGGCAGGCGTGGCTGCTTGGTCATTCCCCCCATGTTCAGAGCTCCACACCGAACTTTACCGGGTAAAAACAATCTGGGATCACGGGGAGTCTCTACCGAGTAGTAATGTCCCTGAAACACCATGTGGCTTCTGTTTGATTCATAAGAAAACTTCCTTGTCGTTTACTGTGATTTGCAGCTCTGTAAGGTTTGTCACTTGATTCGAGTCCAACTTCAAATCCACAGTGGCTTTGATGTTGTCATTTACCAGCTTCTATAAAGGCCAAGGGCCGGGATCCCTTTCTCTACACATGTTGATTTTAACTCCATTCAAAAATATGAACAAAGGTTTAAAGAACAGTTTGGCTGGGGCGTGGGGGAAAGGGAGGACGCTCTTCCCCACAGGCCTGGGAATTTCAGTACAAGTCGCAACTCTGGAAGATAATAGGGCATATTTACACATGAGCATCAGGGAGCCCCAAAGCTCCCTGGGAAAAGGAAACACCCGCCATCTAGAGAATCCAGAGCTCCAGACAAAAGAACACCGGAAGCAGTCCAACTAAATCACAACTAACTTAGTTTTCAACTATCAATAAAATATTGTTCCTCATTTTGTGGTCATTTTTTCCATACTTACACTAAATTTGTATTAATTCTTGTGAGTGATTACACAAGGAACCAAGAGTGAAGAATCCATGGCCGCCCCCCTGAACTGCCAGCATCCGGGTTCCCTCTGTGCCTTGGCAACATCGTGAAATATAACCGTCTTGAATTTTTCAACTGAAGGAAGAAATGGAGGGGTCGATACTCCTGAAGCAGGAAGCCCCACTGCCTCATTACAGCGACTGCTCCTTGCTCTGGAACAGGGGAGGAGTGCTGGTCCCGCTGGGATCTCAGGGCTCGCTCCTCCCCCAACAGTCTAGGAACCAGGGCAGCTGGCCAACATATTCCTCAGAAAGGAGCCATCCACGTTCCTCCTGAAGTTTCACCATGTTTTAATATTCTTGCTGATCAGTAATCTAAGCTCTTCATGGTCTTGCCCTGTGGTCCATGCCACTGAGCACAGAGCCCACCTGCAGTTGTGAGGGCAGATCCCTCCTCCAGGCTGTGGAGTTCAGTATTTCCTGCAGAAGTGAGCTAAAGTCATACTGTAAGAAGAGGGAGCCTCTCCTAGGGAAAGAGACTCACTGCAGGAGCTCATCGTTCCATGGTACAGGATCAATTAAAACCCATTCGTGCATATTCAGTACCTTCTTCTCCACCTCTGTCCTCTGAGCTTCCAGCAGTTTCCGTCCACCTCGGCTCTCCCGTTCCTGCAGCCCACTTCGTCTCTCATGCAGCATCTCCATCTCTCATCCAGCATCTCCACCGATGTTCCAGAGGCCTTCCCAACAGCACCCAGAACACCGACAACCCCACACCAGGACGCACGCAGGCCATGCTTTCAGAAGGTAAGACTTTGAATGAAATCTGAGGCTAAGGGGACCCTTCTTAGAGACAATAAGCTGATTCTTCTAGAATGGAGGTGAAACAGGGGTGATACAAAAACGTTAAGGCTGCAGGGCTTCAAGAGAGCAAAGCATGGAAACCGAAAGGGAACTACTCACCTGGAGCGAGGAGGGAAGACAATACTGGGCAATGACTTTTCGGTGTGTTCCCAAACTTGCCCAGCAGAGGGAAGCCTCGAGCTGCCGGCAGGTTGGCCAGAAACCAGAACGCGCTGAGCGGGTGGCTTCTGACCACCCTCAGTTCCCTGTTCCTAAGGGTTTAGAAAAGGATACCCACTTAAAAAAAAAAAAAAAAAGGAACTAAATTCAGGACAAAATGAAAAACTATAATTACTTTTCTACATTAAATTCTAATTTTTATAAATTTTTAATAAATCTGTGACTATATTTTCCATCATTTGTCACAGTACATCTTCGCTTTTGTTTTTTGCCTATTTCACTTAACCAAACATTTTTATTAGATAACTGTGTGTTCATAATAATCACTGATTCTGTTGTGCAATTCCTCAAACTTGTTGGTCTGATCAAACTTACGGAGTCACTCATCTATTTTGTCAGAAGGAAATACAGAATATTTTGGCTGTCCTAATTAGTTTTACGATATTCCTGATACTGGCTCCTTTAGAATTGATTTCTTAAAATATGTATGGTTAGGGGCATTCACGAAGTTTTCATCATATTACTGTATTTATTTTATCACAATTTCTTAATTTATGAAGCCATTAGACATGACTTAGATTACCATGTAATTTTAAAATGGTTATGAGAAATAAAATGCTCCCCTCAAGCTTAAGTTTTATTTATTATATACATTATCATTTTATACAAGTATGAAAAAACAAAAGAATGGAGCAAACCCCCTCTTTTTTTTTCAAAATGCAAAGTTTTGGAAGTTTTTACTTAATAGAACTAGTGTTTAATCAGATTTCCCTGTTGGCCAGATTTGCTAGGCTAAATATTAAAAATTCCCAAGCAAATGCATTTCTCCCTTATACTTTACTGTTATCCAAAGAAAATATAAGGGCCTCTTATGTCATAAATGTAATTTTTGCTTGTTATCAAATATGACACATTTAGGTTTCAATGGAGTTGAAGGTCTGTGAGATACTGTTTGGATTATTACATAATTCACAAAGGCAATAGCTAGGCTGGCAGCTCACATTTCAGCTGAACACAGAAAACTTATTAAGCTGATGCTTCCATCTTCCAGCTCCTAAAACAAGCAAAACCCTCCCCGTGGTTAAGACACAACTCTCACCACCCTGCCTCCCATACTGCAGCAGGATATAAGGGTAAATAAATCTGATTCCACGTTGGAGGAGTTCCTACCAGTGGTTTTGGTTTTCTCCATATATAGGGCAAGGGTCCTGTGGTCAAAGTAACATCTGCTACAGCGGCCAAACAGAACGAGGAGTGGGAGGACTCTGTCGCCAGTGCGAGGAGAGGGGAGAGGACTGACTGCCAACCCTAGCCAGTGCCGGGACACGCCTCTCCAAGAAGCAAGACTCCGGGAGAGTTCCAAGGGGGTGAAGGCTGGGGCGCAGTCAGGCAGAGGGAGCTTTCTTCCCACGCCCCCCGGCTCCCCAGGCACCGTGGACGCGATCCTCAGCACCTGCGGGCCCGCAGGAGGCACCACGCCGACTGTGAGAGGATGTCAGAAGGCGACAGTCTTGACAGTGACCAGAAAGCCACAGGATGAGGATGCAAAGCTTTATCCGATTATCTGCTCTGAGGACCCAGAGACACTGGTCCCAGCGGTCTCCAGGGGATGGAGGTTCTGAAGCTGCTTTTGCAGAAGATGTTTCTGGGAGAACTCAGCCTGGTTGGCACCCGGCAACCTGCACTACATCATTCTCCCCCCAGCTCCCGTGCTCCAGGCTGGGCCTGTCCGGACCGTGATCGTGCGTCAGAGCCTGGGAGACGTACCCGAAAGCTCACACGCCGCACCGGACGGAGGTTCCTGTGCTTCGTCCCGCATAACCGACCAGCCCGACCTGCACGTTCGCAGCCTCAGGCGCTGTTCGAGACTCGTGCTGCATGAGTGACCTCGGGGGCCTGGTAGTGGACATTAGCTGGTCTCCGGGTCAGAAGTGGCCCTTCTGCTCTGAACAGCAGGAGCTACAAATCTGGTCTCACGTCCCCTCCTGCTGCAGGCGGGGCTGGCCCCCCCGGAACGGAATCCGGGAGGGGAGGCAGACACACAGCCCGGGCTCCTTGAAAATACAGAAACATGGTAACGTGGAAACGCAGCTCGCTCCCAACCGCACGTACGCGAACGAATGTTTGACTTCAGACCCTGTCATTCGCCCTGTGAATATGGCCCTATGGGGACGGTCGGCTGGAAGTCTCAGCCGAGGGCAGGACGCCCTGCCCAGGCCTCCCACCGAGACTCCAGGCTGGCTGTCTCCACCCGCTTCCCCCGATGAGGCTGGGTGTTGTAAGTACCTGAGTTGATATAACTTTGTCTTGTTCTCCTTCACTGCTTACTATGCTCTCATCTATGCACAGATTCCCCTTTTCTTCTTTCTGCTTCTACTGTATTTTTATAACACCAATGAAGGGGTGTTTCCCCTTCGAAACCGAGAGTACAGCTGCCGTGAATCTTTGTTCAGAACAGACTCGACGCCTTCAAACTGCACGTTCAGCAGACAAGAAAACAATATGATAAAATGACTCGATGCCCAGGTAGCTAGCGGCAGCCAGTAAAAGCAGAGAAACTATAAAATATGACATGTGGATAGAGGCTGCGTTAAATATAATTTATAAACACTGCTTATTTGCCTGCTAGCCACACAGTACAGTAATATTTATGTACCTTTAAATACGTGTAACACAAACTTACAGACGGTACACCTGGTACAACTCCGTTCGATGCTAGGTTTCCTAGCTCATCATATTAGATGTCGCGGCCTAAGAATTCCTGCTAATAACATTAAAAAGCATGAGAAAATCCAGAGGACATATGTGGACAGAGAAGGGGAGAGGAAGGATGGGAAGGCAATGACAGGAAAGAGATGGGAGAAGGCAAAACAACAGGCTAGGGATGAGCTCCGTCTAGAAGGATACTTGTGAACGGGAACGTGGAAGAGGGGATTCCACGCAACCAAGTCCCCAGGGACAGATGGGTGACATCAACGTGGAAACTGGGTGAGTTATAAGGCAACTGGGAATGGTAGGGCCTAGGGCAAAGCAGGGAGCACACTAACATTCCAATTTTTTCGAACACTGTGTGCAAACACAACCGTGTCCGTCCTGGTACCAGCGCCATACCCCTCTATACACCACCAAATGACAAGTTCTCAGTCCCTGGTAGAAGGCTTCGGCATTAAAGGTGTTACACTAGTAAATCATTCATTCATTCAACAAATATTTACTGTGCATCTATTACGAACTAAGTACTGTACCAGATACAAAGACAAATATTTTAATCTCGATAAAACAATTTCCTCATCAATAAAATGGAGATGTTAACCCCCGATTTACCCATCATCCTCAGCCCGATCCTCTGCGCCTCTGGTAGGTGTAGCTTTTTCTCAATTTCTTTAAATAGCTTTGCCAGGCTCTGGTGGGTGCTGGCATGCCGAGGCCCCATCCTGACTCCAGTACCCATCTCCCTCAGCTGCCTGCCTCTCTACCCACCCCCTTCCGCAAGGCCTTCCTTTCCCCGTGGAGTCTTACTGCTCTTGGCCTGCTCTGTGGTCCTGATCTGCTCTGCTCATGTGTATGTGTGTAAAGACCTTTTCCCTATTATCCACAACCAGGATACGAGAATCTAGAATATCCCCTAGAGCACACGGAGTGCGAGAGAATCGAAGAAGCAGATCACAACTGGGACTGAAAGGAGGATATTAGCGAAGACTCCTCTCCAAATCCAGTCGGGGTGACTGCTCTCCAGTGGTGTCTGGGAGACACGGCTCCTTCCAACCCGTGGCTCATCCATCTATAGGTTACAGCTGCCAACAGCACCCTGCGGTTGGTCTCTAATCAAGAGTCTGAAGAGGAGAAGGGTGTGGAGTACTGCGAAGTGATCGGTGGTTATGCGTCAAGTCTGGAAGTACTGAGAAGTGATCGGTGGTTATGCGTCAAGTCTGGAAGCGCACACAACACTTTTGTTCACCTTCTACAAAACAGAACTCAGTCTCTCGGCCATACACACCGACCGGCAGACCTTACCAAGAGTCTGACCTCGACTCCAGGGAAAAGAGGAAAGAGATTGTAGTAAACCTGTAATCGTCTCTGACACGGACGCTTTGCTGACTATCACTACGCCTGGCCCATTTCCCCTTCCCGCCATGTCTCCGGGGCCAGCATCCATCTCTGGACTGGGTTGGTGTTGCGTTATTAAGACAGTAATGAACCAATGCAGCAACTTCAGCATTGAACCAACTGTTAAAATCATGTGCAAGTCAAATGATTCTGATGATTAGGAAGCATGTCAGTGCAAGAAATGTAATAACTGAGGTAATTTTTGTTACTACTTTTTAAACAAACTTCACTGCAGTCTCTTATATACCATCGACTACACAGAATCTAAATGTACACCTTGGTGAGTTTTGACAATTGTGTTTCCATGTTACTCCCACCCTAACCAAGACACAGAATATTTCCATCACTCCAAAAAGTTCCTTTAGGCTCCTCTGAGGTCAATTTAGTAAGACCTAAATAAATGGGAGAGACGTACTGTATTTATGGACTGGAAGGCTTACAACTGTCAAGACACCTGGGTGACTCTGTCGGTTGAGCCTGATTTCAGCTCAGGTCATGCTCTCAGGGTCATGAGATCACGCCCCGCATCGGGCTCCGCACTGGGCATGGAGGCTGTTTGAGGTTCTCTCCCTCCCTCTCCCTCTGACTCTCCCTGGTTCACACTCACTCTCTCTTAAAAAAAATAAATAAATAAAATTTTTTCATTTAGTTTCCTATTTTTCTAAATTATTGTCTTTACATATCTATTTTTCTTTCCTTTCATTGTATTTTATTTCATTTATATATATAATTTTTTCTTTCTTTCTTTCTTATTTTGGGATCTAGTTTCTTTTAACAAGCATACCAAAACACACTCAGGATCTAGTTTTGTTTTGGTGGTGGTGTTGTTATTGTTGGGTTTTTTATCTTTTTCTTTCCTCTTTTCTTTTCTGGACAAAATGACAAGATGGAGAAATTCATCCCAAAAGAAAGAACAGGAGGTAGTACTCACTGCCAGGGATTTAATCAATACTGATATAAGTAAGATGTCTGAACTAGAATTTAAAATGATTATAAGGGACACCTGAGTGGCTCAGTCACTTAAGCATCTGCCTTCGGCTCAGGTCATGATTCCAGGGTCCTGGGACTGAGTCCTGCATTGGGCTCCCTGCTCAGTGGGGAACCTGCTTGTCCCTCTGCCTGCAGCTCCCCTCGCTTGTGCTCTCTCTCTCTCTCTCTGACAAATAAATAAATAAAATCTTAAAAAATAATAAAACAATTATAAGGGTACCTGCTGGGCTTGAAAAAAGCCTAGAAGACACTAGAGAATCCCTTACTATAGAGATAAAGGAACTAAAATCTAGTCAGGCTGAATTTAAAAATGCCATAACCAAGATGCAGTCCCCAAGTGGAGGCCATAAAGGTGAGGATGGACAAAATAGAGGAGTGGATCAGTAATACAGAAGATAAAATTATGGAAAATAAGGAAGCTGAAAAGAAGAGGGAAAGAAAACTATTAGATCATGAAGGGAGACTCAGGGAACTCAGCAATTCCATAAAGTGAAATAATATCCATATCACAGGCATCTCAGGAGAAGAGTGGGGAAGAAAGGGGTAGAAGGTTTATTTGAACAAATTATAGCTGAGAACTTCCCTAATCTGGGGAAGGAAACAGGCATTCAAGTCCAAGAGGCACAGAGAACTCCCCTGAAAATCAACAAAAACAGTTGAACAGTATGACATACCATAGTGAAGACTGCAAAATACTAAGGTAAAGACAATTCTGAAAGCAGCTCGGGACAAGCGGTCTGTAACGTACAAGGGCAGACACATTAGACTGGCAGCAGACCTGTCCATAGAGACCAGGCAGACCAGAAAGCACTGGCAGGATATATTCAAGGTGCTAAATGGAAAAAATATGCAGCCAATAATACTTTATCCAGCAAGGCTGTCATTCAGAATGCACGGAGAGACAAAGAGCTTCCAAGACAAAAACTAAAGGAGTTCATGATGAATACTAAACCAGGCCTGCAAGAAATATTAAAGCGGACCCTTTAAGCAGAGTAAGACCCCAAAAGTACCTCAGACTAGAAAGAAACAGAGACAATCTACAGGAACAGGGACTTTATAGGTAAGACAATGGCACTAAATTCCAATCTGTCCGTAATTCCTCTGAGTGCAGATGGACGAAATGCTCCAATCAAAAGACACACGGTACCAGACTGGATGAAAAACACAAGACCCATCGATATGCTGCTTACAAGAGACTCACTTTAGACCCAAAGACACCTCCAGACTGAAAGTAAGGGGGTGGAGAACCATCTACCATGCTAATGGACATCAAAAGAAAGCTGGAGTAGCCATCCTTATATCAGACAAACTAGATTTTAAACCAAAGACTGTAATAAGAGATGAGGAAGGGCACAATATCCTCATTAAGCGGTCTACCCAACAGGAAGATCAAACAACTGTAAATATTAATGCTCCTAACTTGGGAGGAGCCAAATATATAAATCAATTAATAACTAACTTAAGGAAACTCATAGATAATAATACAATAATAGTAGGGGACTTTAAGGGCATCCAGGTGGCTCAGTCTGGTGAGCACCCAACTTCTGGTTTCAGCTCAGGTCATGATTTCAGGGTTGTGAGATCAAGCCTGCATCCAGCTCCATGCTCAGTGGGGAGTCCACCTGAGATTTTCTCTCTCTGTGTCCCTCTACCCCTCCCTCCGCTCACACGTGCTTGCTCTCTCAAATAAAATCTTTAAAAAAAATAGTAGGGGACTTTAACACCCCACTCACAGCAATAGACAGATCATCTAAGCAGAAGATCAACAAGGGGGGCGCCTGGGTGGCACATCGGTTAAAGCGTCTGCCTTCGGCTCAGGGCGTGATCCTGGCGTTATGGGATCGGGCCCCACATCAGGCTCCTCCGCTATGAGCCTGTTTCTTCCTCTCCCACTCCCCCTGCTTGTGTTCCCTCTCTTGCTGGCTGTCTCTATCTCTGTCAAATAAATAAAATCTTTAAAAAAAAAAAAAAAAACAAGGAACCAAGGGCTTTGAAGAACACACTGGACCAGATGGACTTCACAGATATATGCAGAGCATTCTACCTTAAAACAACAGAATACACATTCTTCTCTAGTGCACATGGAACATTCTCCAGAATAGATCACACACTGGGTCACACATCAGGACACAACCAGTACAAAGACTGAGATCATACCATGCATATTTTCAGACCACAGTGTTATGAAACTTGGTACCGACCACAAGAAAAAATGCAGAAGGACCACAAATACACGGATGTTAAAGCACATTCTACTAAAGAATGAGCAGGTTAACCAGGACATTAAAAAAATTTTAAAAATACATGGAAGCAGATGAAAATGAAAATACAACAGTTCAAAACCTTTGGGATGCAGCAAGAGCAATCCTAAGAGGGAAGTATACAGCAACACAGGCCTTTCTCAAAAAGCAAGAAAAGTCTCAAATACACAACCTAACCTTACAATTAAAGGACCTGGAAAAACAATAGCAAATAAAGCCTAAATTCAGCACAAGGGAAATAATAATTAGAGCAGAAATCAATGACATAGAAAAAAAAAAAAACAGTAGAACAAATCACAACAATATTAGGATCTAGTTCTTTGAAAGAATTAACAAGATTGATAAACCCCTAGCCAGACTTATCAAAAAGAAAAGAGAAAGGACACAAATAAAATCATGAATGAAAGAGGAGAGATCACAACCAACGCTGAAGAAATACAAACAATTATGAGCAATTATGTGCCAACAAATTAGGTAATCTGGAAGAAATGGATGCATTCCCAGAAACACAGAAACACCAAAATTGAAAGAGGAAGAAATAAAAAATCTGAACAGACCCATAACAAGCAAAGAAACTGAATCAGTAATCAAAAAATTGCCCAACAAACAAGACTCTGTGGCTGGATGGCTTCCCAGGGGAATTCTACCAAAGACTTAAAGAAGAATTAATACCTATGCTTTTGAAACTGTTTCAAAAAAAAATAGAAATGGAAGGAAAACTTCCAAATTCATTCTATGAGGCCAGCATTACCTTGATCCCAACACCAGACAAGGACCCCACTAAAAAGGAGAATTACAGACCAATATCCCTGATGAATATGAATGCAAAAACTCTCAAAAGATTACTAACTAATCAGATCCAGTAGTACATTAAAAGGATTATTCACCACGATCAAGTCGGGTCTATTCCTGGACTGCAAGTGTGGTTCCACATCCGCAAATCAATCAACATGATACCTACAGGAATAAAAAGAAAGGGGACGAGCTACACGATCCTCTCCACAGATGCAGAAAAAGCATTTGACAAAATGCAGCACTCTTTCTTGGTAAAAACCCTCAGCAAAGTAGGGACAGAGGGAACATACCTCAACATCATAAAGGCCATATACGAAAGACTCACAGCTAATATCGTCCTCAATGGGGAAAAACTATAAGCTTTTCAGGAGCACAACAGGGATGTCCACTCTCACCACTGGTGTTCAACATAGTACTGGAAGTACTAGTCTCAGCAATCCGACAACAAAAAGAAATAAAAGGCATCCAAATAAGCAAAGAAGAACTCAAACCTTCACTCTACATAGACGACATGATACTCTACATAGAAAACCTGAAAAATTCCACCAAAAAAATTGCTAGAACTGATACAGGAATTCAGCAAAGTTGCAGGATATAAAATCAATGCAAAACCGTCTGTTGCATTGCTATACACAGACAATAAAGCAGCAGAAAGAGAAATTCAAGGAATCGATTCCATTTATAATTGCACTAAAACCCGTAAGATACCTAGGAATAAACCAACCCAAAAAGGTAAAAGATCTGTACTCAGGGGCGCCTGGGTGGCGCAGTCGTTAAGCGTCTGCCTTTGGCTCAGGGCGTGATCCCGGCGTTCTGGGATCGAGCCCCACATCAGGCTTCTCCGCTGGGAACCTGCTTCTTCCTCTCCCACTCCCCCTGCTCGTGTTCCCTCTCTCGCTGGCTGTCTCTCTCTGTCAAATAAGTAAATGAAATCTTTAAAAAAAAAATTTAAAAATAGTGATTCGAAGGGGCACCTGCACCCCAATGCTTATAGCAGCATTATCCACAATAGCCAAAATATGGAAATAGCCCAGATGTCCATCAAGTGATGAACAGATAAAGAAGATGTGGTATATATACAAATTGGAATATTACTCAGCTATCAAAAAGAATGAAATCTTGTCATTTGCAATGACCTGGATGGAATCAGAGTATATTATGCTAAGTGAAATAACTCAGTCAGAGAAAGACAAATACCATATGATTTCACTCATCTGTGGAATTTAAAAAACAAAACAGATGAACACAGAGAAAGGGAAGGAAAAATAAAATAAGAACAGAGAGAGAAGCAAACCATAGGAGACTTTTAACTATGGGGAACAAACTGAGGGTTGCTGGAGGGAACAACTGAGGTTTGGGTGGGGGGACGGGATAACTGGGTGACAGGCATTAAGGAGGGCACGTGATGTAATGAGCACTGGGTGTTATATGCAACTGATGAATCACTAAACTCTACCCCTGAAACTAATAATACATTATATGTTAACTAACTTGAATTTAAATAAACATAAAAATTAAAAAACTGTCAAGATGTCAATTCTCTCCAAATGATAGAATAGCTTTAATACAATCCCAGTGAAAACATACAGCTGGAGCTTTTTTTTGGGGGGGGGGTGTCAAACCTGGCAATCTGGCTCTAAATTTACATGAAATGTGAAGGGCTAGAGAGAGCCAAATCAATCTTTCAAAAAAGAAAAAAAGTCAAAGGACTTATTACCATCTAATTTTAAGACTTCATTAAAAAGCTATAGTAATCAAGACTGTATGTCAGTATATACTGGTATAAGGATAGACAGAAAGATCAATGGAACAGAAGAGAATACCCAGAAATAGATCCAAACATCTACAGTCAATTAATTTTGAGAAACGTGCCAAGGCTAGTCAATAGGGAAAACAATCTTTTCAACAGATGGTTCTCCAACAACTAGATATCCTTCATGGGGGAAAAAAAAGAACTTCAAGTCTTACACAAAAATTAACTCCAAATGGATCACAAACTTAAATATTAAAAAAAACTAAAATCACAGAAAATCTTCAATACCTCAGGACAGGCAAAGATTTATTAAAAATACACAAAAACCATGAACTATAAATGATAAAATGACAAATTAGCTCACCAAAAGTAAAAATCTCTGTCCTTCAAAAACAGGTAAGACAATGAAAAGAGAAACCACAGATAAAAAAAACAAAACAAAATAAAAAACCACACAGAAGAAAAAAAGTTTAAGTTTTCAACAGACATATCACAAAAGATGTACAAATAGAAAGTACATGAAAAGATACCAAGCATTATTAATTACGGAAATGCAAATCAAAACCATGAGATACCACTTCACATCTAAAAGAATGCCTAAAATTAAAACCCTGGTGTTAGCAAGGGTCTGGAGGAACCAGTCCTCTCACGCTGTGGAAGGAAGTGGACAATGTTAGAACCACGCTGGAAAAAGAGTTTGGTTGTTTCTCATAAAATTAAACAAACAATTACACAGCCCAGCAATTCCACCCAAGAGAAATGAAAACATGTCCACACCATGACTTGTATACAAATGTCTCTTTCAGTTTTTTCACAATGCCATAAGTCAGAAACAGCCCAAAGTCCATCAACAGGTGAATGGATAGACAAAATGTAATATATCCATATAATGAAAGACAGCAATAAGGGGAACAAAATGGGACACGTGCAATGACATGGGTGAATCCCAAAAACATTTCGAGAAAAATAAACCGGATTCAAGGATACGTGATATAAATCCCATTCATATGAAATCCACGGAATGGGGAAACTAAGATATAATAACAGATAGCAGATCCGTGGTTAGCTAGGGCCCAGGGTCTGGGTCTGGCGGATGCGGGACTGTACAAAGGGGCACAGCGAAGCTATCTAGGTTGATGGAAATGTTCTTCTGTATCTTGATTATGGTGGTAACTACATGGATATATAAAATTCATTATATCATACAATGAATACAAGTGCATTTTGTTGTGTATAAATTATTCCTCAATAAAGCTGATTTTTTATTAAGTATATTATTGGCTGGAATGGGGGCAGGTGACAATTATCATCAGGATAATTAAAAACTTAAAAACACTATAATCAACTCATAAATATATATGGAAATTAAAGAGGAGAAATAATGGCATGATTAATTAAAATTAAAAACCTCTAAATTTTATTTTAGTCTATAGTTTTTTAAAAGCTGCCACTCAAACCTTCCATATTTCATCATTCTGGTTATTTCAAAAGGTCCTGGCTTATCTATCACTAAAAAGCTATCACATAAACTCACTCCTATGGCGATATAAACATTACATGTTAAGCCTTAATGACACTTTAATTTCTAAAGAAGACACTGATTAAACAAACAAAACTAAAAACATCAACACTTAATGATACTAGAACAAGTGAATGGAAGATCTGGAGATTAGGATTCTCCCTTCACATCCTCCCTCTCCCCACCACACACATACTGGGCTCCCACTAAGGAGCTGAACAACTGGGTATAAACCCTCCACTAGCTGAGTCCTGGGTTATGTCACAGGATGTCCAATCTCTGGCTATGGCACATCAGCCTTCCCTGTTGATGATGTGGTTATGAGGATCAGACGGGTCTTTTGTTGGCAGAACTATTTTATTTCCTCAACACAGGAGAGCCCTGATTCAGAAATAAATGAGGAAATCAGTACAATAAAAGAGAAAGCCTAGAAACAGCACCAATGCAGACCATACAGGAGCAGCAGTACTAAAAGTTGGGGGAGGAGGGCTGAGAACTCAGGCTTAGTAACTGCCTTTCAAACAGAATCAAAAGAAAATTATAGTTCTACCTCTCACGAGAAGTTCCAGATCTAATAAAGACAGAGACTAGAAAAGAAAATCTTTTAAAATTTTAGAAGAAAATAAGGAGAATATTTATGACCTCAGGGAAGGGCAGAATTTCTTAAATCAGATACAAAACCAAAAATGATTAAGGAATATAGTATTCAACTTGAACAATCCAAAATTAACATTTTCTATATAACAAGATCCATTTGAATCACAAGGGACAAACAATATACTTGTAGACACTATTTGTTATGTCACTAAGAATCAGAATCCGAAATTCATAAACGCCTCTTAAATATCAATCAAAGAAAAACAACCCAGAAGAATACTGAACAGACAACTGGCAGAAGAGGAAACTACAAAATGACCAATAACTTGCAAAAGGCAAGGAAATGCAAATCAAAACAACAGTGAGATACCATTTCAAACCCTCAGGGGNAGGAATGCAGGGGAAAAAAAGGATGCCAACTTGGCAGGCTGGAGTTGCGTTGAAAGTGTGCAGGCCCTAACACACAATTTTCTTTCTTGGTCTACACCCTGGAAAAATTCTCGTACATATGCACAGAGATCTGTACTAGAATGTAAGGTGCAGCATGTTTGCAAGGAAGGAAAACACAAGACGCTGGAAGATAACCGAGAGCTCAGAGACTGACCTGTGATACAGGGATTGAGCATATGAAAATGAGGCAGAGCACGTCCATGGGGAAAGAACAGATCGTTGGTAGATGGTGCCCTGAAAACTAGCTCACTGAATGACGAAAATTAAACTGGATCCCAACCTTCCATCGCCTACAAAGGTGGAATCCAAATGAATTAAATGCCTAAGAGCGTAGGGTAAACTCTAAAGTTTGTGAATAAGTAAGTAAGTAAATAAATAAATAAATGAGAACTTGATGTAAATCCCATAGGCACAAGTCATAATTAAATTAAGAATTTTGATTAGGTTAGAATTAAGCTTTTCTGTTCAATTAAGGACCTATAACAAAGTTACCGTGTTTGTGAGGAGATACTTGAAATACCAAAAACCAACAAAAGATTAATAGCTAAACTATATCAACATCTGAAAAATCAACAAAAAATGTAACTAACTTGATAGAAAAATCGACAAAGGATATCATCTGGCACTACGCAGATGAGAAACTACAATGCTACAAATCATCTAAAGAGATTTACAACTCAGCTCCCCAAATGGACAAACAAAACAATGAGGCCACTTGACTCCCTGTTTGCCTGGCACAAACTAGAAAGCTAGACACAGACGAGTTCATGGGACATAAAAACTCGCGCACTGACGCAGGATTCTAGAGCTGAGGCCATTAGGAGGAGTATCGGGCAGCACTTAGTAACTGTTGGAACTTGGGAGTCTTTCACTGGTAGGGTGAAAAGCATGCACACAATACCCCGCGGGAAAAAAACAAGTGACAAAAGGTTAGACAAATGGTCAGTGCAGCGAGACAGCACGTGATGCTGTTTTGCCCCTCCTTAAAAATTCAGTTAAATGATATCTTACTGCGTCTAGTATTTCGGAAAGTACCTTCTGATATTTTTAATAAAAACGGCTCCTGGGAGACTACACCCCATTTGCAGAAGCACTGCTGACTCTCAGAGGGAGAGGCTGTGAGTTCTTCCTTCCGCTTGCCCCATTTCTCTCAACACAATCTGGAGCAAACACAGACAAATGTTCACTAAAGATCTGGGGGTTGGAGATGCAGGTTTCCATTACATTATTTTTGTGTACTTTTCCATTTGAAGCCTCTCTGAGGAAAGCCCAGTAGCTACAGCACACAAGCACCAGGCTAGGAGGGGTCGGTGGTTCCCGGACCACCCACCCTGCGGGGTTGTCTACTGGACTCACCTCGTTCCTTTCTGCCCGACTCAGACGTGGGGTCTCCATCCTCCTGGCCTGCCGAGTCCACCACGATCAGCTCCTTTGCCAGGGCTCTCGCCCGTAGAAGGAAACGAGAAAATCCTCAGCGGGGAGCAGTGGGGCTCCCCAGCGTGTGCTGACGTACTAAGTGGAAGGGCGCTGGGTCTGCGCGAAAGGAGGGGACAATCAATCAGAGACTCGGGAAAACGAGCCGGGGCTGCGGCGCATGCACGGCTTCTGGAGGCTGGGGGGGCGGGGCCGGCGCTGGGGGCGGGGCTCCTGCGGCCGGAGACGCCGGAAAGTTCCCGGGCTCCGGGGCTGGGCTCGGAAGGGAGGACGCTGCTCCGTGGACGGTGACGCCAGATCCGGTCTCGCGAGGTCGCCTCCTCCCCCCGCCCATGGCCCCCCGCCCACTCCGGTCGGTGGAGGAGTCTGCGCAGAGGGTCCCCGGCGTGGACTGGGAGGTCCCACGAGCCCTGCAGCCCCTGGGGGCGCGCAGCCTTCGGTCCCTTCCCGGCGGCCCGTGCCCGAGAGGAGAGGCTCCGGTGGAGGTGGAACCCTGAACGCCCCGGGACCCGCCTCGGGAGAGAAGGGGGTGCCCCGTCATTCTTGACGCTCATGGGCTGGGGGGATCTGGGTAAGGCCAAGGAAGTGACGCCCCCGGGGAGAGGTCCCTTCAGTGTCCCTGCAGAAGCTCAGGATGTCACCCTTCTGCCCGGGCTCCCCTGGCTCACATCCCCTTTTAGTTTGTCTGGGGCAGGCCGGCCTCGGTGTGTTAGTGAGAAGCTCTCCAGATAACCACAGTGGGCTGCCGAAGTTAAGTACCACTGATCTGGGCCGCGTCCCACAGTGGTGCATGTTTTTCTTTGTCATCACTGAGATTGGGCTAATATTTTTCTGGAGTGGTGGAGGCCCGGAGAAGGGGTTGAATTACCCAGGATCCCACAGAGATTACATGATGGCGGCCCAAGAAGTCCTCTTTAGCAGGTCATGTATATGAAAGTGCTTTGCAATCGTTACATCAATTAACAGAAAAGGCCTATTTATTGTGTTACGTACCTGGTGCTTTGTACCTGAGCCTGGGATTACTGCCCCAGTGTTACACTTGAGGAAACAGCCCAGAAGGGTGGTGTCACCCACTTATAAATAAAATCAGAAATCAGACATAGATCTCGCTGTACCATAGAAAGGTGAACACTTTTAAGCTTCACGTACGATCTTGAATGGATCCAGGTGTCCAACAAACTAAAGCAGGCACTTCGGATTGGCACCAAGATGTAAAACAAACAAAAGCAGTCCTGTCCTCCTCACAGAGACTGGGCACTGGAGAAAGACAGAGGGTTGGGTGGCTGCGATGCAAGGCAGGTGGGGAGGAGAATGAGCTCTGAAGACTGCAGGCCCTGCCTCTGGACTGGAGTGATGAGACACCTGACTCTAGAATAGACAGGTTGGATCACTTTCACTTGTCCAGACAAATTCAGTATAAGCTCAAGGAGTGTAGCGGATTCTCTCGGCCACATGCTCATTAACATGATAATCAAACACCTTTCTGAACAACAATCTTTGTCTTCTTTATTCCTGGTGAAGAAGAGAATTTGGGATGAAGGGCCTGAGGAGTTTCCTGCATTTCCAATTCCAGATGCTGGTAATTCTTCCCCTTCCCTGGGAGCCCCAGAGAACAAGTACAGACTCCCACTTCAGGCTGGTGTTAACAGGTGGGCGTGTGTTCTGAACAAAAGATTCACAACAGCCACGTTTTGGTTTCAAAAAGGAAAGAAAACTTTATTATTATTACAGAAACCTGATAGAAACAGAACAGCAAAGGAATCCACAACCTTGGCACCGTCGAGGACCAAAGAGAAGACCACTATTTATGGAAGGTCAGAGGCAGGAAAAGTAGATTATTAATCCAGGAAGGCAAGGCCTGTGGGGCCAGAATTTGCCTTCTAGGCCATGCTGAGGAGCGAGGTTTTACTTCAGCACGGACTCCGGGTCGGTTGGTCATCTACAGTCCTCTGGCTCCCTCAGTCGCTGTCCTCTCCTTCCTGCTGTGCTCTGTCTCTGGTCCCCTGCTGCAGCACCACGGACACCACACGCACCTGACCTTGCATGCAACTGCAGTGGGCGACGTTGTCTAGAGGGTCTGAGGAAGGGGCACCAGGGGGGCCCTCTTCTTTTCCGAGTAAATACGTACAGGATACCGCCTCTGCCCGTTGGTTCTGGCTAATGCAGTGCAAGCAGGAAGCCGTACGGTAGGTTTTAGGAAGGGGCATAAAAATTAGCTGTTGCCCGTGGGCCCTTTGCTCACTTCTATGTCCCTTTCTCCATCCGACAGCTTGGAATGTGGTCTTGCCCGGTGAGGATGGCCTCCTAATGTTGGCAGTTCCTGGAGCTGAGTACCCTGCTCAGAAAAAAAGTCTATACCCTTAAACACTTAGATTGCTGAACAAGAAAGAATGATGATAAACATTCAACTAAAAAAATTTTTTTTAATTAACAAAATAAACCTTTGGAAACCATAAGGATAATAAAGATAAAATGAGAAACTGGGGTGCAGGCAAATTATAGAACAAAAAATAAGTTCTGCTAGTTCTGAAGGGGAAGAAATGCTACGCTATTAGACAAACCATTAGCTACCCTAATAAAGGTTTTTAAAAAAGAAAACAAGAAATAAAATGGAAACCTGAAAGAGCATATACAGGAAATAATGGTTTTGAGAGTAATTTGAAGAATTATGTGCAAATACATTAGAAAACTTTGATAAATTGCTTTTCAAAAGCAAAATGACCTGACTGACTCAAGAAGGGGAATGAAAATCTAAACAAACTCAAAGCTACAAATTAAATTCAGAAAGCTACAGAATTCCAATTAAATACATGGAAACAAAACATAGAGGGAGTAGATGATTTTATGGCCACTTTTTTTTTTTAAAGGTACAGCAACTCACTGCGCCCTGGAAGATTAAATTAAGTTCCACTGAATAGAAAACCCGAAATGGTAGCGGCTGAAGCAAGTTCATGTCTCTCCCATGTAGACAGTCCAGAAAATGTAGAAAGTCCAGGAAATCCAGAGAGTCCAGGGCTGGTATGGCACCTCCACAAATCTGGCAGCTTCCTTCTAGCCACACTTCCACCATCCCTAGGATCTAAGAGTTTCTAAAGCCCCAGGCATCACACCTGTGTCATTTATGTCGTTTGTGGCTTGGCTGACTTCTCCGTGATTTTGCCATTAGGCAACTCAGCCATGATAATTTAGGTTTGAGAAGGAATGTTCTCTTCAAAACAGACCCAGGTATAGCTAAGGTCTATTTGATCATAGAAGAATCATAACAAAGTCTGCCAACAATCATGCCAGTGGTAACTATTTGCTGAGATCTTAAGCTATTTCAAAATAGCTGGCTTAGTAGTCTGGAAAATATCAACTTCTTTTCCAGTACTGAGTCCCCCAAGAAAACTTGTTTTTATTCTTAATCTCCTTCCCATTTGAAATGTATCACTGTAGGCCGATTTTAACTCTTCGTTCATACTGCACGTGTTACTGCCCAGGCAGTGCTCCCTAGGTCTGGGAGGCATCTGTGCTCACTGCATCCTCCAGGGGTACGGTTCGGATGCATGATCAAATGTCAGTGCTGAGAAGAGTCACTATGTTGGTTTTCCTGCTCTTTCTTGCAGCTGGCAGAGACAATTGCAGCTTTCCCTCACCCCCCACCCATGAGTTCCTACGGCATCGAACAAACTGGGAGAACTCAGACCTCCTGACCTCTGGGTCACCTGCAGGTCACCCAAAGACTCTTGGAAATCAAGGCTCTGAACCCACTGAGGGGGGATGGAGAAAACAATGTATGATCATTGCTACTGTCTGGCTTTCCCCAGCTCAGGCTGACCATCTGTGGTATTCTTGCAGTTTCTCTCCATTCATTCGAAGCAGATTTATTAAGTAGCACTAAAAGCCCAGCACTGTTCTAAGTACAAGAAGTGAAGAAAACAGACCAAATTTCTGCCCTCACGGGACTGACATTATATTTTCTATGCCAGTTAAACCAAGGAGATTTTACTTGTTTCCTTACTCGTCTGGGGGAGGCAGGAACAAAGGAGAATGTTGATAAACCCGGAAATAGGGCCGGAGAGTATCAGAGAAGGAGGCCTTTGGGAAGGTAAAGATGTGGGATCCAGTGGTCATGTTGTAAAACGATACAACTCCAACATCACAGTCCAGAAAAATCCCCACAACCAGGGGCTGCTCCCCCAGATAAAGGGAAGTTATGGGAGAGGTGAGTGCTAAGTAGCCTTTCTTTTTGCATAGTCTAATGGCCCAAAATCCAGACTGCGGCTTCTGTATCACACCAACGTCCCTGTGAACGTTGTCCAGACAGACTCCTAAGTCCCACCCAGTTCCTTCTCCCACATCCACCTCAAAGTAATGTCTTCCTGAAGTGAAGCCCTCACAGCCCAGAATACAGGGTAAGATACTAAATCTCTTGGAAGAGTTGTCCAGATTCTCCTGGAGGCATCCACGAGTCACTTGTCTCCGATCCTCGGACAGAATCAGCTCACGGTGAGCTGTATCTGGATCCAGAGTCACATTGACTGAAAAAAATAAATAAGTAAGTAAATAAATACATAAGGCACATTTTTTTTTGTTGCCAAGAGCACAGTTTAATTTAAACAAAACCAGCCTGTGCTCAAACCCAGGCATCGTCTCTTACTAGCTGTGACAGCTTAGGCAAGTCACTCTCCAAGACTCAGATTTGTTACATATGAAGTAGAAATTGTCATAACTGTCACAAAGGATGGTGGGAGAATTGAATGAGTTAATGTATGCTCAGTGCTCAGTAAAATTCCTGGAATATGGTAAGTGCCCAGGAAGTGGCAGTAATAATAATAATATCATCTTCATCATCATCACCATCTTAGAGACTCAGAGGAGCCAAGGACCAGAACGAACCAGAGTTGACATGGTTACTATTCTCTCCAGAGCCAATGGGAAGGACTAGAGGAGACCACAGAGCACAAAGGAGCGGAGTCCAGAGTATTTAGCACCCAGTCCCTCCCCACTGCCTATCACTTGGAGGGTCTGCCTTCCTCTGCCTCTGGTCACGCTCTCCCACAGTTACAACGCCTCCACCTGCTACTGAGGCCCCAGGGAGGTGACGGCTGCCTACCTATTCCTAGCCCTGGCTGCTTCACTGTTCCTTGTTAATGACCCTAATCCTCATCTTTGTAGCTAACCCCTTTATTAAATTCTATTAAGTTCTTATCATGAGCCTGACTCAAAAAAGTTTGGGGTTTCAATTTATGTTATCTTAATGATTCAGGAAAACCCAAGTTAAATTATAATGCTTACAGGCTGGCAATACCACTTGAAGAAGATATCAAATTGAATTTTTAAAATTCTACCTCATATTGCTTGTAGGTGACACAACAAAAAGACATAGGTTGACAGTTAAAGGATGGATAATATAGTTATATAGCTGCTACAGTTATATAATTATATCAAATGATATTAAGTCAAAGTATTATTAAGGATGGAAAGGGTTACCTAACAAAGAAAAATATATAATTCACTAGGAAGATATCCTAATTCCAAACAAGCATGCACTGATAATATAGTCTCAAAATATACGAAGTAAAAACTACAGAATCACGAGGAGAAACTGACAATTCCACAATCATCATGAGATATTTTAACATTCTTTTTTTCCATAATTGATGGATCAAGCAGGCAAAAAAGGGAAGATATGGAAGATTTGAACAACCCAACAAGCCCAATCTAATAAATATATGTAAAGCTCAGCAATTAATAAACAGAGAATATGCACTTTCCTCCAGTATAGACGGCATATGTATTGAGTAAAGTCTAGTCAGAAAGCAAGTTTGAACAAATTCCAATGAATCTATATTGCCTGGACCATGTTCTCTCACCTCAATACAATTAGGTTAGAAACTAATTTAAAAAGATCAATAAAACAATTCTCAATATTAGGAAATGTAAATGTTTCTAAATTATAATATGATGATACACAGACTTGAGTAATAATAAAGTGCTACAAATAAAAATTTATACAATGAAGCTAAGGTGGAATTTTTGGGAAAATTTATAGCCTTTAAGTGCTTATTTTAGAAAAAGAAAAAAGCTGGAAATTAAGAAGCGAACAATCCAGCTTAAAATACAAAAAGAACAGAGAATGGGGCGCTTGGGTGGCTCATTCGGTTGAGGGTCCAACTCTTGGTGTAGGCTCTGGTCATGATCTTAGAGTCGTGAGATTGAGCCCCACATGGGTCTCCACACTCAGTGGAGAGTCTGCTTGAGATGCTCTCTCCCTCTCCCTCTGCCCCTCCCCCCACTCACGTGCTTTCTAAATAAAAAAAATGATCTTTAAAAAAAAAGAGAAAGAACAGAGAAACTCAGATTTTTTTTTAAAGGAAAATAATGTTTAAACAATAAACCAATGAAATGAAAGAAAATAAGAATGCAATGGAGAGGGAAAAGCCAACAGTAGCTTTCATGAAAAGATTAATGCAATAGACATACCTCTAAGAAGATTCATCAAAGGAGAAAAAAGGAAGACAAAACTGGAATGAATATAGAAATTTAAAAATTGAGAATTTATGATAAACTTTATGCTACTAATAAAGTTGAAAATAACAACAGGAATAACCTTCTAGAAAAATGGTTCTTAGTAAAACTCATTCAAAAGAAAAAAGAAAACATGAGCAGACCTAACATTAAAAAATATAATAAGGAATTTAGAATTTACCCACAGATAATAAAACATGCACATACACCACATAAAAAGAGACCTGGTCAGTTTTTGAAGAAATTCTACCACTCAAGGAATAGATAATGACAATCTCATATCAAATCTTCCAAAGAATAGGGAATTACAGAGCCCTGTAACTTACAGACATAGACACAAAAATCCTAAAAAAAAATAATATAAATAATAAGTCAAATTTTACATGTGTATATATATAATTATATTTTATATATACATATATTTAATTTACATTTTATATATGTATAAATGTATACTTTGTGTATTTAATGTGTTTATCATACATATTATATATTTTTACAATATTATATAATTATGTTATATTATTAATTATACATATTAATTATATAATTACATTATAATTATTAGTCATCTGATATATATCAATATATACTATATGTCACACAGAATATATATTACATCAAAAATATAATCTCCATATATTATATGTCAAATGTTTTAATATATATTATTAGATATATAATATTCTGTTTGTGTGTATAGTTGTATGAAAAGACTGGGATGTTTTTATTACCAACTAGACAGAGTCAAGGAGTCAAGGTGAGGAGCCGACATACAATGTTGTCATTAACGGAGCTGGTAGAGTATTAGTTATAGTAATGAGGAAGGAAGGTGTTTGCAGAGGCATACTTACCAGGAAAACACATGACTCACTTTATATGTGAGCAGGTCTGATGTGTAAGCAGCCTCTCCTGACATTCCTAGCAACTGTCTCCATCAGCACTTCATCACAGTCATCATGCTATCAGGGTATAGGCAACAGCTAAACTTTCTTTACTTTCTAATGTCAGGATTCCTCTTTGCCCAATGGCCTATTTGTTTCACCGCTCTATGCAACTAACCTTTCTGTAGCAACGTAAGTGCAGCACAATAATGATCTTCGTGACGAATTCCTATTTGGCTATCAAACCCATGTTATATATACCGTATATGTATCAAAATTTAGCTTTTTTCTGAGAATGCAACTATGGTTTAACATTAGAAAATAAATGATCATAATCACCACATTAATAGATTGAAGGAGAGAAACCACATGATCCTATCAATTCATACAACTAACTCATTGATAAATTCAATGCCCATTGACGATGACAGAGGTCTTTGGAAATAATAGCCACAGACTTTGAAGGAAAACGTGTTTTGAAACCCTATATATTAAAAGATAGAATGAAAATGTAAAAGGCCATACATATACCAGAGATACTAGCTATAATAAACTCCCATGAGTCAATAAGAGAAAGAACCCGATAGAAAAATGCTTCAATAAGTGCAAATCATGGGTAAATCACAGAAGAAGACTAAAAGGCTAATGGACTTACAAGAGGCTCAACCTTTCTAGTGAAATCATAGAACACAAATCAAGTCCACAATTAGGTAGCATTTCAGATCCATCAGATTGTCAAAAATTATAAATTATAAGCAAAGACTCAAGGACATACGGAACAGTGTGAGCTCTTATGTTGTCGGCAGGATATAAACTGATAGAATTTCACGACCCGCAGTATTTGGTCAAATTAAGATGTGCATCCCTACACAGCAGCATTTTCAATTCAAGGCATATCCTCAGAGGAAACCGTTCACAGCACACAAGGACACATGGAAGAGAATGGTCACAGTGGCGTGGTGTGCCCCAGCAACAAACAAAACCAACTATGCGTAAACTTCAGTGCCCACTCCATAAAACAATGGATTAAAAAAACACAACAGATTCATTTTTTTTGCCACATTGCAGACTGATTAAGAGAGTGTTCTTAAGAGAGATGCTACCATGCGTTACCACTTACTGGTTGCCTCTCTGTGTCTTAGTTTCTTCATCTATAAAGTGAAAAGTGCTTCCTACAGAGATGGCCGGTATAAAACAGGTAACACATGTGAAGCTTTCCTCATCTGCCATGGAAAGAGTGCTTTGTATATGTACGTTGCTTTTCTCGGTGCTGGCGAGGCTGTATGTTGCCACACTGGCACACGTGATATGCATTAAGATTAACAAGCCCAGCAACCCCAGTGCTGGGTATATGCTCTATGGGTATGGAAACAGGAGGATGGAAGGTTGCATGGCCCAGGCAGTTCTTGCATCAGTGTTGCAATACCCAAGTGCTGGAAGCAGCCTGAAGCTCCAATGGTGGGGATATGGTTACGTGCAATTATGATATACTCATGGAATATTAGCTTTAAAAAGTGATGAGTGACATTCTATATGCTAAATGTTTGTTAAACAACAACAACAACAACAGAGAAAAACAGAGCTTGTTACCTGGAGAAGGAGGATTGGAGAGGGGTGGGAGAAACCTTGAATTTTTCTTCATATCTATCGCTATCATTCAACTGATTATAATTTATTTGTATTACTTTTGAAGTAAGAAAAGTTTTAATAATGAGGGTTCTAAAAAAGAAAGGGAATTATCTCGTTAAAAGATGAGCCCATTTTAGAAAGAGATTGACTTGCACAATGTTGTAATCCTTCTGTAAAAGCCAAGAGTGGACCAATCGGCTCAGTGAAATCTGGAGGTGATTTGCATGGAGTCCTATTTTTTCCTTTCCTGAATCTTTCTAGGATCAGATACAGACTTACTTTGTTTTGTTGTTGTTCTCATTGTTGTTTGTTGTTGTTAACTTGAGGGGAAAATAAATACAGGTCCATAAACCTTATCTGAGCCCCCGGGGGCAAAATGGGTTTTGGATTCAGAATTTTTTTGTCGTTGTTCTACTTCTGTGAAAAATGCAGTTGGTATTTTGATAAGGATTGCATTAAATCTGTAGGTTGTTTGGGTAGTACGGACATTTTTAACAATATTTGGTCTTCCAATCCATGAGCCTGAAATATGTTTCCATTTGTTAGTACTGTCTTCAGTTTCTTTCATCAATGTTTTATAGTTTTCAGAGTACAGGTTTTTCACCTCCTGATTAAGTTTATTCCTAGGTATTTTATTATTTTTGGTGCAATTGTAAATGGGATTGTTTCTTTAATTTCTCTTTCTGCTACTTCGTTATTAGTATATAGAAATGCAACAGATTTCTGTATATTGATTTTGTATCCTGCATCTTTACTAAATTTAGTTCTAGTAGTTTTTTTTTTTTTAAAGATTTTATTTATTTATTTGACAGAGATAGAGACAGCCAGCGAGAGAGGGAACACAAGCAGGGGGAGTGGGAGAGGAAGAAGCAGGCTCATAGCGGAGGAGCCTGATGTGGGGCTCGATCCCAGATCGCCGGGATCACGCCCTGAGCCGAAGGCAGACGCTTAACCGCTGTGCCACGCAGGCGCCCCAGTTCTAGTAGTTTTTTGGTGGTATCTTTAGGGCTTTCCATATAAGGCATCGTGTCATCTACAAATAGTGAAAGTCTTACTTCTTCCTTATCATTTTTTTTTTTTT